>NC_139219.1:45116017-45499841 GCF_055691185.1 Crinia signifera
GAACATGCTCCTGCGACCAGCTGATTACCACTGCCGGGCTCCCCCGGCAGTTTCTTTTTCATCAGCGACCATCTCTGGTCGCTGATGCAAACGGGACACTGAGCGATATATCGCTCATCGCGAGTGATATATCGCTCAGCGATATATCCCCCCATGTGTACGGGGCTTATGTCTCATTGTATTTTAACCCCTTAAGTGGTGAGGTTTTTTTTTAGGGAGTGCTCCCCACTGGGTGAGTTTTTTATGGGGACTGTTTTATGGTAAAAAAAACAACACTGTCTCCCCGGGTCCGGGCAGCGCCACTGAAGCGTCAATCAGCAGCTGCCCGGCCCTGTATGCTGCGACCTGGCTTGTCATAAGCCGGCGCCGCAGGCTGTACTGTAACACCCGGGGGAAGGGGGGGGTGAGCCAGAGGTACGGCGGAGGGGATGGAGCTGCCTGAGTTCAGCGTTGAACTCAGCAGCACGGCCCGGCGCTAATCACTGGCAATCCCGAGAATTTTCCAGGCTTGCCAGCCGGGGCATTAAGGCATAGCCCCGAAAATTCTCGGTATTACCAGTGAAGGGGTTAAAGAGCTAATTGTATTATGTGCTTTAATATGGAAAAATCATCATTGCTCGGATACATTTTTCACCACATAAATGTATATTAGTGTTCAACCCTTTGCCAACATCTCTGTGAGAGATGTGCAAAATACCCACTAATAATGCCAGCGTGGTTCACATTTGTTATATAAATTCAAATAAAAAAATATTGTGCAAAAAAAAAAGATTATATTTCCACTATAAGGCAACCATTACAGGTCATCATGATCAATATAAATGTTTGCTTGGCAATTTTCACACCTATTTTGATAAATTCACTTGCCACTCAAATGGCTGATAACAGGAGATTCGTACCTCTCTAATTAAGTGACAGGCATAGAGGCAGCATTCATTAGGAACGGGTATACAAAGTGGGTACCACATATATACCATGTAAAAGGCCAGAGCTGCAATCTCCCCCAAAAGAAAGCCTTTGCTGGCTTTACCATTCCATTGGGGCTATGGACCTTATTCTGATTTATTTGGCCCTCCGTGCGAACGCATGGAGGACCGATGGTGTGCATCTGCGCATGCGCAGATGCATTTCTGTGCATGTGTACATGCAGGGCGCGTGCACCCTGGCAAACATTCTGTTCACCGGGAGCATGCTCCCTACACAGCGGGCGGGGGGGCAGAGAAGGGCGGAGGGAGGGGGGGGGGGGCGGGCAGCCCCATTAGCATATGGGAACGCCCAGTGTTTCATGGGCGTTCCCATGAGAACATTGGGCATTCTCAGGCTAATGAGGCCGTGGTGCAGGTGTGGGGGCGGGGCTATGTATCAGCGACCAGTGCTGTCCCCATCCATCCCTGGCTCCTGTTTGGAGATGTATCTGCATTGTGTCTCTGGTTGGGATTCCAGAACTGATACATGATACTGATCCATTAAACCTTTCCAGCTGCGGAATGAAATGCAGACATTGCTTGCAGCTGCGGTTCTCAATGAGCGCCTTTCCTGGGTTGCTGGCAGGGTAGTCCTTGGTCTGATGCCACAAATGAGCAGGAGGGCTAACAAGTGCCACCATGAACATTTATTGAATAGCCCTGCAATTAAATTATTCTGCAGATAAGCCATTACCATCAAACCAGCAGATTTCCTTCCTAGAACCTACAATTTTGGAATGCTCGCCCTATAAAATACCCGTTATTAGTTATAGCCTGAATGTTTGCTCCTTATTGGGAGCACACTACATTTTTTACTGTGTTTACATTGTTGCTTGTTATTCTAAGCCTGAAATGTTTACATACTTTTAAATTATTTCTACTTGCTGTTCTATTTAAGAATAGTCTGTGCAATTCCACTTATGAACAGAGGGTGGCAGCACTAAACGTTTGAATTGTATTTCCGAGACAGTAAACCAGATTCCCCATTTCTTGCCACACACGGTTTAGTAACATTATGTAGAGTTTCTGAATTCAGATTTTCCATATTGCAGTCATAAATACTGGATGAAAGTGTAATATATTTAGTTTTTGCTTCAGTTTATGCAGGAAGTCACACCAGTAAATCTTCACCTACTAGGTGTAATGGTTTATCCCTGACAATGGGCCTTATTCTGGTTGGTGCGGCCGGGCCGTACGCGTACGTTCCGGGGTTTTTCATGATCTGCGCATGCGTACAATCGCCAATGCGCAGGCGCGAACACTCCATAACGCTTACGGACGGGTCTCTACATGCGAAAAAACCTGTACGCGAGAGTACGGGCATTGGGGGCGGCATAGGGGCGTGATGAGGGGAGCGGCCGAAATAATGAGGGAAAATGGGCGTAAATATGGGTGTACATGGGGGTGTGCACCAAAAATGAACGGTGCTACTACCGCACGATCGCCTAAAGCACCGTTCATTTCGGACACAAAACAGGCGCCCGCCAACCGCCAGCTCAGACCACCCCTACAGATACCGCATGCCAGCGTGCGCCTGGGTTTGCTAATTTACGCTGATTACTACTCAAACACATACACCTGAATG
Source organism: Crinia signifera (assembly GCF_055691185.1). Lineage (NCBI taxonomy): Eukaryota > Metazoa > Chordata > Amphibia > Anura > Myobatrachidae > Crinia > Crinia signifera. The sequence continues at coordinate 45,118,568 of NC_139219.1, forward strand.
TAATAACCAATGCTGCAGTCTATTAAGTCCAAACCATGATTTCACTACCTGCAAGCCACACACATCACTCAAACACATTGGAAGCTTATCTTTCTATACTTCTCTACATTTAAAGGTTTGTTTAATTTAAGGTAAGAATCTTTTTAAGACCTGCTTATATATGCTAAGGTAGGTATTTGTAAAACAGTTATACACATTCACTACGTGCTTTCATAGACTTTACACAGTAGCACACTCAATCTACACAAGTCGACATGTGTCAACGTGTTCACTCTAATACAAACATAGGTTTTGTATTTATGATACAATAACATAAACCACATCTAACACCTACAAAGTATGTTTCAGCAATGTTTTAAGGCCATGCCCACTATTTTGCACACAATCTTCAATTGAGTTAATAGAAAACAATAATTGAATAACAATTAGAATAATTAATTAATTGTCAGAATTGTAGTTGAAAGGCAAGATTTGTAGGTCCATATATGTGAAGGGTATGCCAGCGTGCACGGACGTACGCTCACTCTCACGAGCGGTGACATAAGCTGAGTTTTCTATTGAAAACAATAGGGACCCGTCCGTGCAAGCTTGCGTACGCTCAGATAGCCGCAAGAAGTCGGTGGGAAGACGGACGAGAGACGTCCGTAAACGGTGGCGTACGCTCTGTTGTACGCCAGTTGTCGGAGTGTAAGGGCTGGTCCGTCCGTGTACGTTGGCGTACGCTCAATTGTACGCCACTCCCCTTCGACGTTGTTTCTGCCCGTACGTATGCGGCTGATTTGTGGGTGGACTTAACCCCAACGGCCGCGTACGGAGAGCGTACGTTAATAGCGAACGTACGCACGTTTGGCCACTCCGATCAGAATAACTTTCAATGTCCCTACTTTACTGTGTTGACTAACCATACTGTATACCTCTGCTTACTCTGTATACTGAATGGAGTTATTTTCCACATTTAGATTTTTAGCATTTGTAAGTTAAACTATACTTAATCTACATATTTAAATGGCAAAAAAAATATTATAAATATGTTCAGTTAATTACACAGGGTTACCTATCTGACCTTACTTCAGGGAGAAAATGCGATAGTAATGTATTTGCCGGGCGCCCACTAAGCAAATAGCTTAGTGGGTGAGTCTGTGTAAGAAAATCGCATCGAATTGCATCGCATTGCATCGATTTTTGCATGTGATGCAATCGCATGCTATTTATAAGGTGCGATGCCATTTAATGTACTATACACTTGTATGACATACAATGGGATTTAGGCACCCCCCCACTATCCACGCCACCCCGAAGCGTGGCGAGCGGCGGTGGAACGTGTCCTCCCGACCTTTTCATACCCCCACTATCCACGTCTGCAGAGAGTTGATTTTATATAGTGTGGCGAGCGCAGCGAGCCACCAAGCCCAAAGCGTGGCGAGCGCACGCAGATTACGTTACATGTATTCCGCGTTCCCACGCTGCGCTCGCCACGCTTCGGGCTCGGTGGCTCGCTGCGCACGCCACACTATATAAAATAAACTCCACGCCGACGTATAGTGGGGGTATGAAAAGGTCAGGAGGACGCGTTCCGCCGCCCCTTGCGGGGCTCGGGGTGGCGTGGATAGTGGGGGGGTGCCTAAATCCCATTGTATGTCATGTGTATAGTACATTAAATGGCATTGCACCCTATAAATCGCATGTGATCGCATGCGATTTTATGTGCAGTGCGATCCGATGCAATGTGATCTCATCGCACCGCCCAAGGACAGAGAGAAGTGAATAAATTACATAGGAAAATCGCATCGCATGCAAAACATCGCATGCGATGCGATTTCCGTACGGTGCCGTACGTATGCTAATTGGGCGCCCTGCTAATACATAAGTACCGAACATGCTCTGTTCCTGAACTTCCCTGGTAATGTATGATTGCCATCACCTGTGGGGAGCTAGGTAATTGATAAGAAAGGTGTTTCACCACAGGTGATGGCAATCATACATTACCAGGGAAGCCCAGGAACAGAGCATTTTCTCCCTGAAGGAGAGGGTCAGGTAGGTAACCCTGAGTAAATATGATGAGGGTTTTACTGCATCAGTGTTATCTAGGTAGTGCTACCTGTGTTGGGCTTAGAAGCACGGCACCTTCTAAACGTTACCTGGAAATTATTTTAAAATGATGATAACTAGCAATGACACCAGTGGCGTAACTTGTGTAAGGCAGCCCCAGCTGCCGCTTGGGGGAGCGAGCGGCAGCGGGCAGGGGCGGATCCAGGATAAAATGACAGGGGGGGCACCATGATAAAAGAGGGTTTAGGTGGGGGAGGGCCAGTGTTAGTGGTGCCAGTGTACATGCTAAGAGAGCGGCAGAGAGAGGGTGGCAATGGGATTAAAAATAGGCCCTGGCATTTAAAGTGCACAGGCCCACCATGGCAACAAAAGTGAAGGATTTAGTTGTGCGCGCGCCGAAGGCGCGCTCTGGAAAAGGGGGTGTGGCCACTCAACAGGGGGCGTGTCCTTGAGTGTAGTGTACAACACCATATTGTACACTACACATTATGCAACAAAATACTAGACCCCATTATACTTGCCCCTTACACATGATGCCAAATGGAATGAGCCAAAATTCAAACAATGCCACATGGATTGTGTAAAAATTCACATAATGCCACACGGATTGAGCCAAAATTTACATAATAACACACGGATTGAGCCAAAATTCACATAATGCCAAATGGATTGAGCCAAAATTCACATAATGCCAAATGGATTGAGCCAAAATTCACATAATGCCACACGGATTGAGCTAAAATTTACATAATAACACACGGATTGAGCCAAAATTCACATAATGCCAAATGGATTGAGCCAAAATTCACATAATGCCAAATGGATTGAGCCAAAATTCACATAATGCCACATGGATTGAGCCAAATTCATAAGATGCCATATGGATTGAGCCAAAATTCACATAATGCCACATGGATTGAGCCAAAATTCACATAATGCCACACGGATTGAGACAAAATTCACATAATGCCACATGGATTGAGCCAGAATTCACATAATGCCACACAGATTAAGACAAAATTCACAATACGCTTCATAAACAGGAACATTGTCCACCAAAGGCGCGCATTAAACATTTACACCATAATGTCCATTGCACGTTAAGTTACACGGCATGATGTCCATTATGTATTATGCCAAACACCATAATGCCTATTAAAAATTTTGCTACATACAGTAAGTGCTGCTTATCTACATGTTCATTGCCAAGGGTTCCATGCTCATTGCCAGAGGTTCCATGCTCGTTGCCATGTGGGATTACATGCTCATTGCCAACGGGGAATACATGCTCGTGGTAAATGGGGGACATCCGCCGCCAGGCAGAAGTGATAACCACTGACAGTGCCAGAGCCTGGCTGTATTCCGAGCACTGCAGGTCCCAGCTATTTGAAATAATACCCATTTCACATCAGAAAATGTGTTCCCAGGTTGTCCCCTTTTACACACTCTGAAAGAAAGGAAGAAGAATGTCCTGGTGTGGTGCACCTTATAGAGACTTCAAACTAATAAAAATTAACTTTTATTAACAATTTTAAGAGAGCGAAATATAAAAAAACACAGACATGACATAAATGTGTTTTAAAAAACGGTGACTCTCAGACTCCACACGGTTGTTTGACTGTGTATCGGTGTAAAGATTTAATACTTTTATACAGGTATTGTTAGCCGACACTCTTAACCATAATAGGTTTGTATTTTTAATATCCTGGTGTCTTATTGGCTAAATACCCCTATGCGTAAGTGCACAGACCTGACAAAGATGTGGTAATTCGTATGATAAACACCTTGTGAATGTATATACACTGTGTCAGCAGACAGATATTAGACCCAAGAGTAATGTTACAATAATTGTCTGGGTGTCTGCAAAAGAAATTGTCAGTTTCTTGCATGTGCCAGATTCTTGTTGGATAAAGTTGACACTGATGTCCACCACTATCATTGGTTTCTCACCAGATTGGTATATTACTGGCTATCTTTATTACCAGGGTCAGATATCTCAGTGTCAATCACCAACAGTCTACACATTCATGAAAGTTGGTGACACAACAAGGTCAACACAGATGTCAACCCAATAAGTCGACAAGTGCTGGTATGTATGGTGTATCCAGCTGAGTGAAGTAGCTCTTATTTATTAAGGCTGCAGCTACACCTTACATACATATGTCAAATTTACAGCTACTAATTGCTGCTGGTAGATTTAATTGCAAGGTAGTAGTCACTTTGTTGTGTCGACTGTTGTGTCAGTCACTGTTAGGTGTATATAACCGGCGGTTGGCTCACTATAATGTTATAAAGTGTCTCTATATAGCGATGCACACTCTAATTTATGATTATTTCGCAGATATTCACTGGTTGAACATATTCATTTTAGGCAGGAGGGTAAATGAATGAACTGCTTGGAAGTAGCCGTCAATGAGTACTTAGTATCCTTTATGATTGAATGGATACATGCGGCAATTAGCAGTAAAAAACACCCTTCTCTGCGTGTTTTGTGTTCACACAATCCCAGACAATGCTGGATGATGTTCTGAGTTTTAAATAAAGACCAGAGGGTTTGAGCAATATCGCTAGGTGGAGGTGATATGCTCAGGGGTACCCCTTCCAAGGGTCAATTATGGTGAGCAGACAGGTATCGCCGTTAGTGTATACCACACTGTCAGGTATTGCACCTTATCGCATAATGGGGGTTCCTGTAAATAAAGAATACAGATCAAAATGCATCCTAGTCGGTGTGTGAGTCAGGGAGCGTCACCGCTAGCCGGCGCACGCTTCGCAATAGCTTTTTCAAGGCAATTGTCTGTGTTTTTTTATATTTCGCTCTCTTAAAATTGTTAATAAAAGTTAATTTTTATTAGTTTGAAGTCTCTATAAGGTGCACCACACCAGGACATTCTTCTTCCTTTCTTTCAGAGTGTGCAATTTTTGTGTCCAGTGGTAGCACACCCCTGATAAGCTTTACCTAGAAATACTTATTGTATATATTACCTGGGGGTCCACCCATCATCCTCAATATTTATGAGGGTCCTGTGCGAGTAGCAACCTCCTATCTGTCCCCTTTTACACCAGCCTAGTCCCTGCATTTTCTGGTGTGAGGGGGAGAGAAAATCACCCCTCCCCCCCTTTAACCAGTTATCTCATTTAACCGGCTATATCTTCGGAACTAACTGACCCATTTACATGAGACAAGTATAATATTGAAGAACTTTTGAGTGGGCTTTGAATGATTTTGGTCCAGTGAAACTGGAACGTTTGGTTCCAGAGTAATCTGCCCTCAAAGAACATGAACAGCCATGAAATTACATTTCAAAAATAAAAAAAATCGATTTACATGCTATATCTCTGGAACCGATTGACCGATATGTACCATCCTGGTATCATATTGAAGGCCCAGCGATTTGGAATTGAATGACTTCAACCACAAGCTCCTGTGATGCCAGGGGGGGAACTGGCAGCCGTCGGAACCGGGTGGGGGTCGGAATTGACGGGTCCCATATTATCCTATGGGTAAAAAATGTTACAGCTTTGCCAGGCGATATCTCCGGTTTCCGGGGGGCTAGAGACATGGGGCTGGGCTCGTTGGAAAGCTCTGGTCCTCATCTACAAAATGAATGACAGGGGGGGCACGTGCCCAGGTGCCCCCCCCCTGAATCCGCCACTGGCAGCGGGGTCTGTATGGGCGCTGGGTGCCGGCTGCAGCAGTGAGGCAGTGTGGTGCTGAACTCCCGGGTCCCTGCTGCTGTAATTAAAAGCTGCCGCCTCTTCAGCCCTGTACCTCCCTGCTCTGCCGATTCATGCTGCTAATTGCTGCGCCTGTCACACTGACAGCACAGCGAAAGAGACAGCTTGAAGAGCGGCAGGGCTGGCGCTACCCAAACAGCAGAGCCTGCATTGCAGGGAGGCACTCTCCCTGCTCTGCGACTCTGTCTAGGATGTGTGCTGCTGCTGGCTGCCGCTGCACCTGTCAGTGTAGTACTTACAGGCAGTGGCTCCGACAGCAGCAGAGGCGAGAGGGAGGACTCACATGGGTCATGGGAGAGATCCTCAGCAGCAGGGGAAGTGCTGTATCTCCTTCACTGCGGTGCCCAGCCAGCACCTCCCCCCTGATTTCAGCATCATCAGGGTCAGGACAGCATGTGCCGAGCTGTAATTGGAGGAGCTCGGCACATGCTGATAAGAAGAGCCCCTGATTGGAGGAGCTGGTTACTTGCTCCTCTGACCCCCTGCTACACTGAGGATCCCACGGAATGGCCCTATCTGTGAGTAATAATAGTATGAATCCAGCAGCACCCTTCCTCCACTGTGGCTGTGCAGCATCTCTCTCTCTCTCTCTCTCTCTCTCAGTGGCGGAACTACCATGGGTGCAGGGGGTGCAGCTGCTATGGGGCCCGGCGGCTGGGGGGGCCCCATGGACAGCAAGCAGTCCCCTGCCTTTTCCTGCGCTGGCGTTTAGCGGGGGGAGACCCAGCAGTGAACAGCATTTGCCGGCGCCTCCTGTCTATACACCCACCCCATGTGAGGAGAAGCAGCTGCCTGCCTGCGCCTCCTGTGCGCTGTCTCCGGCTCTCCGCCCACCCAGCGCATGTGAGCGGTGGGACTGCAGCACTTGCCGGGACCCTGACCATCGCAGTACGGAGTAGAGAAAGTAAGGGCAGCGGGTGCCTTCGCCTCCTGTCACTGCCCACCCAGCGCATGTGAGCGGAGGTCTGGCGGGGGAACTGCAGCACTTGCTGCCGATGGAACTGCAGCACTTGCCGGGACCCCGACCCCCCAACCATCGCTACACGGACTAGAGAAATTGGGGAACAGCGGCTGCCTTCACCCCCTGCCACTGCCTACCTAGCGCATGTGAGCAGGGGAGACCAGCGGGGAGCAGCAGCGCGCGCTTGTGAGGACTCGGAGGAGACCAAGCAGGTAATAGAGAGGCTGCCTGCGCCTTCTGTTTCTCCACCCAAGTGAGTGAGAGAGACCAAGCATGGGGGGAAACAGCGCTTGTCGGGGTCCCCCCCCTCCAGCGGGAGATCCATGCCTGCACCCTGATGTATGAGTATCATCCCAAAGAGGCCTGGATCCATTCTTTGAGATGAATGCATGCTTGGTGAGTACTGAGTAGTAATGTCCTGTCCCTGTCCTGTGCTTGTTCCTAATGTCCCCTCCTATCTCTATTGTCCTGTCCTATCCCTTGTCATCCCTATTGTCCTGTACTGTCCCTACCATTCTTTGCTTATAAATATAATAATGTCATGTCCTGTCTCTATTGTCCTGTCCCTATTGTCCTGTCCCTATTGTCTTGAGCTTATGTCCAATCCTGTCTCTATTGTCCTGCCCCTTTTGCCCTACTTTTGCTTATACCTAATATACCTTCTACTGTATCACACCCATCCCCCTTTGCTATTTTTACTCTCCCCCCTCCCCTACCGTTCTCATTTGGGTGAAGTGCTGGGGGGGGCCCTTTCAAAATTTTGCTATGGGGCCCACAACGGTGTAGTTACGCCTCTGCTCTCTCTCCATGTTTTATATCTCTTCTTTACATTCTGTGCACAGTTTATGCCACCTTCCTCTACCCAGAGTATCCCTGCCCAGCCTCTGCCCCCTCACTACCCATTATATGCCCCTCTCTCTGTCCAGCATCTGTTCTCCCTCTCTTTACCCACCATCTGCACCCCTTCTGCCCAGCATCTGTCGCCCCCTCTCTTTCCCCAGAATTTGCCTCCCTTCTGCCCAGCATCTGCCCCCTCTCTTTACCCAGCACCTGCCCCCCTTCTGCCCAGCATTTGTTCCTCTGTCTCTCTGCACAACACGTGTCCCGCCTTGCTCTTTGCCCAGCATCTGTAGCCTCCTCTCTTTTGCCCAGCATCTTTCCTCCTTCTTTCTGCACATAATTTGTCCCCCCTTTCTCTCTTTGTGCTCAGAATCTGCCACCCCTCTCTATCTGTCCAGCATCTGACACCCCATCTCTGCCCAGTATCTGTAACCTCCCCTATCCCCTAATGTATAAGGGGGCGGGGCGCCAGAAGCTATTTTGGCAGGGGGGAGCAAAATTTGTAGCTACGCCACTGAATGACACCCTGCTTTTTTCAACTTATATTCGCATTATATCTTGGGCTACTGCCCCCACTGATTATTCAAATCTATTTGGTGGCATGATCCATTAACCCACCGCCGAGCGCACCTCTGGGTCTCCCGGGTCTCCCGGGTCCAGGTGCCTGAGAGGTGCTTGTGAAAATCATCAATAGCACCGACTAACTCAATATGCTCTTAAAGTGATCACTGACCTTCATTAGGAAGTACAAAGAGAGAACAGTCAAAATCTGATTAAAAAAAAGCTCATTTATTAACCTCAAAGTAAGAAAAACCAAAAATACTAAAATTTCAGACCCGCCACCACATTGCCTTCAGTTTTCATAACAAAAAATCTAATTAACATAAAAATTATAAACAAAACTGGAATCACTAGGAAGAGGAAGGTTTTAACACAATGTGCCGCTGGGTAAATGTAATCTCTGAGTGATCTACAATGCTCACCTAGACATTGGACACACTGATGAATAAAATAAGTTTTATGAAAAATAATTGAATTATATTAATAATAATCATATATATGACAACATCAAAAAAAAAATACATAAATATGAAAAAATAAGAAAAATGTGAAAAATAATTATATCTAAATTATAGCCCCGTCAGGATAGGAGATAATATTTGCTGAGGTCCCAATTATGTTTTGGACCAGTGCAGTGTTAATTAGAGAGTCTTTATAGAAAGCCAGCAGTGTCAGTTGCTCAAGCCAAGAGCATAAGGGTTAATAAACTCATCACAGTATCTTAGCCAGTTAGTATGTAAGCAAAACTCGCAATAAACAGTTAGTTGGCAGTTGTAGATGTTTAAGTGAGCAGTATGAAGGTATCTGGCACTAAGCAGTGTGAAGGTATCTGGCACTGAGCAGTATGAAGGTATCTGGCACTGAGCAGTATGAAGGTATCTGGCACTGAGCAGTATGAAGGTATCTGGCACTGAGCAGTATGGAGGTATCTGGCACTGAGCAGTATGAATTTATCTGGCACTGAGCAGTATGAAGGTATCTGGCACTGAGCAGATGGAGGTATCTGGCACTGAGCAGTGTGAAGGTATCTGGCACTGACCAGTATGAAGGTATCTGGCACTGAGCAGTATGAAGGTATCTGGCACTGAGCAGTATGGAGGTATCTGGCACTGAGCAGATGGAGGTATCTGGCACTGAGCAGTATGAAGGTATCTGGCACTGAGCAGATGGAGGTATCTGGCACTGAGCAGTGTGAAGGTATCTGGCACTGAGCAGTATGAAGGTATCTGGCACTGAGCAGTATGAAGGTATCTGGTACTGAGCAGTATGGAGGTACCTGGGACTGAGCAGATGGAGGTATCTGGCACTGAGCAGTATGAATGTATCTGGCACTGAGCAGTATGGAGGTATCTGGCACTGAGCAGTATGAAGGTATCTGGCACTGAGCAGTATGAAGGTATCTGGCACTGAACAGTATGAAGGCATCTTGCACTGAGCAGATGGAGGTATCTGGCACTGAGCAGTATGGAGGTACCTGGCACTGAGCAGATGGAGGTATCTGGCACTGAGCAGTATGAAGGTATCTGGCACTGAGCAGTATGGAGGTATCTGGCACTGAGCAGTATGAAGGTATCTGGCACTGAGCAGTATGAAGGTATCTGGCACTGAGCAGTATGAAGGTATGTGGCACTGAGCAGTATGAAGGTATATGGCACTGAACAGTATGAAGGTATCTGGCACTGAACAGTATGAAGGTATCTGGCACTGAGCAGTATGAAGGTATCTGGCACTGAGCAGTATGGAGGTATAGAACACAGTTTGGCTCACCAGTCTGTGGTATGAATAAAGATGAAACAGTGTGGTAGTGTAGGAATAACCCTCCGTGATGATGCCGCTGGCCGTGTGAGGGTATATCCGTTAAAGGGAATCCTTGAGCCGCTATATAGCAGACAGATGAAAGAAGATAAATAGAGGCCAAGATTGGAGGCGGTAGCTGTGCTCAGACAGCGGTAATGCTCTGCAGCTCCAGACGTGATGCGGGGCGGAAGTGATGTCAACGCGTTTCGTTTCCAAGACAACGGGGAATTTTTTCAAGACCTTAGGGACCCGTCCATCCTATATCTCTCCTTTGTGTAATCACTCGGGATCACTGTTGGAAAGTCCAGCAGTAGAAGTGCATTGGCACAGTGAAGTGCAAGGTTGACAGACCATATTTGCATGGATAGACAAGAAAAAGATAACTCTCTTTTTAGGGGCACTTGCTTTTACCAAAATGTTTTCCTCCCATCTCCAAAAAGACGTAGATGCATCACCTGTACGGCAGAAATGGGTCACAGAAGGATGTTGAATTATGAATGCCATAAATGTCACAAAGCGATCTGCCTGCCCCATGCAAATATGTAGATTTAAGAAGGAAACTTTTTGGCTTGCACTGACTAGAAAATTACAATAGATTTTATAACCAACTTTTACACATGAGAGGATAAATATCGTCCATAAATTTGTTGGTGGTGCTCCCTAGAGTTATGGATAACCATAAATAGACAAAGAAAAAGATAACTCTCTTTTTAGGGGCACTTGCTTTTACTAAAATGTTTTAAATTTTATTCATATATATTAAAAGATAGTACAGTATATAGCAACAATCTAAACTGTAATTTGTACTGTGTAGATGATTAATTGAAAAACATAATTAATCAGAATAACACTGGTGAACAAACCTGATTTAACGGTGAAACGCGCGTCCAAAGAGGTGTCATGGCGGCCACTGAGGGGACTCTATCAATGCACATCGTACCTGAGCGGACCTCAGAGGATAAGTAGGTTTCTCTCACCAGCGATGACCACTTCCAGCCTGGTTCTATAGCAGATTTGTGTAAGCCTTGGACAGGGGCAAATGGAATTGTTTTTTGCTAATGGATCTGCCTATGGATCGCTATTTGCAATGCATTTGCAAGGGGGGAATTAATCTTGCTTCCAGGGAGTCGACGTTTTGATTGCAGGCAAATACTTTTTTTCTAATTAGCAATCCTTTCTGAATTAGGCTCAATTTGGTGCAGTCTTAATGAGGGGGAGTGCACCCCTACAGTGCCAAAATAGTGATCATTGAAAAAACACGGGCAAACGCAGACAACTGTAGATATTTATTGTTGTATCCTTTAACCCCTTCACGACATTGCCTTTTAAGGTAATTTTTTTTTTTTTTTTCCTCCTTGTGTTCAAATAAGCGTAACTTTTTTAATTTTCCGGCTATATAGACACATGAGGGCTTTTTTTTTGCGGGACAAGTTGTACTTTCTAATGGTACCATTTACTATACCGTATAATATTCTGGGGAATCAGGAAATAATTCAATGTGGGGTAAAAAAAAAAAAAAAACGCAATTCCACAATTTTGCGCTGGTTACGGTTTTTTTGGAGTTCATAGTTCGTTTAAAATGATGGGTTATCTTTATTCTATGGGTCGTTACGATTCCGGTGATACCAAACTTATATAGTTTTCGTTACATTTTACCACTAAAAAAAAAAATAGAAAATGTTACGGTTTTTCGAATTTGCGTCGCGTCGCCATGTTCTGCGGCTTATAACTTTTTTATTTTTCCACCTACGGACCTGGGTGAGGGCTCATTTTTTGCGGGCTGAAGTGTACTTTTTAATTAATACCATTATGGGATATGGGCGACTTTCTGATCTCTTTTAGCTATTTTTTTTTGGGTAGGCGATGCGACCAAAAAGCGTAGTTTTGGCGTTGGGGATTATTTTCCGTTTACGCCTTTAACCGTGCGGGATAACTAATGTTATATTTTAATAGATCGGACTTTTAGGAACGCGGCGATACCAAATATGTTTATTTTTTTTATTATTTATTTATTTTTATTTGGGAAATGGGGAAAGGGGGGTGATTTGAACTTTTAATATTTTATTATTTTTTTTTTATTTTTAAACTTTATTTTTTTTTTTTTTTTACTTTTACTACAAGGCCCCCTAGTGTACTTGACCACTAGGGGGCGCGATCGCCTGTACTAGGTTCAGCCATAGAGCTCTATGGCTGAACGTAGTGATTTTTTTCACTTCCTATTACATCCTGCCTGAGGCAGGATGTAATAGGTATGAATACACGGACAGCACAGGGGTCTACATTAGACCCCTGGCTACCATGGCAACCGATCGGCACCCTCCGATCGCGCTGCGGGGGGCCCCGATCGGCGCCGGAGGGGGGCGCCCCCCCTCCGATCAGCTATTTAAGCACTGCGGGCGCTTTGCCCGCGGTGCTTAAAGGGTTAAACGGCCGCGATCGGCGAACTCGCCGCTCGTGGCCGTGAGAGCAGGGACATGGCTGTAATATACAGCCATTACCTGCTCTCTATCAAGCCAGCTCACTCCGTGAGCTGGCTTGATTCACCCCCAACCGACATATGACGTATATATACGTCATATGTCGTGAAGGGGTTAATTGTTACTATTTTAGTTTTTGAAACATTCTAGTAAATCACACAAAGAAAATGGCATAACAAGTATCTGTTAGTAAAAGTGACATAAATAATAGTAATAAATCTACATAACTATGACAGTGCCTCGCCTAGGTGTTTGCATGATATGTTAGTATAGGAATATAATGTTAGGGCTCATGTACCACCAGTTCAAACATAATAAACCATTGGGGGAATTATTTTATGATGTGCACCAGCAGTGCAGTAATAGAAGCACCCCTTATACATAATGGCCATAGTAGTACTGCCCCTTATACATAATGCCCATAGCAGTACTGCCGCTTATACATAATGCCCATAGTAGTAGTGTCCCTTATACATAATGCCTAAAGTAGTACTGCCCCTTATACATAATGCCCACGGTAGTATTGCCCCTTATACATAATGTCCACGGTAGTACTGCCCCTTATAAATAATACCCATAGTAGTACTGCCTCTTATATATAATGCCCTTAGTAGTACTGCCCCTTATACATAATGCCCACGGTAGAACTACCCCTTATACATAAAGACCATAGTAGAAGTGTCCCTTATACATAATGCCCTTAGTAGTACTGCCCCTTATAAATAATGTCTATGGCAGTACTGCCCCTTATACATAATGCCCACAGTAGTACTGCCCCTTATACATAATGCCCAGGGGAGTACTGCCCCTTATACATAATACCCATAGTAGTACTGCCCATTATACACAATGCCACGGTAGTAGTGTCCCTTATATATAATGCCCACATTAGTAATGCCCCTTTTACATAATGCCCACAGTATTGCCACATATACATATAGTTCCCATAGTTGTAGCACCACTTACACACATAGTGCCACCCGCAGTAATGGTTCTGCTTACACACATAACACATACATACATACATACATACATACATACATTTTCTTTCTTTCTCTCTCTCTCTCACACACACACACACACAAACACTTTCTTTCTCTCTTTCTCACACACACACACATACTCTCTTCCTTACACAAAAAAAGAAATAGAATGTTCCTGGGCTCTGGTGATGATATTCTATGATCTCTCTTCCTTCTTATATTCCCCTCAGGACGATGGATTGACCCAAAAATATGAAGAAACAGAAATATACAATTCCTTTATGTTTTTCAGATTTTCAGATTCATCCAGATTATTAAAACTCGTACCATATAAGTTGGTGTATGTACAGCAGACATATAGTGCTTAAGAAGGGACTTTCCATCACTATAGGCATCCAATAATCCACATCAGATTCACAATATAAAATGAAAAATCGGTAAAAGTGTAATACAGTATTAATTTTTAAAATAACAACAATCATAAAAGAGGGGTAACAAATACAGCAGAACTCTCACTCAGTTGAATGATCCACAAAATAGAATTTTCTAGACAAAAAGGCATATAGATATAAAACAGGCGTCCCCGATATGTCCTCCTTTTCTCCTCAGATCAGAACCCTCTGAATCGCTCCCCACCGTAGGCCGACCGGTTTTGACAGAACAGATCTGCCTTTCTCAAGGTACATAAAATCAGGGCTAGGCTGATCACATTTTATACCGCCCCCATACAAACATAAGTAAAACCTAATTACAGACATAGATTTAGAACATCTAATTTTCTAAATATAAAGTGGTCCCATATCTCATTCCGGATTTGTGTCCTTATTTTTCATAATACTGCCGCCAAAATTGAACTCCATTTCAATCCATGGCTCCCGCGACCTCTATTTCTGATTCTGCCGATTTTGCGTTCCACCGGAACCCGGAAGTGAAGTTTTTGCGCACCACCAGTGATGCACTTCCGGTCCTCGGGACGGAAGCTCCTTATATGCATCCATTTGTATAATTCTTTATTTGCGGTCCAAGTTAACCCTTCCGGATTTTCTCAAAATAGGAATGTTTGATTAGGACCAGACTTCAAATTCCATATGTGAACCACTTTAATTCAATGTCCTTATTAAGACCAGAGGGGACTAAAGTATAAAAATTAAAAATCATATTCATCTCCACCTATGTTACATCTGGCTGGATCTGGACCAGCTAATCCTCATCCTCTGCAGCCTAGCTCTGTGTAGCTCCGCCCCCACTCCTGTGTAGTCCCTTTTCAGGTCATGCCCGCTGATACTTTCACAGGGAGTTTGGCATTCGCTTCTCGCTGCCAGTGCTGCTGCCTGTCATACAGTGTGATAGGCGCAGCACCAGATGGCAGTAACAGCGCACAGCTGCTGGGTTGCAGTGGGAGAGCACCGCTCCTGTCCAGCACCTCACTGCTTTGCATTCTTTTCTGAGCGGGTTGCATTGACTCTGAATGTACCCCCTGTTTTGTTTTATAACCAAAATGTAAAAGCATACATTCACAACTTCACATTCACCGCTTTTATCCGTGCACCAAGATCTTTTCTTATGTGAACATGTAGTTCTTAAATTGAAGTATATTGCATAAGTGTTTCTAAACCTTCTCACTAGCCCATTTGTTTGATGAAGCAATCATACTGAAACGCAGCACAAGATGTACAAGCAGACATCACTGTGCAGGCCAAAAGGTTTTGGAAGGCTGCTATTGTTAGTTTTTGATTTTGTCGGGGATACAGATGTGTTTTCGGTGATAGTCATCTATCTATCTATGTTCCCTGCCTTATATTTACCATGTAGAAAGAAGCCTCGATATTTAAAAATGAATAAACCTAGAGGTGAACCAAACCTGTTTGAGCTTTATTGATATTTCACCATATACAAACCAGAATGATCATTCATTATATTGCTTGGGGTCCAAACGTGAGGAAGCCCAGGCAATGTTGTTCTTATCGATAAGCTGGCCCCTGCTCTAGCTATGGCTGACCGTTGACCATCGATTGCATGTGCGACCATAGACTTTTCCACTCATGAGCCATCCAAATTATCATTGTGGTTCTGTCAAGGGTGAGAAAGCATTAATCCAACAATGGCAAGCGCTTTGATGGACAACCATAGCTTGCCTTTCTGAACATGTGTGGGCTTTCTGGTATAGAACTGAGGCTTGCGCAAGATATTACTGTAGATCCCAGAGATATTGTGTCATTATTTAAAAATGGTCTCAGACTTCCATAATACACAGCAACATTCCAATTAATTCCTCCAGTAGGACAGTTGGTAGGGGGCAGGTGCGGATTGGGAATTATAACCAGGCTGGTAAATACATTGAAGCAGCCGGGTAGGAAGGGGGTGGAGGTGGTAATGCCACCTACCCGACTCGTTCAGCCTGCCGTGCTTCGGGGGAGCAAGGGGTTAACCTGGATGGAAGGTGTCCACAGCCACCCGCACTCTTACATGCAGAGCTCCGGAAGCATACAGCCCTCCCAGGGACAGCTTTAAACAGGTCATAGCCGCGGCCGGCCATGGCCATAATTAGTTTGGGCAGGTAAAAGCTGCGGCCAGCCATGGCCATATGTACTTTGGGCAGGGTGGATGCCACGGACGCTAACCGCTGTGGTAGCGCGGCACGCGGCTAAGCCAGGGGGAAAGCGGCAGCCCAGCCAGGGGGGAGAAGTGGCCAGGTCTGGACCGGCCCACTCCAAAAAATGGCCCTGTTTCCCGCCAGGCCAATCTTGCCTATTTTGAAAATGTCTTGGTCGACCCGATAAAATCAACATGCACAATGTAAAAAGGTTGACACCAGGGGTTAAACTAAGTTCCACCTCCTGTAATGGTTAGGTGAAACTAGTTCAACCTCCACCTCGGCCCTGTGCAGTAATTCTAACATAAAAACATTATAGTTTGCAGGGGGTGCCAAAAACCCTTCCACATCTGTGTAATGTGGGGAGGGAGGGAATTAGGTGGCAGATGGAAATTAAGTCCCCCACCTCTCCAGGACCACTTTAAGCCCTGGTTGACACAAGGAGCATGTTGTCACGTGAAAAGGTTGACATGCATTTTTGGTGGGTTTTTTGGGCATCAATGTCAACAGCTGTGCACGTGGATCCCCAATGAGTGTACTGCATCAATCCTCCCATGTTTCACTTGCCATACTCAGGATTCTCACTCTGCTACCACTGTACTGTCCACACTTTACTGTTCCACATGGATCGTACAGTATTGAAACATTTGAAATCTCATGTCAATCTGAGTCATGAAGTGAAGCAGGTGGCACGTGCCCTAAATTGGGGGTGCTCCCTCGAGGTAAGGGGGCATGACTATGATAGTTGCTCTACCGGGGGGCTATGCCCCCATTTCTCTAGTATGAGCTACTGGCCATGCCCCTTGTCCCTCTTTTCCAGTGAATAAACATTGTACACAATGTCTATTCAAAGCTGCTCTGCTAAGCAGGGTAGCTAAGTGACAAGGTGACTCCCAACTGCCCCCACCCACCATGGGACACTGCTGCCCGTGGGTGAGACACAGGATAGTCATTGTGACTGTTCCACAAAAATTGAGTCAGTTGGGAGTTATGCTTCTGGATACCAATGGAAGGTATTCCCCCTGCCAAAAGTGAGTATAATCCCTACTCCTTCCCATCCTGATTCAGAACTTGCAAATGTTGGGAAGAATGCACCAGGGTGGATAGATAAATGTCCAAAACTACATGCCCCAATCTTTAGTTTCATGGCATTTGATATTTTGCCAGAACAAGAACCATTGGAAAGGAAACAGTTCAATAGCCTGCTGTGATTCACTTGCAGTCAGACAACGATATATTTGCAATAACTGGTGAATCCCAAGGAGGGGGTGCACTATTGTGTATGGTTGTGCAAGATAATCCAACTCCACTTGGCTTGTAGCGAGCTTCCCGTTGCAGAACTGTAATATTATTCTATACCCGGGAGCTAATATCTCTGCTTCTAAAATGTAATATAATAACAAAATTTAAGTACTGTGTCTGAAAATAGCCTGTGGTGATTCATGACCTGTGTGCATTGTCTTAAGCCTTTATGCAACATTTGATAAAAGTGGAAAAGTCTATAGGTGATGTTCTTAAATATCAGAGTATTTTGCAGTGTGACAATGTACTGACTTTCATTGTAGTTAAACTATAATTCACTAATAATTTTTATTTCTATGGATATTTCGTGTTGCTGATGTTACATAGTGATGTCACCAAGAAATCTGAAAGCAAATTAAAGTCATAAGTAGTCTCCACTGCCAGACAGTAATAATCTACACCTTTCTGGCTTGTAAATTGCCACTGAAGCATCTTTACATGAATGGCTAATTGTAATAAAGAACTGGCCCTTACACACGGAGCGATGGAGGGGTATTTTCTAAGTGATCTCATGAGATCGCTGAGAAAATGCCCTGAATTCACCCCATGTGTAGGCCCTATAAAGCTTAAGTGGAGGGTGATAAAGTACTAACCAATCAAATCCTAATTGCATGTTACAGGCTGGGTTTAAACATGATAGGAGCTGGTTGGTTGGTTGGATGGTATGTTATCTCTGGCCCCTTTATCTCTCTTAGACCCCCAAGAAACACTTACAACCCAACAAAACCATTTAGGAAACAACGATGGACTCACAATGATTCACCAGCAATTGAAGATAGTGTAGTATCTGTACACAGCCCCATTGGCATCAAGAAAATAAAAAAAGGACAAAATATTGGATGGAACGAACATGGATCTCACATGAACAAACACTGGTCCAGCTATCAAAGATCCTACAACAATAGATTGTTCCCACAGGAAAGTTCTTATAGATCACTTAAAATACCCGACAACAGAAAAAAAAATTCGGACACCCCTTACCCCATTTAAAAAAAAAACCTCTCAATAGCAAAAATGTACTTATATAAAAACAGATTCTCTCTGCTACAAACGAGCATATATCTGGCCTCACTGATAGGATAAGAAAGAGACCTAGAAGAATTCCATTCACTAGAGCAGTGGTTCCCAAACTTTTTTGAATCCCGGCACCCTAAAGTATTAGAATTTTTCAAGTCACCCCGGGGGACATTTACCAAAATGGATTCGTAGAAAAAAGGTGTATTCGTAGGGAGAAATACACCTTTTTTTTACGAATTTGTATTTTCGGGATTTACAATCCCAAAAATACAACAATTCGTAGTCCTAAAGATGGAACATTCGTATTTGTATTTACAAATACGAATGTCCTACACCATCGATAGGATACGACAGAAATCACCATTCAAAAGAATGGTGGTTCCTGATGTACTAAGCAGCCGTACTGACAATACGGCTGCTACTTGGTGTAAAACACCCACGCAAATACGACAGGAAAATAGAACACCATTTTCCTGTTCTATTTGCGTTTTAGCCTGCACGGATCAGTCAGATCCGTGCAGGCTGCGGTGTAAAAAAATAGAAAAAAAAATAAATATAAAAAAAAAATGGCGTGGGGTCCCCCCCACAGCCGTAACCAGCACCCGACAAATAGGGGTTCACCGTTTTTTAACAACCAGCCCCAGGCTCCAGGTCCGGGGCTGGTTCCCAAAATACGGGGGACAAAATGACTAGGGGTCCCCCGTATTTCAAAAACCAGTCCCAGGCACAACCAGCCAGCAGGGTAATGTCACAGCCGGGGGACACTTATGATATAAGGTCCCGCGGCCAAAACATTAACCCTACCGACCAGTCAGCCTGGCCAGGGGCCCTGGGGGAGTGGGGACCCCCCCAATGAAGGGGTCCCCCCCCTCCAGGACTTACCTGACCAGGCTGAAGCCTGGTACTGTCCCCGATGCCCCTGGGCGGTGGGCATCGGGCTGATTATGGTGTAAAAAAATAGATTAAACTATTGTTTTTTACTGTGGCACTACAAGTGCCAGCAAGCTGGGACTTGGAGAACCACAAGTCCCAGCCTGCTGGGCATTAAAGGGCCCGCTGGCACTTGTAGTTCTACAGTTAAAAAAATAATACACAAAACACACTGACACACTTTTAAAATAAAACTTTAATACATACAAAGCCCACACATACTGATACTTACCTATCTTCTTTCCATAGGTAGCCCTGATGTCCTGGTCCTGTGTCGTCGTCTTCTGGTCCTGTGTCGTCTTCTGGCTCCATGTCGACCATCGCTGTCGCCGTTGCTGTCCGGATCCGACGAAATCCATTTGGGAAGCTGTGGAAGGAAATCATACTCACCTGTCCCAGCGCGACGTAGTCCAGGTAAGTGTCTTGGCAAAAAAACAAATTGAACACCCCGAAACCAGCCGGACAGGGAGACGCACGGTACTCTGTGTACATCGTGCGGCTCCGCCTCCCGAATGCCGCTATTGGCCGCCTTGCGGCCTAGCGGCCAATCAGGAGCCGCTAGGCCGCAAGGCGGCCAATAGCGGCATTCGGGAGGCGGAGCCGCACGATGTAAACAAACACTGTGCATCTCCCTGTCCGGCTGGTTTCGCGTGTCGGTTTGTTTTTTTGCCAAGACACTTACCTGGACTACGTCGCGCTGGGACAGGTGAGTATGGTTTCCTTCCACAGCTTCCCAAATGGATTTCGTCGGATCCGGACGGCAACGGCGACAGCGACGGTCGACATGGAGCCAGAAGACGACACAGGACCAGAAGACGACACAGGACCAGGACATCAGGGCTACCTACGGAAAGAAGATAGGTAAGTATCAGTATGTGTGGGCTTTGTATGTATTAAAGTTTTATTTTAAAAGTGTGTCAGTGTGTTTTGTGTACTATTTTTTTAACTGTGGAACTACAAGTGCCAGCGGGCCCTTTAATGCCCAGCAGGCTGGGACTTGTGGTTCTCCAAGTCCCAGCTTGCTGGGGAGGCTTGCTGGCACTTGTAGTGCCACAGTAAAAAACAATAGTTTAATCTATTTTTTTACACCATAATCAGCCCGATGCCCACCGCCCAGGGGCATCGGGGACAGTACCAGGCTTCAGCCTGGTCAGGTAAGTCCTGGAGGGGGGGGACCCCTTCATTGGGGGGGTCCCCACTCCCCCAGGGCCCCTGGCCAGGCTGACTGGCCGGTAGGGTTAATGTTTTGGCAGCGGGACCTTATATCATAAGTGTCCCCCGGCTGTGACATTACCCTGCTGGCTGGTTGTGCCTGGGACTGGTTCTTGAAAAACGGGGGACCCCTAGTCATTTTGTCCCCCGTATTTTGGGAACCAGCCCCGGACCTGGAGCCTGGGGCTGGTTGTTAAAAATCGGGGAACCCCTATTTGTCGGGTTCCCTGATTTTTAATTACCGGCCCCGGCTCCTTCAGCCTGGTGCTGGTTACAGCTGTGGGGGGGACCCCACGCCGTTTTTTTTTTAAATTTATTTATTTTTCTATTTTTTTTTACACTCTGCAGCCTGCACGGATCTGACTGATCCGTGCAGACTGCTAGAAATAATTTGTATTAGCAGCCGTATATATGGCCAGCTAATACGAATTGTTACACCATCGGAGGGTTACAAAGCAGTCGCATCTGACTGCTTTGTAATTTCCCCTCCGGAACACGACTTTGCATACGACTTAAACAGTCGTATGCAACCGTAGGGGAAATACCAATACGAAAAACTAGGTTTTTCATATTGGTAAATTCCCCCCCCCATGTCCAAAAAAAACAATGTAGAAAAAAATTGAAATTAAGTAGATTGTGTTTATCTGCAATCCTTAGGGTCAGTTTTGTGGGGAGGGACCAGTTTGCTTCTGTTTGTACACATGTTTTATGATTGGTAGCCACCATCACTAGTTTTGTCTACATTGACCATAAATATTATCAATTGGTCCTGAACCACCAACCCAGGGCACCCTTGTAAGTGTCCCGAGGCACCTCATGGTGCCACGGCACATGGTTTGAGATGCATTGCACTAGAAGCAATCATCCTCCAAAGAAAACCCTAAAAAGGATTAAGTGATACTACAAAGAACTCGGGAATATTCCATCTGTGATCTACAACTAGATGACATTCATAAATCTTTTCTGAGTAATGGGTTATACATTGCATTGTCACACAAAATATGAGTGATTTCAAAACTTATATCGACATCAACAATTATATCAAGAATCTCAAATTATAACAGTATAATATTAAAAATGACATGCCACTCTAGAATCACAACAATGACCCTGCCCTAAAGATTTTACAAACAAATTTGCACCCAATAATACCAATAATTTCTTCACAAATAATACATTTGCCAAACGTTTTCAGTGTCTATTCACAAAAGATATAAAAAATTAAGGGGCTAGAAAATCAATGAAAACAAAAATCTCAACCCAAAAGAAGAAGTGAAACTAAAGAACTTATGTGGGGTACACACCAGGGTACACACGATGCACTATGTGAGCGGGTCATCAGTGTTTCTTCCAACCCGCTCACGATGTGCATCGTGATGTCAGATATTGGATCATTCATTTACATTTTATGAAAATCGACAATTCAAATGAAATATCCCTTTGTATTGATGTTCTGAATAAATACAGTTGATTTTACTGTGTACCATTTCTGATGAAAATATAAGAGTGCAATTCTATATCTTTTCTTTTTTAATCTCTATCCCTTGGGCCTCTATTAACAACGAGGTTCTATAAAAGAGCTGCCACCCCATCAGCGCGGAAAAAGGCAACAAACCCCTCTTTTCTGAAATATATATATATCTATAGACACATAAAGAAAGCAGCGGCACTCGGAGATATTTGTCTAAAAAATGTATTCAAATTACATGCATCCTTTGTCAAGGTGCATAAACTATACAGCTGATATAGTATATATATTTATATATATATATATATATATATATATATACTGTATGTATATATATATATACATATATACATATATATATATATATATATATATATATATATATATATATACAGATGCGATGGTATGGCACTCCTGGTAATAATCACAATACTGACCCAGTCAGTATCCCCAGTCAGGTCAGTATCGTGATTATTACCAGGAGTGCCGCACCATCGCATCTGTATGTTATTTTCCTTGTGAGGCCACCCGGGCCATTGAGGATATCATTAGGAGTGCCAGACATATATATATATATATATATATATATATATATATATATATATAGTTCCTCCAGTAAATATTCCTGTACTGGACTATAAAGAGTAACGAAAATAGAAAGTAAAAAAAAATATAGTCATAACAAACATGAAAACAAATTAAGCGAAATTTTTTGTTTTTCTATCAAATTTAAAAAAATATATACGGTACTTATGTAGTAACTGGGCTGCCGATTTCTAAATCGGGTCGGATCGGGAGATCGCATCGCATCGCATGCGACCATGCGATTCGATGCGATGCGATGCGATGCGATGACCCGATTTTTCCATAGGAATCAATGTTAAAATGGACTGAGTCCATTTTAACATGGAATTCAATGGGAAAAATGGGTCCTTTTCATACCCCTACTATCCAAGTGGGCATGGAGTTGGATATAAACCTGTGGCGAGCGTAGCGAGCCACCGAGCCCGAAGCGTGGCGAGCGAAGCGAGCCCCGCGAGGGGACGAATACCGTCCCCTCGCGGGGCTCGCTTCGCTCGCCACGCTTCGGGCTCGGTGGCTCGCTGCGCTCGCCACAGGTTTATATCCAACTCCATGCCCACTTGGATAGTAGGGGTATGAAAAGGACCCATTTTTCCATAGGAATCATTTTAACATTGATTCCTATGGAAAAATCGGGTCATCGCATCCGATATCGGATGCGATGCGATGCGATGCGATGCGATGCGATATCGCATCGCATCGCATCTGATTGTATGCCTTAACTTAAGGCATACAATCAAAAAATCGGCAGCCCAGTTACTACATAAGTACCATATATACTTTTATATATGCTTACAGTTCATATAAAAACGGTTGACAAAAGAAATTATAATTTTCCTAATAAAAAAATATAGAATGTTGAACCAATCTTTTTTTTTTTTTACACAATCAGTGTTTATTATGATAAGATACATACATTGTAATATAGACATTTTCAGAGGGACTTCAAAAATTGCGCCGAGTGTCAAGTCAATATAACATACAGTCCGTATTCCAATTTTTGGTAAACATATGCATTAACATTTTAACCCCTTCCCGACATTTGACGTACATTTACGTCATGGTCGGGATGTACTTCCCGACACATGGCATAAATGTACGTCATGACTGTAAACTGTCACCGCGTCTATAGACGCGGTGACAGAGGGACGATGGCTGCTGTCCCTGACAGCAACCATCTTCCCTCGTGGCCCAGGGGGGGCAGCGATGCCCCCCCCCATCGGCGATCGCTGTGATTGGCTGTTCAAATGTGAACAGCCAATTACAGCGTTTTCTGTGTACCGGCGAATAACGTCGCTCGGTAACACAGGGATCGGTGGTGATTGGTGCTGTTAAGTACAGCACCAATCACCACCGGGTGTAAAGGGGTCACTGGTGGTCACCCCACCTCACCCCACCTGCCCCCAAGGCTGTGATTGGTCCGTCGGACCGACAGACCAATCACAGCCATTACACCTCACAGAAAATAACGGAGACAGCCCTGCAGCCACCATTCCGGTCAGGAACAGCGTGCAGAGCGGTCTCCGTGCCCATCTGTCCCCTTATACTGACCTGATCAGCTTTGGTGGCATCCGTGCTGCCAGCTGCTGGTGCTTCCTGGCTGCTGTTGCTTCCTGGTGCTTGTGCTGCTGCTGCTGCAGCGTCATTGTGTCATAGAACATAATATTGTATAATATAATTTTGTCTCTGCTGCCCCCTGCTGCCCCCCTTTTGTGCTGATCAGTATAAATTAACTGATCAGCAACTTTTTTGGGGTGCAGGTTTTTTTTTTTATATATACCCCGTCAGGTTGCACCAAAAGTTGTGTGCCTGCTGCCCCTCACTGCTAATCAGTGTTGCATCACTGATCAGCAGTTTTTTTTTTTTTTAGGGTGTTGTGGGGGGTTTTTTTAAAATTTTTTTACACCCACGGTGATTTTGTGGGTGTCCTGTGGCCGCTGAGCGCTGATCAGTGACGTACATCACTGATCAGCATTTTTGGCACAGGGTTGATCTAATTTTTTTTTTTTTGGATCAAATTCCTGTTGCCTTTGACTCATCAGCAGTTTTTTTTATTTTATTTTTCTGGAGGGTGCTGTGTGGTCTTTTTTTTTAATTTTTTTTACACCCACGGTGATTTTGTGGGTGTCCTGTGGCCGCTGAGCGCTGATCAGTGACGTACATCACTGATCAGCATTTTTGGCACAGGGTTGATCTAATTTTTTTTTGGGATCAAATTTCTGTTGCCTTTGACTCATCAGCATTTTGTTAAATTTTTTTTTTTTTGGAGGGTGCTGTGTGGTCTTTTTTTAAAAAATTTTTACACCCACGGTGATTTTGTGGGTGTCCTGTGGCCGCTGAGCGCTGATCAGTGACGGACGTTACTGACCAACATCTGTGCTCAATTTTTGGCGCAGGAGCTTTTTTTTTTTTCTTTTAACTTACACGTGTTAAAGCACTACATACACACTACATACCCCCCGTGTTGAAATAAAGTTTGTACCCCCCCTACACTATACACGTGTTTAAACACTACACTTACACAAACACAAAAATAATAAAAATGTCTCAATCATCGCAAAGACTGTTTTCAGCGGAGGAGGCATATGCCCTTATTGCCTCTGACACTGACACAGCCAGTGAAGTAAGCGATGAATTTGCATTCGTCTTAAGCTCCTCTTCCTCCTCTAGTGATGAGGGACCCCCTCAAAGACGCCCCCGTAGAGCAGCTGAGACCCCCCCCAAATGATTGATCCCGTATGGACCCCACCACCAGACAATTTTGAGCCCCAGGTTCCTGAGTTTTTGGCCAACCCAGGAATCCAATTTGATACTACAGGCCTCAAAGAAATTGACTTTTTCAAAGTCTTTTTCTCTGATGATTTTATACTCGTACTCGGGAGAAATTGCAGCACAGATTTTGGGGTGCTTTGTCTCCTTCATTCCTTGTGAAAATGAAAAATTTTGAGCCAGAACTGCATTTTTGTGTAAAAAAATGTAATTTTTCATTTTCACAGCCCAGTTGTACCAAAATTGGTGAAACCCCTGGGGGTTTGAAATGTACACTATACCCCTAGATGAATTCCCTGAGGGGTGTAGTTTGCAAAATGGGGTCACTTGTGGGGGGGTTCCACTGTATTGGTGCTTCGGGGGTCTTGCTAATGCGACATAGCACCCACCATTCATTCCACCAGAATCTGTGCTGCAAAATCCAAATATCACTCCTTCCCTTCTGAGTCCTGCCATGCACCCAAATGGTATTTTTTGGTCACATATGAGGCATTGCCGTACTCGGGAGAAATTGCGGCACAGATTTTGGGGTGCTTTGTCTCCTTCATTCCTTGTGAAAATGAAAAATTTTGAGCCAGAACTGCATTTTTGTGTAAAAAAATTTAATTTTTCATTTTCACAGCCCAGTTGTACCAAAATTGGTGAAACCCCTGGGGGTTTGAAATGTACACTATACCCCTAGATGAATTCCCTGAGTGGTGTAGTTTGCAAAATGGGGTCACTTGTGGGGGGTTCCTAACTTTTAGCATCTTATGGTGCCTAGAAACCTACATGGTGCCTAAAAAATAATCTCATAAAAAGGAGGCTCCAAAATCAAGTAGGTGCACACTACAATCAACGTGCACACTAGGGCCACATATAGGATATTTATGAAAACAAAAGAATTGGGGGAATCAATTTTTAGTCACATTTCTCTAGTAAAATCTACTGTGTTCCTTAGTAAAATGTATTAAAATTGAAAATCTGCAAAAAAAATGAAATTTTAAAATTTCGCCTACACTTTGTTTTAATTCCTGTGAAACACCTAAAGGGTTAACAAACTTCCAAAATGCTGTTTTAAATACTGTGAGGGGTGCAGTTTTTGAAATGGCATCATTTATGGGGGTGTCTCACATACAAGTCCCTCAAAGTCACATCAGAACTGAACTGGTCCCTAAAAAAATCAGTGTTTGAAATTTTCTTGAAAATTTGAGAATTTGCTATTCATATTTTAAGCCTCCTAGTGTCCAAAAAAAATTAAAAGGAGGTTGAAATAATGATGGCAACATAAAGTAGACATTTGGGGTGAGATTTAATAGGATGAGAGTTTCAGAAAGTGAGAGATTTGGTGAGAAATCTCCAGTTTTTTTAAAGGGGCAATCATTAACACTGCAAAACCAGTTTGATTTTGCAGTGTAAATGATTGCCGCTTTAAAAAAACTGGAGATTTCTCACCAGATCTCTCACTTTCTGAAACTCTCATCCTATTAAATCTCACCCATGGTCTTTGTTAGTTATTAACTATTTTGAGTGGTATGATTATTTGTCTCACAAGCAGAAAATTTAACATTTTGCAAATTGCAAAAATTTCAATTTTTTTACGACATTTTGGTATTTTTCACAAAAAAACACAGACTGTATCGACCAAAATTTACCACTAACTTGAAGTACAATGTGTCACGAGAAAACAATCTCAAAATCACTGGGATAAGTAAAAGCAAAAAAAAGTTATCCCCACATAAAGTGATACATGTCAGATTTGAAAAAAAGGGCTCTGTCAGGAAGGCAAAAACAGGCTGCGGCGGTAAGGGGTTAAACTGTGGAAAATAACACATTTTAATGTATAAGCATTAGACAAGAAAATAAAAGGTAAATGATAGAAGAATGTAAAGAGAAAGAGGGGAGATGCGGTGGAGAAGGACAGGTAGAATCCAACCAACGTCATATCAAGGTTGTGGGGCAGGCGTCGGTGGGGGCGTACCCGCATATTATGCATTAGAGGGCAGTTTGGCGGAAGAGAAAGAAGTAAGGTCTTCCATGAGCATGTAGCGGTCTATTCTTAGGAACCAGTGGGAGATTGGGGGCCCTGTTTGGGTTCTCCAGAAACAGGGTATAGTTGCTCTTGCGGCATTCATCAAGTACTGGAGGAGGGACTTTTTGAACATTAAAATAGGGATCTCTATGTAGTTAAGCAACCAGAATTCTGGAGTGTGTGGTAAGGGAGTATCTGTAATCAGCATGGATAGTCTCCTAATTGTCGTCCAAAAATCAGTCAGCTCAGGGTACTGCCACCAGATGTGCAATGGGGAGCCCTGGGAGTGTTGACATCGCCAGCATGTATCAGGAATAGTAGGGAACATCCGGTGTACCTGCACCGGGCATCTGTACCACCTTGCGAGGATTTTGTATTGGGTCTCAAGAATTTGAATCGAGGATGAACTGGCAAACGTATATTGGAATATAGTAGGTCACTGGTCATCCGGTATATTGGTTGTTATATCAGATTGCCATGCCTTGACGAAGGGGGGTAGTTCAGGCAACAGGGCTTCAGAGCACATCTGGTAGAGTATAGATACAAGGTGTTTAGGTGGGGTGTCATCTAAGCATATTTGTTCGAATCTGGTTGGGGTCCCTCTGAGTAATGGGATATTGGAAGATTGGATGTGATGTCGAAATTGTAGGTATGCCCAGAATGAATTTGTAGGTAAGGAATTCTGCTGTTGTAGGTCAGTGAAAGAACGTAGGCCAGAGTTGGAGAGTAAGTGGGATATGCGGGAGATTCCAGCTGTGGACCAGGTAGTCAGGGAAGGGGAGGCAAGGCCAGTAGGGAAGTCTGGATTACCAAAAAGGGGTTAACCCATCTTTTTGACTTTTGTGTAATCCTGTAATTTAAACTACAGTTCTCAATATTCTCCTCTAAAGTAGCATTACTAATTTCTCTCCCAAATCACTAGAGGAAATATCTAGTATGTAAAATGGCTGATGTGAGCCACTTTTTGGAAAACCAACATTTCATATTTTCTCCAAGTGACATTTGCTTGGAAGTATCAGACTCAAACCTTTTTTATTTTTCCACATTTCCAGTTATTACATAGAATAATGTATTGCATAAAACATTGATGAAATCCGGGAACTTTATTATTTCCGGCAACACACTTGGTGACGGGTTCTTAATTTGTTTAGATAAAAATTCTCACATTTTTAATATTTTTTAATGTTCTGACAAGGGTCATTTATCAATATCTTACTGCTAGAGAAATATTTTTCTGCATGTCCACCAAACTTTCACAAATGCTGTTTTTCTTTTTCCAGAAATAGCTTGAGTTTAAAACAAATTCTGAGAATTACTCAAGATCATGTTCTGAAAAAAATAAAAAAGTAACTGAATCCAAGAGTCTATGATATATCATATATATTATTTCTAGAAGGTGATTTTTCATGACGATCCATTTTTCTCCCCTCATACTTAACCAAAATCGATAAATGAGGTAGCATTTTAAAGTTCTCCAGTTCTGACTAATTGTTAATTTAGAACTGCACTTTGCATCATTTGTTTAAAACTCAAAGTTAAAAATTGACTTTTGGCCCTAGAGTTCTTTCTCTGGATGCTTCGATATGGCACGGCAAAGATGATCAGTTTTGCTCGGCTTCTCAAATGAACCGGTTCTTCTTTCTTCCTACCACAGACCACCAACCTCGCTATAAAATAAATAGTATTTTATTTTCAGGCAAAATTTTCACATGCGCCACCTAATAACAAAATAATCTATTCTATTTTCTTTTAAGTTCAGTGATTTTTAGGATCTTTTATTGTCTACACATTTTTACAGAACTAACGGCCTGATTCAGACCTGCTTGCTAGGCAGCAAATAAATTATAATTAGCAAGCAGGCTGAATCAGATCCTTAGTGGGCACGCCCATAAAAATTGACCACTCCCTATCCACCCCCATCATTAAGCGAATGCCGTGGGGGCATTGCAGATTGTGACAGGAAATCAGAGTAGCAGGAGGAAAGCCGCACAAGCACAGAGAGAATATACAAACTCCGCACTGTTAGGCCCATAGTGCAAATATATGAGTTAGTAATAGAAATATCTGGGATGGGTATAATGTTTAGTGTTGATATCTGTAAATTACTGGCATAGTTCAGGTTCCTATTCTATTCAATTAAAAAAAAAAGAAGACCCTCTGTGTTTATGGCTCAAAATGTAGACTGGAGTGTAGGTCAGGACCTAGCAGCACTGAAAACACCTGCAATCATAATGTAATGCCAAGAACTAATGGCAGAAGATTGGTAAGATAGTAGTGTGGCATAATGATAACCAGAAGGATGATTAGGATAATAATGCTCCATGCAGCAAGATAATCATCCATGCACATGGTATGTGCACATTCCTTAGGCAACCCCAACCCATACCTTCAGCATCTCGTCCCTACGTCTCTGTGGGCACCTAGGGAGAAGAAATCCTGATTTTTTATTCAAGATGATCAATTTAAAAGTGCACATCGGCCATCTTGAAATCAAAACGAGGTTGCAAGTGTGAACAATACTTCTAGGTATTCTTGGTATGAAACAAACGCAGAAGTAAATGAAAATATTTGTGCTATAAACATTGAGGACATTTGTGTGTCTGGAACAAAACAGGCAAAACAAAAAAGTATTATTTTCAATTTATACCACTTTCATACATACCACCCGGGATTTTAAACCTGGTACAATCCGGGGTTTTTTAAAATCCGGGGTCTATTGCAGGTGCGCAGGACCCAGGATTTTAGTTGACTAAAATTCCGGGAATAACTTTTCAGACATACGCTAGTCAAGGTATTATGTGCGTGCCTGTGAAAATTCCCAGGATTTTTGCGTATGTCTGAAAAGGGTATAAGAGGATTTTTGTTTCTGGAGAAAAAAGCAACATGAAAAAAAAATTGGAGCCATACCAAACATTTGTTTTTTTAATTTCACCTTTGTTTTTTGGAGAGAAAAAAAAAAAACTTTCAAGGCTAAAATACTGTAGCATGAAAATAAAGCAATTTTTTTTTTATGTTGCAGATGCATGTTATCCATTTATATAACCTATTTAATACAATGTTTTAAAAACATTTTAAAAAAACTTTTTCAGTTTTTAAAAAGTCCTTGACACTAGTCAAACAAATAAAAAACATTTTAAATCAATCTTGCATTATCATAATTCAGGCATGAAATGGTTAAAAGTATTCTATTTATTTATTTTTATAACTGAGAGGTTGGTCTTGAGTCAGATGCAATGTCAATGTTCATGCAAATTGCCACCTTATTGTGATTTATTACACCATTCAACATTACAAATGTTTGTATGAAATTTACATTTCACCTCCAGTTTTCTCATCTCAATTTACACATTTTATTACCTACTCCCTCCCCAACTTATTCCAGGACTGCATCAAAGAAGATAGTCAGTGGCATAAAAATGCCTGTGTAGCCCAATCGCTGGTGGGGGAGGAGATTCTATGTGGTATGGCCATCTGAATTGAATCTGCAAATATAGCCCTCTAAAAATGGCCACCATTTTCTAGAAAACAGATGCTAGAGTTCCTACTGGAACTATAGCGTCTGTCAGTGGAGTGCAGCATGTGCAGTGCTACCCGGAGAGTGCTGGTACACCGTGACCATGTAACCCACTGGCAACGAGCATGCAACCCATGGCAATGAGCATAGAAACCCCTGGCAAAGAGCATGAAACCCCTGGCAATGGGCATGTAACCCCTGGCAAGAGCCAGAAACCCCTGGCACCAAGCATGTAACCATTTGGCAATGAGCATATACCCACTGGTAAGCAAGTAATCCCTGGCAATGAGCATGTAACCCCCTGGCAATGAGCAAAAAAACACTGGCAATGAGCAGGTAACCCCTGGCAACAAGCAGAAACATTTCTAGTTATACCACTAAAGATGGTATTACATATCTAAGTCTGTTTCACAAATAAGAGGCAGGGAGTGCATTGGATCGCGTCTAAATATAAGGATCTTATAACTGTAATACCTGAGCAGTCTAGCAGCAGTCCAGTTATTCTTATAATTGCATTCAGTTAAATTATTTCATTCTTTTTATACATTTTAAGACAAATATTTAGCTGAGGACACTTATAAACCCATATTGTCATGTTTGTGCTATTAATTATAAATCAAGTGGAAAGTTTGCACCACTTTGTTACAGCTGGAAAACACTGACAAATAGCCATCATTTATTTTTTTCACATTTCTATATACACAAGAGGGTATTGATGTCATGTATTAAGTTCTTGGCAGCAACCAAATTAGCAAAAATTGTTATGCAAAAGGCTCATACTGACACAGGTCATTAGTCATAGAAATTCACAATGGACAGAGTTTTTTTGCAAAGCTTTATGACATGTGAGGAAACTGTGCACAGAATCTGATACCCCTTGTTAATTTAGGGGAACCTTCCATAATGCTTTAACTTTAAACATCAATGTAATGGGAAAATGTGAGAAAAAGGGAAAAAATTTAACCAAAATTTCTAACGTCATTTTGAAATATCTGAAGGCTCTGAAAGTGAGGACCACTCCTTAATTTGCAAAGCTGGTCTAATAACAAGGAAACATTGAATCAGGAGGAAATATATATATATATATATATATATATATATATATATATATATATATATATATATATATATATATATAGACATATAGGGTGACATTCTATGGGATGAGAATTTTTCGCACTTTCAAAATCGCCCATTATCGCACTTTTTTAATATCGCATTTTTGCCGCGAATTCGCATATTTAATGAGGTGCGAATTCTGGAATGAAAAGTGCGATTAGGTGCGATAATGTGCGAATTTTAGGCATGAAAATGTGCGAATTTTAGGCATGAAAATGTGCGAATTTAAGGAAATGTGCGATTTTTTGTTCATCAAAAAAAAAAAAAAAATGGCGTGGGGTCCCCCCTCCTGAGCATAACCAGCCCCGGGCTCATTTAATTTAAACATTCTTTTTACAGGTGGACTACAAGTCCCAGCGGGCCCATTAATGCCCCGCATGCTGGGACTTGTGGTTCTCCAAGTCCCAGCATGCGGGGGAGGTCTGCTGGCACTTGTAGTTCTTCTGTATCAAGCAATGTTATGTATGGAAGATTTAACACTATCAGGCCGGCGTCCACTGGCCACGGACGCCGGTGACAGCCCCGGGCTTCAGCCCTGGACGGGTGAAGCCTGGGGGGGGGGACCCCTTTATGGGGGGGTCCCCACTCCTCCAGGTACCCCGTCCAAGGCTGACCAGCCACGGTGCTCATGTTTCGGCCGGGGGACCTTATATAAAAAGTGTCCCCCGGCTGTGGCATGACACCGAGTGCTGTTGGAGCCCGGTGCTGGTTTCAAAATACGGGGGACCCCCAGATTTTTTGTCCCCCGTATTTTTGGAACCAGGACCGGTCCAAGAGTCCGGGGCTGGTTTCAGAAATACGGGGGACCCCTATGCTTTTTGTCCCCCGTATTTTTGGAACCAGCCCTGGCTCAATGAGCCCGGGGCTGGTTATGCTCAGGAGGGGGGACCCCACGCAATTTTTTTTGTCAAAAAACACTTTTCCACATTTTTTAACACAGGGCCATGCACAGATCTCTATGATCTGTGCAGGGTTCTGGCCAAATCGCATATCAGAACCTGGTCTGATTTTTTTGAGATTTTTAGACACATTTTTCAAATTCGCATCTCATTAAATATGTGAATTGTATACTTTTCAATGTGAAAACATCTGGATGCGAGTTCTGGCGAAAACTAAAAATCGCACTTCTAAAAGCGATTTCGCTGCAAAACCGCACTTTTTGCCGATTTTCGCATCTCATTAAATATGCGAATTCGGGAAAAAGTGCGAAAACGGCCGTTTTTGCGATAAAATTCGCCAAAGTCAGATTATCTCATCCCATAGAATGTCACCCATAATCTCCAAGGCAAATAGCCCTGAAAAGGAAGAAGCGGCACTCTCCGGATTTGTAAATCAAGCGATTTTTAGTGCATCACAAAAGTTTACAACATAGTCGTCATAGTCGTCAACGTTTCAAGGCTAGTGTGCCTTTTCATCAGGACGAAGTAAAGTGCTGTTAGTGCTGTGCAAAGAGAAGAATACAGAGAGACAAAAACCAATGTACCTTATATGCCTGTGTGAACTCGTGAAAGCGTGCTGTCTCAGGTATCCAAGCGTGTCACTTCCGGGGGTGTGTGTGGCCGGAAGTGACACGCCCCCGGAAGTGACACGCTTGGATACCTGAGACAGCACGCTTTCACGAGTTCACACAGGCATATAAGGTACATTGTTTTTTGTCTCTCTGTATTCTTCTCTTTGCACAGCACTAACAGCACTTTACTTCGTCCTGATGAAAAGGCACACTAGCCTTGAAACGTTGACGACTATGACGACTATGTTGTAAACTTTTGTGATGCACTAAAAATCGCTTGATTTACAAATCCGGAGAGTGCCGCTTCTTCCTTTCCAGGGCTATTTGCCTTGGAGATTATATGTCTATACCAATCGTTTAGGAAGGCACCCCGGTGGATGTCCCTGCTCTAGCCGAGAGTGCCGAACAAACCCCTTGTTCTATATATATATATATATATATATATATATATATATACCATATTTTGACTACAGAGGCGGAGAGACCACCACGTACAAAAGCTCCCATAGCCATTGAAAGGGGAAGGGGCTGATGATTAAGCTAAAAAGGAAGTTAGAAGGAAAACAGTTGGGGATTCCGAAGTGGGCAAGGGGTAAGGCACCCAAAGAACCCGAAAAGTCTGAGGGGAATTGCTGAAGAGGTGTGACGGGTGAATTGGAACTGGGATACAAACATATACAGAAGTGTGATAAGTTGAGTTGAGTTGTGAGAAATAAGAGTCACACATATAAGGTCTACTCACACATAAGATAGCCGGAGAAGAGCAATGCATCAGTAGAAGGTGAGCTGGAATACACATGGATGACTGGTGGTGGGGATGCAGTTAGAATACTGATGCCTGCATCCTGATACAGGGAATTCCGACAGGGGTCAGGTAAGTATACTTACGATCCCCCTGTCCTCCCCTCTAACTAACCCTCTAACTCTAACCCTATCCCCCTCCCCGCAGCCTTACCATAACAAGTGCCTAACCCTCGAACCCTGCTGTCACGTCTGAGGGGTGACTTTGAACTGATGCTGGAATGAAATGGAAGCTGGGGTCTTTAATTAGTTTGGACTGCATATACACAATTCTAACTACTGAAAGCAATGTAGGAGACCCAAAGGTTTTACTGTTGAAGTCACTGGAGGACTGAGGTAAGTATAATAACAACATTCAGCTTCAGCCAATGTAGGCCATTGATGGTGGAGAATATGAAGTGAGCACTGCAGATAAGTATGTAGCTCAAGTTGGTACCACTAACACAGACACTGCAGAGTTTCACAGATGATGACTGTAACTGATGGTATTCACCGGTTGGTGGTATCGATGTTGACTCTCTGAGTGGTGGCTGGTAATGGATAGGGTACTGATATGCGAGCACGTAGTACTAAAAGTAAGCAGTGAAGGTAGCAGGAATGATACATAATCAATAGTACTGTATACAATGAAGTTTGTGCTAGACTTGGTAGAGCCAAGGCAATTTCCCAGTCTGGACACTGAAGATGCTGTGGAAAGCAGGAAGCACTCAGCGGTAACAGGAGACACTGCTACCCTAAGGACATCATTGCACTGACTGTTTGCTTGGCCCAGCTTCAGCATATTTATAGTCAGAGAGTGCAGCAGATTGGTTGTAGCGGAGTGATGTCAGAATGACTTGTTCAGGATTGGCTGAGGAACTCCTGTGAATCAAACCAATATGGCCACGCCCATGTTGGAGACATGTGTTGTTTGGTGTGCATGTGGAAAGGCCTGATGCCTGTAATGGAGACAAGGCCCAGTGCTGGGAGTTTGTAAACAACAGAGCTGCAGACTGTGTTCAGTGGTGCCCTCTGAGATCACATCGCGGGAGACGCTGACCGTGCGCACGCCGCAGCACAGACCTGGATGACAGTCTCTGAGCAAGCCTAGAGACACACCTGGAATGCAAGTAAGTGTTTCTCAGACCTTGAATCGTGACACCCGCTGCCTAATCCTAAGCCTAAATTGATTTTCTACCTAACTAGCATACTGTGCCTGTGTTCCATGCCAGTGAAAACCACTATTTTGGGGTACACACCCTATCAGTGCTGCTGTGAATCTTATAAATGCATTGGTAACCAGTAGAAGAGAAGGTTTGAACAGCTGCCAGGTAAGATCAAAATTGGCATTTTGGCTTGAAAATTTAATTCATCAAGTAATTTGCTTAAATAGCATGTTTATAAATTAATCCACTTCAGCACACTGCTGTTTATCTGTTCCTTATGTTTATAATTAGTAAGTTTTCCTTCAAGAGTGAAAAATAGAAACTTAAAAATAAAAAATGAATAATTTACTGCTCCAAGATAACTGTCATAAAGTAACAATGAGTGTGGAAAGTATTGTGAAAGAAAAAAAGATGGCTTTAAGGAAATATATGCAAACATGACAAAATTACCTGGTTTTGCAATGTAAATGATTGCCGCTTTAAAAAATGGGAAAAATCTTACAAAATCTCTAACTTTTTGAATCTCAAAACCAATTACATTTGGAGAGTTTAGTTAAAGGAGACAATGTACTAGCAGATCATCTTAATAATTATTTTTGCTCAGTGTTCACTACTTAAAGAGAAGGGAAGGGGCCGATATTAAATTGCAGGAATATTCTGGAAAGTTAAATAAGTACATTTACAGAGGAGAAGATAGTCTTCCTAACTGTAAAATGTTAACTGTATATTGTCAAGACCGATGTGTGAAGAACAGTGTCCACTGCCCGTTTATTATACTTTATAGTTATAGATTAAAATTACTTTGTAAAGATTGACCATCCTTTTTAATAATCCATCAATGACAATTTGAACCAGATATTCTATAATAATGGTATCGGCCACTGTACACTTTTTCCATGACACCCGTTTGTGATTGTTTCTAAGTGCAGCAGACGCTAGCTGCAGCCGCCGGAAACTATGCGTTCCGGGAACCAGCAGCTAGCTGCATTCCAAAAGCCGGAAATGTGTAATTTGACACTCTGGACCCCGGAAGTATAGCGAAATTACCGCTACTCCGGAATAACTAACTTCTGTAAGTAAAACTTTCTTTATCCCTACTCGCTTTTAATACATTTTAAAAATGATTGCCATTTCATCTTGGCGTCCTCCTTTATGGAAAAAAACATCTACTGGCAACCACACTGGCAACTAGCATTACATCTCATCCTGCTAAAGGACACCACCCACTGGGAAGCTCCACAAGGTCCTTGAAATTCCTCAAGCGGCTTTTATCTACAACAGTTACATCTCTGCAGAATAGTGAGGACCACAGACCCAAGCCCGGAAACAATCCCATATTCAAAGTGTTGAGACTTTACATCTGCCAAACAAACTGCCATAAAACTGCCCCAACTTATACATTTAAAAGGAGGACTGACCATCCTATACTAATCCCCTCATTGACCAGAAAAGGGTATTAATTATTTTTTGTAATACTTGTATTTTTTATTATATGTTTTTAGTTTTAATATTGTGTTATTAATAAATTAATTATTAACAGGCAATCCCCTATATGTGTTAACTTCTATTTATGTAGCGCTGGCTATATTCTGTTGTTAAGCTAGAAAATTATACAGGCCCTACTATGTGCTGTTATTACCAAGCTGCTGTGGTATATATGGGATAGTCAATTCCAATGTATGAGCAAAAAAAAAAAAAAGGAAGGATTAATGCCATTCAAGGGATGAATAAAAACATTGAAACATTAAAAATTCCTAAAAATGTCTAATAGACATAAATGAAGCATATCAATATGTTAAAACCAATGTTGGTATAGGTCTCTCTTGGAAGATGTATGGACCAATAAGCAGCAAAAAGAGTCCCGCTCCTATGGAGACCTCATATTTGGACAAGCAGATAGACAAATGGTTTACTCATCAGTCTCACACTCACTAGTGCAGGGTCCTATGTTGGAGAATGAAATCACAATATGAAGTGGATGTCCATGGAGTGGAGGAATGGCTTGGACCTGAGGTATTGGCCTTACAGTCCTGAGGTCTGGTCTGGGTAGGTGGATGTGTAAGCTGTTACTGTCAAACCCTTAGTTGGTCCAGATTGAAGGCAATACAAATACAAATGAGAGAATTAATAAGATGGGGTACTACTGACGCGTTTCGCTGGGATACCCAGCATTTTCAAATCCCTCCTTTGAAAGCTGGATAACCTCCAAATGCAAAGAAAGAGTGGAAAACATAGATAGAAAGTAATGGCACTGTAAGCAATCCAAATCAATTTTACCACTCAAAAGAGTGTGCCTTGATTGTGGGCCTGTAATAAACAATGGATGTGATTGAGCAGTCTTAAGGACCATACACACTGGGCAATTTTGAGCTGAAAGCCGCTCAAACTTGGTGTTTTACAGCTCCAAGCCACCCAGTGTGTATAGCCTGGTGATGAGCGGTGAGCGGTGATGCGCGCTCCCACATCATCGCTGGGAAAGCCATTCATCTGCTGGTATTAACAGATGAACAGCTTTGTGGACGGCTTTGCATAGTGCTGCGCTATGCAAAGCCTTCTTCCCCACGCTGATAGCGCCGGGCAGGGGAAAAGCTACTCAGTCTGTATACACTGAGCGGCTTTCCCCCCCCCAGCGATGACAGCAATCATCGCTGTCCATACACGCTGGGCAAAATTGGGTCCAGTGTGTATTGACCTTCAGTATACACATATGGATTTGGATCAATATAAGATGTTAAAAAGATGCACATAGGCCCTACGACTAAGCGGGAAAGATTTGCTGTTTGGCGAGCCCTCTAACGCTGCCCGACAGGTGATCGAATGCCTGCCCCCCCCACCACCACCACCACATGAACATCCTCGCCACAATGGGAATGGATGTTTAACGATTTGCATACGATGCGATCTGCGCGTGCCGGCGCTGTGATAATACACAAATACCATTTTTTTATGATTCCTTTTCGATTTCCATTATTTTCTATTACATTTTTCATTACATTTTTCATTTGATGTGAATTAGATTTGCTATTAAATCAACACAGGCTTCAGGCAGGAGATGGACATCGAATCGAATGCTGCAGTGAACACATTAGATTTGCACAATCTACATTAGACTTGCACTATATAGTCTTGGCTGCCAAGACTATTTCTATTAGATTTATACTACACTGGAGCGTGCATTGGGATTGGGGGTGCTTCTATAAGAAAAATCAAATAAAAAAATAGTGATATCTCACCATGTGTATGCTCTATTACACCTCACAGTTTACATTATGTTGGTATTATTCATCAAGGCAAAAAATGATATTGAATATTACTTAGGAGCCTCCAATGTATCTGTCACTTGTGTTTAGGTCATTTACAATAATCCTCTCAAAGTTATGTCTCTGTGAGGAACACTGGACCCAAAGCCAGACCAGTTATATTCAGTATTTATTACTGAATTTACTGAACTACACCCAAAGCTGAATCATCAATTAAGGTTGCTATAAGCTGCATTAATGAGTATTTCCCAGTGTATACAGCTCATGGGGTGTTAGAGTTCTGCTTGATTGGATGGAAGGGGCTATTGGAAAAAAACAAGTTGTCATTGGCCAAACGTTTCCATAACAGTTTTCTCCTATGAGTAGAATGGATCACTGTAATTGAAGCTGTTTTCAGTGAATAGCCCTGTAGAAACAATTGCTATTGCTGTAACACTTTACAATAGTATTGTATGCATCAAAAAGGCAACATGCTCATACCTGTTATCCTTTCCGTCGCTTGTCTATGCACTTTTCAAAAAGATATACAGGGTCTTGCTCAAAGTTGCCGAAGTTCCATCGGGTTTGATGGAAGAGCTGTCTCCTTTTGCAGCGAAATTCTTTTTAATCCAGTATGACGGTTCTCAACGGGAATTTCATTTTGAAGTGTGGAAAGGGAGAATAACGCCTACTAGAGTAATGGTTTCACTTAATAAATATCCAAATTCCGGTGCTTAATAAATTGAGAGTACCAAAATAACAGGTCTATTCATGAGGCAGTGAGTGGAGAAATTAGACAGTGAAGTGGTGCATGGCAACCAATCAGCTGTTATGTATAATTTAGTAAAATACACTTGATCAATGTTACTTAAAAGCTGATTGGTTGCCATGGACGACTTCTCCGCTGCCTCATTTGTCCACTCTTTTCACTGCTTCATGAATAGATCCCTGAAGCTCATCTGTGGAGCTTGAGTCTTACGTGATCCGATGTTAGAATATGAGTCAGGAAATGATCACCATTGATTAGATGATATGTGGATAGTTGGTAATGTAAACTGTCACATTTTAAATGCCATAATAAAGTTATTGTGTTTACTTCAATATAAAATGCAAGTATAAGGTGCTCAACTACGTACCAGAAATATATACATTGTAGTCTTCTCTGTAGTTTCTTCTGTCTCCGATATAAGTCCCTCTGGATTTTCCTAACATCAGATCATATTTTGAGAAAAAGGCATACATGGTAAAGTATACTCTATCACATAAAGACAAAAACATATGCACAAAATATTAAAGACAAATCGCTTTTCTGTTCATAAGACCCTCTTGGAAGATGATGGCTTGCCATATTGAGAATAATTCCAAGACAGAACAGTATCCAAATGGGTGAGATTACTAAAATTGGAGCTCTATTAAAGATGGCACCCTCTATAAGATAAATAGGGTACTCTTTACCTAGCACGGCGCCCACGATTTTGATCGTGGGCATCGCAGGTAAAAAAATCGCGGGCATCGCGGGCATTGAATGCACTAAAAATCGGGTGCGACGCGACCGACGCGATGCCCGCTATTTCCCATAGGGAACAATGTTAAATGTCTCAATTGACCCGATTTTCATGTTCAATGCCTCAATTGACCCGATTTTTCCATAGGAAACAATGTTAAATGGCCCACAGAGGCCAAATAGCCACCCTGAAGTGTGAAATGGCCCCCACAATTGTTAACGCCACCCCACGATCAACGTCAACCCAAAGCGTGGCGAGCGCAGCGAGCCCGCGAGGGGCGGCGGTACGCGTCCTATGACTTTTTCATACCCCCACTATCCACGTCGGCGTGGAGTTGAGAATAGAATAGTGTGGCGAGCGCAACGAGCCACCGAGCCCGAAGCGTGGCGAGCGGACGCGGATACCTTCACAGGTAAACGTGTCCCTTCGCGGGCTTCAAAGTTATCCGCGTCTCCTCGCGGGGCTCGCTGCGCTCGCCACGCTTCGGGCTCGGTGGCTCGCTGCGCTCGCCACACTATTTTATTCTCAACTCCACGCCGACGTGGATAGTGGGGGTATGAAAAGGTCGTAGGACGCGTACCGCCGCCCCTCGCGGGCTCGCTGCGCTCGCCACGCTTCGGGTTCACGTTGATCGTGGGGTGGCGTTAACAATTGTAGGGGCCATTTCACACTTCAGGGTGCCTATTTGGCCTCTGTGGGCCATTTAACATTGTTTCCTATGGAAAAATCGGGTCAATTGAGGCATTGAACAGGAAAATCCGGTCAATTGAGACATTTAACATTGTTCCCTATGGGAAATCGCGGGCATCGCGTCGGTCGCGTCGCACCCGATTTTTTTAGTGCATTCAATGCCCGCGATGGCCGCGATGGGCGCCGTGATAAGTAAAGAGTACCATAAATAGAATCTGATTGGTTGGCAACATTCCATCTTGAATAGAACTCCCATCTTAGAAAATGTATCCCTAAGTGCCAAGATAAATGTCCAAAGCACAAGGGAAGTTCCTGCTTTGATCAGTGGATTCATTATGTTATATAGGAATACTGTACATTTGTATTCAAATTAAAGCTTGAATTTTTTTTTTTTTTGCTGTGATTTTCTTTCATGCAACATTTTTGTATTTTATATTAATAATGATGATTATGACTACCCTTAACTGCAGTTTTTATATGAGCCGCCTTCATTTCAGTCGGTGCTACATTGCTGAAGATTCAATCAGTAAACCACCAGCTGCCAAGTCTATTTGTAAATCCTTTACTTGTCCGATCTGCAAAAAAATAATGCTTTTCCTAAACAATAGA
This sequence comes from Crinia signifera, assembly GCF_055691185.1. Classification (NCBI taxonomy): domain Eukaryota; kingdom Metazoa; phylum Chordata; class Amphibia; order Anura; family Myobatrachidae; genus Crinia; species Crinia signifera. The sequence goes on from NC_139219.1 coordinate 45,159,990, forward strand.
TTGTCCGTTCAAGGTGTTGTTTTTAAATTCTGACCAAATTTGATCAGTTTTGATGACACAGATTCAGATTCACTGTGAGTTTTAGCTGCCTTGAAACACTAGATATACAGAATCCAATCAAATTATCAAAATCACAAACATGCATTGATGCGTGCTGTCTACCTAGCTCCCACATTTAAAAACGCAAAATAACTAATATAGTTTCAAATTAAATAAATTAATATCAATCAAGCATATATTTAATGTCCGTATCCCTTAATTAGATTTTCTATAACCATAGCTACCGTTACATTTCCTGGTTTTGTGGTGCATTGTGGACTTTCTTGAAGTCCAGGCACTACATTAAAATATCTTTATTATCCCCAAATCACGTACATAAGTTACTGTGACCGTTATTGGCTACTTGGGTCACATGGGTGCCATTGTGGGCATGGTGTCATGTCTGTTCATCAATATAACTTTATTATCCATAAACAAGATGGAGGACAAACACAAACAACAAACTCCAGAGTGCGGTAAGCATGTTTGCTACAAGCACTGTCACTATTTACATTTATAAATGTGTGAAATACATGGGGTGAGATTTAATAGGATGAGAGATTCAGAAAGTGAGAAATTTGGTGAGAAATATCTAGTTTTTTTAAAGCGGTAATCATTTACACTGCAAAATGAAACTGGTTTTGCTGTGTAAATGATTGCCGCTTTAAAAAAAACTGGAGATTTCTCACCAAATCTCTCACTTTCTGAATCTCTCATCCTATTAAATCTCACCCATGCTGCTTATACGTGGTGTTATATGCTTATACAGGCTGCTTAACATCTTATCAGAATTACACTGTTGTGCTTATCTTTTCCCTTTTTTAGGAAATTTGAGAAGACGTCCCTTGATCAATCTGAAAAAATCCATCGGCTATAAGGACATGTTGGGACAATCTATAGCGCACACAGGATCAATGTGTTTGTTTCTGTACACAAGCATGGCCCTTAATTCTCTAATTTCTACCATTTTTCAGTTCGTCTGGTCATTAGTCTGTGCTGTGTTCTCTGTGCTGCCTGGCATTTTGGACTACTGTGTTCTTCAAATAAATATCTTAGTTATATTGCACAAAAATGTCTCCAGCTCAAATATGATCCAGAATACAGTACGAAGAGCAGTGACAGTGTATGTATGTGAAAGTGTAATAAAAATAACAATGTGCTCGGTAAAAGAAATAATTAGTATCCTCAGTTGTTTAGATATATCTCCAAAGTGACCTATTTACACTGTAGCTTTGAATTGCTTTTAGAGAGTAGTAATCTATTGATTTTAAATAATGAGCTCTCTGCCTTCCTTACAGCACTTTCACAGCCCCCTAAAGGTGCGTACACACGGAGCAATGCCGGAAGCATTCCGACATCGTTCACGAGTGTATCAAATCGTTCATTGTGCGTACACACGGAACAGTTTGTTACACTTCACAAAAGATTTGTCTATGATCTTCCTTCATGCATGGAAGATCATAGACCATCGTTAACGATCGGTGGGTACGCGCATTGTTAACGACACACAGAACGATTTGAACGATTGGTTGTTCCCATCGATCGGGAACGCCCTCATTGTCTTTCACATCTTTCCATGTGTGCCCACCTTTAGAGTGCAGAGAAGTTTTGTGTACATTTCCTAGGTGTCTACCGCTGTAGTATTTCTGCCATTGAGGTGTAATACTGGCACTTGAACAAAGAGGTCATGAGAGCATATACAATTAAATATGCATAGTACACTGTGTACAGCATTCAGCTCTTGTTCTCACAAGTGGGGTCTAGGTTTACAGCTATTGTGAACTGCAACTGATCAGGGGCCAGATTCTCTAAGCTTCAAAAGTGATAAAATGGAGAGAGATAAACAGCCAGCTAATCAGCTCCTACCTGCCATGTCACAGACTGTGGCTGTTAATCACTCTCCATTTTATCACTTTTGAAGCTTAGAGAATCTGGCCCATTGTCTTATAATGGTACCTTTTATTTATTTTTTTCAAAATGTTTAAATGACCATTTAATGTAGTGCAAATGTATACGTAACTAGTAATAGAAATTCCAGCATCTTTAATATTGGAAAATCCTTCCTGGTCAGTCTGGTCAATCTGGTTCACCTGAGTCCTGGTCTGGAAAAGATACGTCATCACCAGCAAATGCCATCAACATGAATATGACTGAGAAATAGGGCCACTCGTATTAACACTTGTAGCCCAGAGGAGTGATGCAGGTCTACTCCTAGCAGTGATTACAATTAACGCCTTGCTTACACGAGATGATAGGAGGCGATCCCGAGTTATTCTGCCTATGACTCTTTGATGAATCATATGTCAAGAAACTGAAGCGTATTAAATATCTGCAGCAAATTACATTTGCCTGGACTTGATCTAGTGCCATGTACAGGACATATCACATTCTACACAACAAATGATGATAGCAATACACATAGATCTGTCACTGGCGCCCATCTGAGCTGTAGTTATTCATTTGTTCAGCATCGATAATAGAAATCTGACAAAGAAACACTCAGATCAAGTTCCCCTTACAGTGTACAGGCCTCTGTAATAAAGATGTCCAAAAGTCCATCAGTTTAGCCTCCTGTCTCTTCTCTTTACATGTTCAACTGCATGAATGCCAGTGTGAATTGTGAATGTATTTGGTTGGTCATTTTTTTTAAATTTAGTTTGATCTTTTATGATGATCTGATTGAGTGCTAAGATTAACCCTAACCTAACTGCCATTGGGCTGCATACACAGCGTTAGACACTGATTTGTAGTTTAGCTGTGCATGAGATAGATTGTCATACTGAGCATTCACAGTCAGTGGTCCTTATTCAGATCTGATCACAGTACAATTTTTTTCTCAAAATGGGCAAAACCATGTGCACTGCAGGTGGGGCAGATGTAACATGTGCAGAGAGAGTTAGATTTGTGTGAATTATTTTGTTTCTGTGCAGGGTAAATAATGGCTGCTTATTTTTACACTGCAAATTAGATTTCAGTTTCAACACACCCCACCTAAATGTAACTCTCTCTGCACATGTTATATCTGCCTCACCTGCACTGCACATGGTTTTGCCCATTTTGAGAACAAATTTGTACTGCGATCAGATCTGAACAAGGGCCAGTATTCGATATTCTGGGGAGGTTTATGGAGAATATTAACGTAACACTACTAAAGTTATTTCTGCACATCTTATGCGTTTTTCATCTCTTTCCAAATTATAGTGGTAAATTCACAAGCATCAGATGATAAAAGTGCATCAAGTATCTTTAACATAACGGAAACTAACGTTAGCAGGATTAACACTCTTGGCATGAGGTGTGTGCACTTACTCATAGATCTTAATGGGATCAATTCTCTTTGCGTTTTTCTTGAATTTATTAGGCTTTGTCCAATGAGCACTGAACGTTTACATTCAGCTCATTACAGTATAGAGGAGTTATGGATATTACAGCTGCTGGGCTCTAGTACTGTTAGCCACTGCACAAACAGCAATCGGGGCAGTACTGATGGTGTAAAGGTTAGCATTACTGCCTCACAGCACTGAGGTCATGGGTTTAATTCCCACCATGGCTCTAACTGTGCAGAGTTTGTAATTTCTCCCCGTACTTGCATGGGTTTACTCAGGGTACTCCGGTTTCCTCCCAAATTCCAAAAATATACTGGCAGGTTAATTGGCTCCCAACAAATTAACCCTAGAATGTGTGTGTGTGTGTGTGTGTGTGTGTACATGTGGTAGGGAATATAGATTGTAAACTCCACTGGGGAGGGACTGATGTGAATGCTCAAAATATTCTCTGTAAAGCGCTGCAGAATATGTGTGCGCTATATAAGAAACTGTTAATAAATAAATAGTATAATATAAATGTAAGGCAAAACCTAAAGAAGCACTAAAAGGCATAAAATATCTATAGAATTAGTCATTACTGTCGTGTCTGTGTTTTGTGGATCCTAAAGAAAAATCTTGAAATTCTCAAAAACAGGTAAATAGTTTAATTAAAACCATCTCTGGCACCTACATTTTTGGGGAACTTTCTGCGTATTTTATGAGCTCTCGCTGGTTTCAAGATGTGTCTGGTTTCTTCATTATGGTCACCCCTAAATTAGCCCCATTTGGAAAATGAGTCCGGCCAAACGTAGTGACTGTTCCACTGTGCTTAAGCACAATGTAATTATTTGTTCTGTGGCATAGTTTGTGTTTATAGGATTTGTTACGAATTCTGGCCAATCTCTGAAACTAAACATAGAAACCTGAATGAGCCAACTTAAATACAGTATACTGAACACGGTGATCTACTGCAGCAAAATATAATCCCCCTTTTTCAGCAACAATATTATTATTCTTTAAGAGAAACCAAATTTAAGCTGTTTCAATTGATGCAATTTTTGGGGCTTAAGTAACCTTTGACCTTTCCTCTGCTGTGGATCTTCAGTTCCCAGAAGGCACTTTCACCCTTTAATTTCAAGGCATTCTGGGACATTTAGTTCCATTGCATCAGAAAAGACACTGGGGTCGATACAGATTTTTCTGTATGTCGTCTGAAATTGATTCCACATTATGGGGATAATTAACAGTTTTTGCCTGTATGCTGTGTTGTATACATCTCTGTGGCCAGACCAGCCGATCTGTCTCCACAGCCATCATTATTAGTAGGGTACAATTGTCCCAGCTCTATCCTTGTTGCAAAATATAGGTCTGTAAACTGGTGTAATTACACATACACACAAGTCTGCATAGTCTGCAATTCCATCAATGTGTCCTATCTGACGTGACCTACAGGTAAAGACCCCAATGCCACTAATTCCGACCATTTATCTGCACATGGAGATGAGATTGCCTGATGTATGGAACCGGTGTACGGTCCGCTCCAGAACATACGCAGTGCAGAAACAAGCAGGAGATGACCACAATGACAGTTTACATTAACCCTTGGCAGTCCAATTTTTTCTTGCAATTCAAACAGTCTGGTTTAAATGTTTAAAATAGTTGTAATTCATTTTATTTTTTGTATTTGAACAATGATCTACATTGAATGTTGTACGATGTTAATGTTCTTAATTTAAAGTGTCTCACTATTGGATCTGCTACTAGCACTAGAGCTGTTGAGCCTGACTAGACGTTGGACTTGAATGGGTTAAATTCTGTAACCCCCAATAACTATAGACTTTGTAGACTCTTACAATTAAAAAGATAGGTAGGTAGATTGAATTTTTTTCTTAAAGACTGTTTTATTTTGTTTTCCCTCCTGAATAATCCATTGCCCCAGTTCTGAGTCCTTTATACTCCTACAATTGCTTTAGTGTGTGTATATATATATATATATATATATATATATATATATATATATATAGATATATAGACATTGTAGGGGCTCTGCACACACTAAATTAACTGATAATAAACAGTGGAGATTTGGTTCATGAATTGATCAATGCATTTAAGCCTGCAGCCCCCTTCACGGGACCCCACTTTTCTGCAGGTCCTAACACTATCGCTGAAAATGGCTACAATACACAAAGCTATCACATGTCTGTTTAAACAATCTGGTCACAAGCCATAGGGCACCCCAAAACTAGGAAAGGTGAGTGCCGATGTTAAGTGTATATTATATATATATATATTTATAGAGTGGACTTTTATGTGGATCCAAGCTGAGCAGACTGCTTAGTCTTGTATGAAGCGGCAATGGGCATTACCCATTAACAGAGATGTACTGTGTCCACAGAACACAGCCATCTGTTTGACTGATTTCAACACAAGCATGAAAAGTACATTTACATTAAAAAGAGAAAAAATATTACTTTTGGGCTCTGCCTTCATCAGTCATCGCATGTCCTGCCCCTGACCCTATTTTTATTTACAGAAAAGGACTAAAAAACAAACTTGCATCACTTGGAACTTGGCATTTCGAGATGAAATGTCCCCCTCATTCTGGGATATGTTACGGAGCTTATCTATAAATCACTTTAACATGAAACATTGTTTTCTTAGCACTCACAAAAATAAAATTTCACTTAGACTAATAGAAGCTAAAATATGCGAGATTGCATTAGCAGTTCCCTGGGCAGTGAGGGAATGTATTTTCCTTTGCACTCCGCACTCTGAGTCGCTCTCTGCTCAGGAAGTGGAGAGTGTGAAGGTGTAAAGGTGACTGCTCTTCCCTAGAATGTGAACAACTGGCAAGTAACATTCCAGGTACTTCAATGTTCCAAAATATGGATTCCTAAAACAGCAATGGTCAGATCAAGTGGCTACAGAAATGCTCAAACCAGGCTACACATAGCAATAAGCCCAAAAGTGCCTATAGATTGCTCACACAACTTACAGGAACATATGTCCTTCAGAAACACACATTTTGACTTTACTATATTCTTAATGTGCCCATACACGTTACAATTATTGTATACAATATCGCATCTCATCGCATCTCGGTTTTGCGATAAGATGAGATGAGATCTAGTACAAAAAGTATGTGCTGCACATACTTTTTGTACTAGATCTCATCTCATCTGATCTTATCGCAAAACCGAGAAGCGATGAGATGCGATATTGTATACAATAATTGTAACGTGTATGGGCACCTTTACACTAAGATTTCACCAACATGTTTCAACTCTCTAGAAAATGATTCTACTTACTGTATTTATGAACAATTTATGAGAATTCCCTAATTGTTAGAATGACTTCCAATTTGCAGAACAAATAAATAACAGAAACCATGGTATGACGTCCCCCTTTATAAACATCTCCTGTAGTCCATAATAAAATAAGTCAAGTTCTTATTAATTAATTAATTAATTCATAGATTGTCATATTCTACCTTCAAGATACACATGTGCCCATACAAACGCCTCATGTGTATCACTTAGTACCGGTCATTGGAAGCCATCCCTTATCTAATGTAAGTAGGTACAAGACTTTTCCCCCACTACACCCTCCTCTGCTGCAATAATGGCCTATTGTAGAAGATTTGCAGAAATGTTCCATTGTGGGCCGTTTTAAGCATTCCTGTACAATATAAGTTTTTTTTTTAACTGTTGGTTTTTAAAATAAATAGTACAGAGTTTATTAACATAAAGATTATTTCTTGCTTAGAAAACTTTTGTTAAATAATAATAATATTAATAATAACAATAATAATTTTAGTAATAAAACATTTTAGTCTTCAGGTGTGTATATCTGCAAGCTGAAATATAGCATTCAATCTACCCATAATGCATCATACAGCAATGCAGTGAATTACATAGTGAAAGTAAACTCTGACTAAAACTGGAGTCTGCAGGCAGTCTGACAAACCAATATCTGAAGCAATAAAAATTACCAAGACTTCCTGTAGTAAGCACTTAACACATGGATAGATAGATAGATAGATAGATAGATAGATAGATAGATAGATAGATAATCAGGTAATGCTGCTTACCACCATCCCCACCCCATTATGCATTATGTAGCAGCAGGTAAAGGGGTTGTAATGATGTCTGTATAACAACTCCCCACACGCTAAAATCGCTTTAATTACTAAATTTCACAGAAATAAAATGACATCAACTGTAAATGTGCCGAAAAATATTGCGTCATTTGCCAGTAAATAAGTTACCTGTCATTATGCAGTTGGTTGACAAAATAATTATCTTATCTGTATAACTAATAAAGCACGCTCCACAGAGCGCTTACATCCCTTGGTCCGCAGCGCAACGCTAGGAGATCACAGTGAGGGCGCATCCGAACGCATCTAGACGTATCTGAACGCATCATCTGTTCTGCTCTACATGCAGAACAAGAAGCCCCGGCAGCCTCGGGCTACAGTATACAAGGGGTGCTGCTGGTTGCAGGTCAACAACAACAGTAGATACTAACATCGCAGGCTGCCTGCACTTGTAGCTGCTATTATATAGACTACGCAATGACGCTAATCCGTTTTGAGAAACTCTATATCCAACACTTATTACACGTGTAAAGATCATTAAAGCTTACACCTAACAAATGCAATTTTTACCTGAAATTGTTCGTAATGAAATAAAAAAACGCAAGATAAACGCTTGATACTAGTTTTTTTTTTTAGTCCTATTTTTTTTATTATAAAATAAAAGCAGGGATATTTTCGAATTATTTTATTCACATAATATATAAACAAGGAACAAGAAAAAAAAAGTCATCGGACATGATCCAAAACTCTTTAGGGGCAAATAGGTAATTTAAAGGTTACTGAAAAGTGCTTAGATTAGGTTGAGCAGTTCCGAGGCTAGGACAAGATCTGATTACATACCCTGGCATCGTGCAGCAGACATCTGCTATATATATATATATATATATATATATATATATATATATATATATATATATATATATATATATATATATATATATACATTACTGTTTTATGAGATACACTTGTAAACAGGGAGGTGCATCTTTCAGTTCTGTTCATGTAAACCGGTTTATAAATCCTGGGGCGATATAAAAGCGTTTTACAGATATAGGCGTCCTGTACACATACCGGGCTATAAGCAATGTAACCCCCCATGTAAAATGCAGGGGGGCTCATAATTTAAAAGTTTGACTCATAATTTAACGTTGGAAGCTTAGACAGGTGATGAGACATCTCTGGAGGATACCTGGTGGTGGGTTCCCCAGGACAGGAGGAAGGTCCATCCTTTGAGCCATTTCCATGGGCAGACTGATGCAGTCAGTATCCACGTTATGTCCCAGCGCTGGTGGATGGACTGTTTATGTTGCTGGTCAATGGATTAAGATCCCAGGTCCACCAGGTTCGATGACATTGGGTTGAGGATGGAGTCCTGCAAAGTGTGATGGTGCATGGGGTCTGCTCCTGACACAGGGATGGCGCTGGGGCCCTGCGGGTGGCCCATACCATGGAGAGCCTGGAGGCCAGGGTTAGAGGTGAGCAGTAAGGCTGGGCTGGACGAGCTGTGGTCTGGGGTGCCGGAGGGAGTTTTGTCGTCATCTGAGCTTCCTAGGACCGTTTTCCCTCCGTTCATTGAAGACGACATCGTGTTGTGACTGTTGGAATTGGAGTTTTCGTTATTCTCCCTTAAAAAATAACAGATATGCAGATGTATAAATATATATAAATGTCTGGTCAGCTCCCAGAAGCACTGCTGCAATAGGATAGCTACACTGCAATGGGCACATGGCGAAGTCTATTCAATACACATCAATATATCATAAGTACATCACATTGCGATACATTCCACTGTCTGAATAATACAAGCAGGGAAATGAGTTATTATATAATACCATCTGCTCACAAGTCATCGTCAGCAACTGTGTGCCCATCGAAGGATGACCCCAAACACATGAATCAGGTCATCGGCAATAACTGTGTGCCCATCGAAGGATGACCCCAAACACATGAATCAGGTCATCGGCAATAACTGTGTGCCCATCGAAGGATGACCCGAAACACATGAATCAGTTCATTGGCAATAACTGTGTGCTCATCGAAGGATGACCCCAAACACATGAATCAGGTCATCGGCAATAACTGTGTGCCCATCGAAGGATGACCCCAAACACATGAATCAGGTCATCGGCAATAACTGTGCGCCCATCGAAGGATGACCCCAAACACATGAATCAGGTCATCGGCAATAACTGTGTGCCCATCGAAGGATGACCCCAAACACATGAATCAGGTCATCGGCAATAACTGTTTGCCCATTGAAGGTTTACCCGAAACACATGAATCAGGTAATCGGCAATAACTGTGTGCCCATCGAAGGATGACCCCAAACACATGAATCAGGTCATCGGCAATAACTCTGTGCCCATCGAAGGATGACCCCAAACACATAAATCAGGTCATCGGCAATAACTGTTTGCCCATTAAAGAATCATCCCAAACACATGAATCAGTTAATCGGCAATAACTCTGTGCCCATCGAAGGATGACCCCAAACACATAAATCAGGTCATCGGCAATAACTGTGTGCCCATCTAGTGGTGACCCGAAACACATAAATCAGGTCATCGGCAATAACTGTGTGCCCATCTAGTGGTGACCCGAAACACATAAATCAAGTGATCGGCAATAACTGTGTGCCCATCTAGTGGTGACCCGAAACACATAAATCAAGTGATCGGCAATAACTCTGTGCCCATTAAAGGATGACCCGAAAACCACGAGTCAAGTTATAAGCAATCACTTTGCGTGCCCATCGAAGAATCGCCAACATGTCACTATACATCTTATGGGGAACTACAAGTTCCAGCATGGGAAGTTAGGGACCTGCAGATCTACTACAGCTGGACAGCCACAGCTAGCCCGACTCTACGTGGATCGTCATCCTGCAGTTGCAGTGTCACAATGTTTCTAGAGCACCTACTGCCTGGCTGTTTATTACCATTAGAACCTGGTCCCATTTCGTTAGATACAGTGTAAAACTGCACAGAATATCCCGGAATAGTGTCCATAGCTACTGTCATTTCCCAGGGCTGCAGAACATCTGCATTGCTGGATAATAGAACAGGGAACCCCGGAATATGTGTTAGCAATTATCAGGTTATGGGCACCGATCACATGCTGGAAACAGACTTTTATTTCACATTTAAAAATAGGGCAGCAATGGGGAAGGTACACACTTATATAAATACATCGAGCTGCAGACAGGAGTAGGGACAAGCTACAGTATGATCTTAAGAAGCCTATAGAAATATAGAAATAATGCATTCTTTTTATTGAGAAATAAATCCACTGCTCCTATGATTTATTTAATACCATTGCTCTTTTCGTGTAATTAGTGATAAATAGAATTTAATCGAATTAATTTATATTACGGCAAAGGCATCTGTCTATATCAGTGTTTCCATATACAGCCATAACAAATGTGTGTTGTACTACATCCAACTCCTGGTTACAGGTCGGTGGAAGACATTGTGTTCCTTCTCTTCCATATGACAACTTTAAAAAAGTTCTGTCGCTATCTGATAATCGTTCCCATGAAGAATCGCACATAAATTAGAATGATACAAATGCTAATCACATTTATTATTTTTGAATATCAAGTGTTACAGAAAACACGTATTTTATTTTTTATTTTTTGGTAATTTTAATTACCCAATGTAACATTTGTATGGAATATGAAAGAGGCGTTTATTGTATATATTGAAAAAGGAGCACGTGGATATAATCTATGGTTTATCACAGAAGTGACATTAATTATATTGGTTATTAAAACTTTCCTTCCTTGTACTGTATGTTATCATGCTATTGGATGTGTTATACATTAGGTTTACACAAGTTTCAATAGTTTTTTAATTTCATATAAAATACCTTCGAGACTATTAACCATATACTTAAACATTAAAAATACATGTCGATAAAATGGCCATCTTGATTTTGAAATAAATAAATAAATACATAATAAAATTATATATATATATATATATATATATATATATATATATATATATATATATATGCCTGAAATTAGTATTATTAATATCATTATTTTTATTATTATTATCATCATCATTGTTATTATTAAAAATATTACTGATGATGATAATAATTATTATAATAATATAGCAACATCAATATTTTATTTATTTGTATCAATCCCTTCTAACTTATTATTCCGCTGCTGCATCCAATTATCTTTTAAGGGGATACTTTTTTAATGACATTTTTAATTCAATTAATTCAATGAATGTACTGGCTCCCGAAATATCCCATTAAACTGCATCAGCCACAATCACAACCAAATCTAAGGCATAATGCAATGAAGCAAATCTAATAATATACATTATTATTAATATATGAATATATCGTAGCTGTGGTCGGTTCTGATGAGTGTCGGAAGCGATACATTATTACATTACTAACGTAATGCACGATACAGAAATCTCTAGGCCCCAGGCGATAACCTACTGTATGATAAATCACTACCTGTGAAAGCACTGACAGTGTCTTGTTGTTGTTTTTATCTTCATTCTGTTTATACAGCCATGCAATTAATACTCGCTTAGAACAACCTCTGTAGGCTGATAGCATAGTTGATTATGATAATGACCATTTAATTATACGTTTGCTATCTGACCTTGTACCAGGCGGATCATGTCCATCATCCTCACACATGTCATGCTGTCGTTATATTGCCATCAAGTGAGAAGGAAGCTGGCGTTTAATGAGGTGAGTGAGTGAGGCTGTGGGATGGGGTGTCTGGGTGACAGTCCGTCTGGGTCTGCGCACTGGTGGTGACACTGGCTGTGCATGATATGCAGGGTATATGGCTGGGAGCTTCTAGTAGTGCAGGGACATTGCTGATGACATGGGACTATCTTCAAATCATATCGGTAGAAGTGTTCTGTACAGTCCTCATATAACACTATAAGGTTTCCTTGGTCGTGGGCAGTTCCCAAATGCATTAACACCTCAAATAGAGGCCTGCCGGGCATCAATATAGTGGTAGCAGGGCATTCTAATACAGTGGGCAGAGCAACTGGTGCCAGCTGGTGCCCTAACATTTTGTAAAGGTTTCACAGCATATAAAATATATGTGTGTGTGTGTGTATGTGTGTGTGTGTGTGTGTGTGTGTGTGTGTGTGTCTGTGTATCTAGATAGATTTAACTATACCTATCTGGCTTTATAATAATAACAATAACTATATATATATATATATATATATATATATATATATATATATATATATATATATATATATATATATATATATATATATATATGGTAGATATATCTAAACTATATATAGATATATAATTAGAATAGATAGATGACAGATGATTAGTTTAATGGATAGAGATAGATAGATAGATAGATAGATAGATAGATAGATAGATAGATAGATATATTTAGAGAGAGAGAGAGAAAGAGAGAGAGAGAGAATTGGATAGAGAAAGCTAGAGAGATAGATAGATAGATAAATAGATAGATAAATGGATAGAGATAGATAAATACATAAATAGATGAATAGATAAATGGATAGAGATAGACAGATAGATAGACAAATAGATAGATATATAGAGATAAATGGATAGCGATAGATAGATAGATAGATAGATAGACATATAAATAGATAGATAGATAGATAGATAGATAGATAGATAGATAGATAGATAGATAGATAGATAGATAGATAGAGTAGCTAGATCTAACCACATACATGGAGAATGGCAGAATTGGATGGGTACTTACTCGTACCTTTCCTTGGCCTCGGCTGCCCGATCCCTCTGCCTCCTGTTCTTGAACCAGTTGCTGACCTGGGTGGTGGTGAGCCCCGTGGCCTCTGCCAGCTCCCTCTTCTCCCGGGGAGAGGGGTACGGGTTGTGGGCATACCACTCCCGCAGGACGCTCCGGCTCTTTTCCTTGAAGCAGTAACTAGTCTCTTCCCCGTCCCAGATAGACCTGGGCAGGGGGAACTTTCTGCGCACCCGGTACTTGCCCACCGCCCCCAGGGGGCGCCCCCGCAGCTTCTCCGCCTCGATGTAGTGCGCCTTGAGCCAGAGCTGCTGCAGCTTGGGGTGGTTGTGCGGGGAGAACTGGTGGCTCTCCAGGATCTTGTAGAGCTCCCTGAAGTTCCCCCGGTGGAAGGCCACCACCGCCTTGGCCTTCAGCACACTCTCGTTCTTGTGCAGATGCTCGCAGGCCGGCAGGGACCAGAGGAAGCGCCCCAGCCGCTCTATGTTGCCCCCTTGCTGGAGCACCTCGCACACGCAGGCCACTTGCTCCTGGGTAAAGCCAAAAGTTGGGAGCATCGACATGGTCCTGCGGTTACCCCCTGCCCGCTGCCACCACCATCCAGGTCCGAGAGAAGGCTCAGCCCTTCCCAGGTCCCCTGCGCTCAGTCCCATCCACCAGCCATGGAGCTGGAGGCCACAGCCGGGGCGCAGGGAGAAACTTTTCTAGAAGTCCTTGCAAACTTTCCTCTGTGGTCCTGATGCCGGCTCCCCCTTCCCTGTAGCAGCAGCAGCAGCAGCGCAGGCTGCTCACCCTCTCTCTCTGCTGCTGACTTGTCCCTTTAATAATATTATTCTAAACTGGCATGAGAAATGATTCTGCGCCCTGTGATTGGTCGGTTACCTGACCCGGGGGCTGCGAGGATAAGACAACAGTTTTAGTCAAATTATTCTCCATGGTAACCCTGTCACTCAGAGGGAACCCGATCCGCCTGGAGGAGGCTCCCTGGCTGGCCCTGCACTGTGCACTGAGAGGCAGAAGCAGCAGCCTTGGAGCCGGGACATTAGGGGAAGTGTGCAGTATTTGCTATTTATTTTTTTAATCTTTAATGGGTGACTGGTGCAGCAAGCACAGGAGAGACTGGGGGAGGTGTCAGGTATTCTGTCTGTATTACTGTCATGTCAGCAAAAGGAGACCCCCCCCCCCCCAGTAACCATGTCCCGAGCCTGGCTGCTGCTGCTGCTGCTGCATATATAGCACACAAGTAATGGCTTTAACTTCTGTTGGAGGAACTTTCTCCTGTGCTGCAGCTGGGCTATGGGGAAAGTGAGAAGTGAGAGGTTTTGGGGCACATAAAAGTTATAGGCAACACTGACATTTTGCCAGATACTGTATACAACATTGACTGCAGAGCCCACTGTGTGTGGTTTTCTTATATCAAGGCAGCTCCTCTGATGAATATATATGAGCTGATGCTGAAGCTGTTTCTTGATCAACATTACATTAATACTTGCACCAGACTAATAGTTGTCTTGAAACATTCTGAGGTTAAAGCACGGTAGATGCCGGTGATCTAGTGATCACATATGGTAGCCCCGCCCAGGGGCTGGCTGGCAACTTTTAGCCTAGGGGGCAAGTCCAGAGCACTGGCCCATAATCAGCCAAGTCACCGTCGGAAGGAATGCTTTTGCGCGCCGTAGGCGCGCCGAAAAATTAGGGGCGTGGCCTATCATAAGGGGCGTTGCCTGTACCATGATTGTATTGTGTACCTGCAGATTGCACATTTTAGCGAACCTTGTAATACCCATTACACATAAAGCCACATGCCGTAATGCCAATTACACATTATGCTGAACACCATGATGCCAGTTACACATTATGCCCAACACTGCGATGCTAATTACTCAATACACCGCACACTGTGATGCTAATTACACATTATGCTGCACACCTTGATGCCCATTACACCCCATACTGTGATGGCAATTACCCAATGCTCCCCACACCGTAATGTCCATTACGCCCCATACCATGATGCCCATTACACCGCACAATGTGATGTCCACAGTGCCAGATATGCCCCCACAGTGCAAGATATTCCGCCACAGTACCAAATACACATATGCCCCCACAGTGCCAGACACAAATGCCGCCACAGTGCCAGATATTCTGCCACAGTGCCAAATACGCATATTCCTCCACAGTGCCAGATATGCCCCCCAGAGTGCCAGAGACACATATGCCCCCACAGTGCCAGAGACACATATGCCCCCACAGTGCCAGAGACACATATTCCCCCACAGTGCCAAAGACACATATGCCCCCACAGTGCCAGATATGCCCCCACAGTGCCAGAGACACATATGCCCCCACAGTGCCAGAGACACATATGCCCCCTCAGTGCCAGAGACACATATTCCCCCACAGTGCCAAAGACACATATGCCCCCACAGTGCCAGATATGCCCCCACAGTGCCAGAGACACATATGCCCCCACAGTGCCAGAGACACATATGCCCCCACAGTGCCAAATACACATATGCCCCCACAGTTCCAGACACATATGCCCCCACAGTGCCAGATACACATATGTCCCCACAGTGCCAGATACACATATGCCCCCACAGTGCCAGATACACATATGCCCCCACAGTGCCAGATATGCCCCCACAGTGCCAAATACACATATGCCCCACAGTGCCAGATACACATATGCCCCCACAGTGCCAAATACACATATGCCCCCACAGTGCCAGATACACATATGCCCCCACAGTGTCAAATACACATATGCCCCACTGTGCCAGATACACATATGCCCCCACAGTGCCAAATACATATATGCCCCCACAGTGCCAGATATGCCCCCCACAGTGCCAGATACACATATGCCCCCACACAGTGCCAGATATGCCCCCACACAGTGCCAGATATGCCCCCACACAGTGCCAGATATGCCCCCACAGTGACAGAAACACATATGCTGGGGTGAGGGAGGGGGGGGGGGGGAGAGCGCTTACCCACTCGCTAGCTGCGGGCCGTGCTGCAGCTGGATCAGCTTCTCCAGCCCTCCTGCGCTGGCCGCGGCTTCCAGAACACGGCCGCGGCTACAGGAAAATGGCCGCCGGCCTCCTGCACTGAGAACATGTCCTCAGTGCAGGGGGCCGGCGGCCATTTTCCTGTAGCCGCGGCCGTGTTCTGTAAGCCGCGGCCAGTGCAGGAGGGCTGGAGAAGCTGATCCAGCCGCAGCACGGCCCGCAGCCAATGGGTGGGTAAGCGGCCCGGGGGGCATATGGCACTCTGCCCCCCGGCCCAGCCCGCCCCTGGCCCCGCCTTTGTGGGGTCAATCCAATTAACCTTGTGTTCACTTGCAGCATGACTAAGAGGCCCATTTACCATAGGATCGGAACCTGATGCGATGCTGCCCGATATTGATACATCATGGAAACCTATGGGGAATGTGGCTGCTGAAGGGGCGGGTGGGATCGCAGCAGGTATTGTAGATTCCTGCTGTGGTCCCTCCATGATACATGTGGGGGAAACTTAGTATTTTTAATAGCAAATAGCCAATAGTAAATGGGCCCTTAAATGCATCTGTATGCTGTGTACAAAGCACTGCGAGTCCAGAGTGAGAACGGGCTATGAGGGGGTCAAATCACAGTCCTGTTGGCGGTGTCTCTATGCCTCTGTAATGGCAACTCACCCCTTTGGGGGTTTTATTGGATTGACCCCTGTGTGTTGAAATATACACCCCTATGCGAATGAAAACAAAAATAAAAAAAGCTACTTATTTCCTAGCACGGCAGCCAATCGCATAAGATTGTATGCCTTAATTAAGGCATACAATCTATACAATTGAAAAGATTTTTAATTGTATGTACAATATCGCATCTTATGGATCTCATCTTATGGATCTCATGGATCTTATGCATCCATAAGATGCATAAGATCCATGAGATCCATAAGATGCCATAACATAAAAATCGTAATAAAACCCCCAATAACCATTGTTAACGCCACTGGCACTATCAACACCAACCCGAAGCGCGGCAAGCGCAGCGAGCCCGCGAGGGGCGTCGGTACGCATCCTCTGACCTTTTCATACCCCCACTATCCACGTCGGCGTGGAGCTGATTTTATATAGTGTGGCAAGCGCAGCACATGTATTCCGCATCCGCTCGCCACGCTTCGGGCTTGCCACACTATATAAAATCAACTCCACGCCGACGTAGATAGTGGGGGTATGAAAAGGTCGGAGAACGCGTACCGCCGCCCCTCGCCACGCTTCGGGTTAGTGTCAATAGTGGGGTGGCGTTAACAAATAGGGGGGGGCATTTCACCCATGAGGGGGGTTAGCAATTAAAATTGGGGTTTTGGGGGATTTTTACATTGGAATAAGTGTAAAATTGGGTCTCAGGGACCATTTCACATTGATTCCAATGTAAAAATCTCGTTGATTGCGTCGATTGCATCGCATGCATTTTATGCCGCACAAATACATAAGATGCATGCAATGCTTGCAATGTAAAAATCTCGTCAATCGCGTCGATTGCATCGCATGCATCTTATGCCGCAGAAACACATAAGATGCATGCAATGCTTGTGATATCGGCCCGACACATACAATCTAGATCGTGGGCGCCGTGCTAGGAAATAAGTACCTAAAAAAACAGTTTCAAGTCAAACTCAGAGCAAATGGGGAAGATTTGCCATTGCCGGTGTACCATTACCACAACAGTGTAGTTGTAATCACCAATCGCCCATAAATTGAGTTTTGGAGCTTCCGGCATAAATCCGGCACTGGCCGCACATGTTTTCTCTGACAGGATTAGAGTTGGGAGATGGAAGTGTCCTAGCTACGCTCTAAATCAGAGTATTTGTGTGTTACTTGCAAACTGCTGGCAACAACAATGCATTTGCACCTATTACATTATTAGTTTTTTATTTTACAGGGCTATGGTTCATTTTGGGATGTTTGTTACTAGGACAGAAATATTTCACAATGTCAACAGAAAGCTCACAAAGCATTTAATGAAGCAACTCTCTGGTCAGACTACTAACAACAGATACACTTTATATACATTGATCTATAGTAGTCTGTATCAATTCTGCTTTAAGTAATGAAAAACTTCAATTTGAACCTGCAATGGCGCCGTCATGGGCTCAGGCATGGGCCTGTGGAGGGGCTCAGAAGGGAACCCTATTGTAGACAGCAGCTCTTGGGGCAGAGAAAAAGGCAGTTGCAAAAGCAGTCCTTGCCTGATGGGTGTGTGTATGTGTGTTGGTGGGAATGGGGGGGGGGGGGATTGAGAGATCGCACCAGCCACCCCGCTCAGTCACCCATTAGTCCTCACACTAGCAACTCCAGCAGTTGTCACCAACCCTACACCCCAGCAGGGCCTTCTTTGACTTGAGGGGGAAGTAAAGATAAAATAATACTTATTCCATGCCAATTAAGATTTAATTAAACTGCATTTTCAATATAATCAATATAATACATATTTGCCAGCCACAAAAATGTCCTCACATCCATTTGTGTTCCCGTCCACTGCACAAGTGATGAAGAGTACCTGGAGCTTGTCAACCCCAAAAAGACTGCCTGGTAATCACTATGAGGACACCAACCAGCCTCCATCCCAAAGCATCCTGGTTACTCAACAAACAAATATCCACATTTGAACTGTACCAACCTAACTCATCATTTTGTAACCTCTGCAATGACAAATTCATTTTACAGATTATTATTTTTTATTTATTTTAATAGTTTTGTCTATAAATAGAAATTAATATTGATTCTATTGACCCATTTAGTTATAAATATATATTCAGATGTCAAAAAGTTATGCAATTAAACACAATTGTTATTTAAATAAAAAGTAGACATACACATCTGTGCCAGAATCCCAGAAGAGGCTAAGTTACATAAATTGTTACAGAAAGTAAATCCTGTAAATGTGATCCCTTCAACCGGATAAGTGTGAGGCACCCTAGCAGAGAAGGGGCATTTGCAAATGTGTGCAATGTGCGCCCTAAAATCAGCAAACACTATAGACGGCAATGCAAGTCCATGAAAACATAGTGGGCGGTGTTTATTTTCCTAAATGGTACATATTCAGTAATGGCGATGTGTATCCAAAACCATGAAATGCCACTGTTTTATGTTCTTGTTTCTTCAGCAGCACCACCAAGGGGGAAGGCTCGGCCAATAGGGGGTCACACTCCGAGGAGGCTTGTCGTTGTAAAACTTGGAAGAAATAAACCTACAAGACATTGCAAACATCCTATTGGTGAGGAGGCCTCTGCAATAGAACTATAATGCCACATAACTTTACTTTCACAGACTGAGTATCCCTTATCCGAAATGTTCGGGAACACGAGCATTTCGGATAAGGGATTTTTAGCTATTTTTTTTACATACTTACCTGGTCCCCCTGATGGTCCCCCGGCATCCCCCGGCATCCCCCGGCATCCATGGCATCCCCAGATGTCCACGGCGGCCTTCAGGAACTTCTTCAGCGGTCCCAGGGGTGCATTGCGTGAGTTTGCAGTGACGTCAACGGCGCACCCGCGGAATGCACTCCTGCAGAAGATCCTGAAGGCCGCCGTGGACATTCAAGTATGAAAAAAGGGGCAGGGGGGGAAAAACAAACAAACAAAAGAATCCGAAATATTCTAAATACCCACGGTTTTGGAATATTTTAGATAACAGATCTCCAGATAAGGGAGACTCGAGCTGTATTACCATTGTGATATTAAGGTCTGCATCCATGAAATATTGTAATTAAACCACAAACATATCAGTAATTATAGTGTCATGCATAAAAGACACCAAACAAACTTCCCATCCAAAATCCTTATAAAAAACCATACAGGCATTGTGGGGAATTTAATAATTTAATGTAGTCCCTACTGAATGCATATTTGCTCAAAGCAAAGTGTACAAGTATATTTACCATTAATATCCTTTATTCCGGTCCTTCTCCAGTACTGCTGCAACCACTGGTCATCCAAGGTCTATCTCCTGGTGGAGTACTCACATGAGCAGTAGGACATCATCCGCACACATGGATCCTGTGGATGCTACTACCCACTCTGCAGCATTCATCATCACACTCACCCTTCAGCGACAGCAGGCCCTGCCAGAGCCCACACATCCATGCACCCTGACTGTGGAGGATAAGGCACTGTCTCTGTACTCTTTTAGCCAAGCCCAGCTCTCATTTATGGCAGCTCACGCTGAACAGATGAATGCCATCAGCCACCAACTGCACAAATTAACCTATGGGAACAGAGTGGCCATGGAGGCCAGAACCAGGATGGCAACTAACCTGGACGTTCACATGTTCCAAATGACACATGTGATCAGGGTTCAAACGGAGGCCCTAATCAGCCACCAAAGGAGGTTAGCAGCCCAAAGGGCCACAAGTGATGCTCTGTGTCCACTCTTAACAGCCAGACCCCCCCCCCCCCAAACAGGACTAAGAGGCCAACTGCTGCCCCTTTCACTTTCTTCCTGTCACTTACTGTTTTTCCCTGTTACATGCTGTCTCTCACTGCCTCTCCCTGTCACCCACTGCCATGTTGAATATTGTGAACTTTGTTAGGGTGAAGGAGGGGGGCCCAAGGCGCATTTATTCATACATTTCCCTATTTATCCTAAAATACAGCAAGTGCTGCCTTGTTTATTTCTTAAATAAATCATGGAGTATGGAGACAGAACAGGCTTTATTACAACTGTCACTTTTGTGTGTTGATTTTATTACAGTTATTACTTTGCTAATAAGCAACAAGAAATTTATTTTCTGCATTATAGGCAACCCTATGATAGTATACAGTGTCCTACAGTCTAGCCAGAGGTGTTACTCTGGGAGGCAATGGAGTCATCTGCTGCTGGGCTCCTGCTCCCAAGGGGGCACCTCTCCTCCCCTGTTAATTTGAATCAGTTAATTGAAAGCCGTTGATATAGTTTCTGTAACTGACTCCCCCTCCAGGCAGGACCATAGACATCACACTCTCTTTATTCTAAACATATGCACGCACGCACACTTGCATACATATATTTATACTAGGTGATTCATATATATATATATATATATATATATATATATATATATATATATATATATATATATATATACATATATATATATATTACAGATTTAAATGTATTTTATACTGTATGAAGTGTTCGCACCATAGTCGTTGGGCGTTGTGAGGTCATGGACCCATGTTCATGTCATTGTGGTCCCGCCACATGCTATCCAGTGCTTAACTACCGTCATTATATAACTGGGGGCGTGGCTGTGATGGCAGAAATAGCATCATTGACCTCCCCAGACCATTCAGTTTTAAGGAAGGCTGAGGGGGACAGTGCAGAGCTGCAACCAGCTCCAGGAGATTTACCTACCCAGGCCTAGAGCAGCATCCAATTATCAGGACCCTCCTGGCCGATCTAGGAGACGCAGGCAAGCACGTGTACATAATTGTAAATATGGATTCAAGTGTCTCACCAAGTGCGCACAGGCTGCTAGGGTATGCGTTCCCTCAGGGTGTTTCTCTAGCACCCCACAAAGAGACAATAGTGATACAAGAAAGTAGGGATTGCCCACCACCAGCGCCAAATAAAATAATAACACACTGTTACTTCCCTTTTCCTATATCCTTCTTAGAGATCGGTATCACTCTCTGCTTATTCCACTCGTTATACCATGTAAAGAGAGCAAATGTATTTCATAGTGCATACCGTTTTAATGTTGACATAAAGGAAAAAGGGGACATGTACATCAGGGCAAAAAATTCACAATGGGGGTACATAAAAATCCACACACATAAAATCCAATAATAAAGTGCCAAGTGCAATGATGGATAAGGTGCTCAGAATCTAGTTACCGGATGGAATGTGAACCGTAAGTTTTACAGTTCAAAATGCGCATACTCTTAGCTGGGTTGCCCGGGTACAACCTGGATACAGAGATGCTGCTGCCGGTCCCACGATCCCGCACCAAAGTCCACCTGCTGGAGGCCGCCGACGCGTTTCGGATCCGGTTCTGGATCCTTTTTCAAGGCTTGTGTTCTGTGTGTGCAGGAGTCCTTATTTATAGTGTCCTCATAATTAGTCCATACACAGACGCTACCGCCGCGCCACCCTCTTCCGGGTGCGTCGCGGTTCAGTTGCGTCATCGCGTCGATCACGTGGCGCGGCCGAGACCCGACTCTCTTCCGGGTATGGCGCGTCAACGTGATACGCGTCACCATGGTTACCTGTGTATTCTAGGCTTTCTCCTTAGATCCGTTCCGGTCATGTGACATGTCTTCACCCACATGATCGGCGGAGATGGCCTTTTTGTATAGGAGCTCTGTGCCGTTTCCGCCCTCACAAACTATGGGCACAGTGACACCTTAAAAGAGGGAATAAAAACAGGGAAAGACCAATAAATACATAAAAATACCTTATAAAAACCATTTCAGTTCGAAGTCAGCATTTATCCCGTGGGGTTTCAATGTGTTGTATTTATAAATCATCTGCATTTCTAACTTAGCAAGTTGGACATCAGTGTCCCTCCTTCGGCAGTGCCCTTCCACATATTTTAAACCTAAAATTTTTTTAATGTGGTTGGGGGAGCTTCCATGGTATTCTTTAAAGTGTTGGGACAATGAATGGGTCTCGACCCCTTTTTTAATGTTCCTAATGTGCTCACCCAAGCGCACTTTTAGGGGTCGAGACGTCCTTCCTATATAAAATAAATTGCAGGTGCACCCCACGAGATAAATGACATTCTTAATGTTACAGGTTATAAATTCTTTGATCTGATGCTCTGTACCATTAATGATCGTTTTTTCTACCTTTTTATCACCTTTTATTGTGACGCATGCACTACAGGTTCCACATCTGTGGAACCCTTTGGTTCTAATTCCCCTTCTTCCTATGTTAGAGGAGTGCATGCTTGAGGTAAGTTGATTACCCAAATTCGGTGCCCTCCGATATATAAAGGAGGGTTTGTCTGGTAGATCCATCCCTATGATCGGATCTTTTTTTAGTAGATTCCAATTTTTTTTAAACGATTTTTCCACCTCTTTGTGATGGCAATTAAAATCGGAGATAAAAGCATATTTCTTTATGTCTGGCTTTACTCTGCATTTTTTATCCTCGAGTAGGGTTGCACGTGGTATCAGATCCACTTTTGCCTTTTCTTTTTTAATGGTGGTGAGATTGTAGCCACTCTCTGTGAATTTTGTTACCATATTGGAGGTTTGGAGTTTGTATGTGTCCTCTTCAGTGCAATTTCTCTTTATTCTTTTAAATTGACCTTGGGGGATGCAGTCTAGCCAATTTTTATGATGACAGCTATTGACATGAATATAACACTGTGAATCCGTTGGCTTCGTAAATGTTTTGGTTTTTAGACTGCCATTTTCAGAATAAATAGTGATGTCTTAAAAGTTGACGGAAATATTACTAATATCAAATGTAAACTCAATGTTAAAATTATTGGTATTTAAGTATGCACAAAATTCGTCTAAAAGCTGTCTATCTCCTCTCCATATAAATAAAACATCATCTATGTATCGAGACCATGACACCAGGTTCGCCCCATATGGATTATTGGTCCATATCGTCTCATGCTCCCACCTCCCCATGAAAAGGTTGGCGTAGCTTGGGGCGAACCTGGTGCCCATAGCGGTCCTGATACGCTGTACATAAAAATCTCCATTGAACATAAAATAATTATTGTTTAAAATGAATGTTACACCTTTAGTTAAAAACTCTTGGAGGTTTGTGTCTAAAGTGCTTTCATTTAAAGTGCTTTTTATGGCCTCTATGCCCTGCTGGTGATTAATAATCGTATATAACGATTTTACGTCTGCTGTTATGAGAAAATGGCCTTCCTTCCACTCTAGATCTGGTAATTTTTGTAATAAATCTTTGGTGTCTCGCAAGTGGGAAGGATTTTTGAGGACTAGCGGCTGAAGGTAGTAGTCGATGAACTCTGATAAATTTGAGGTCACCGACTCTATCCCCGCCACTATGGGACGTCCTGGAGGTACCAAAGGTTTTTTATGCACCTTTCGTAGTACATATATAACAGGTATCACCGGTTGTGTGATCCACAGAAATTTGGACTCTTTTTCTGTTATTGTCCCATTTTGGTGGTACAAATCCAGTATGATTCTCAGATTATCCATAATTTTTTTGGTGGGATCCGATCTTAGTTTTTGATATGTTTCTTTGTCTCCCAACTGTCTGAGAATCTCATTCTCATATCCAACTGTGTCCATCACTACGATGCCCCCGCCTTTATCGGCGGGTTTTATAGTGATTTCCTTATTTTCTTTCAAGCTTTTGAGGGCCTGTCTCTCTTTATAAGTGAGGTTTGCTTTCTTTTGTTTAATATCTATATTTTTGATGTCCTCCTGGACCAGTTGACTAAAGGATTCTACCCAGTTCCCCTTGATATGAGCGGAGAAAAAAAGGGACTTGGGTTTGAAAGGTGTAGTGGTCTGTGCCTCATTTTCATTTTCCAAATTATTGGATTTAAAGAATTTTTTTAAGCAGATCTTTCTTACAAATTTATTGATGTCCACAAAGGTATTGAATTTATTTAATGTGGCCGTGGGGGCATATTTCAGTCCCTTGTGGAGCACATTTTCTTCCTCTGCGGTTAACTTATACTGGCTGATATTAAAGATTTTAACTTTTTGTCTCATGGGAATATCAGGGGTGGAATTTGGGATTTCATCATTCTGAGATGTATGGGGGTTTATTTTTTTTCTTTTTGGACGTTTTTTTGATTTATTTTTGTTAGGAACTCTCTTTTTTCCCCCTCTGGTTCCCCTTTTTGTTCTGGCTTTTATCTGGGGCGATATTCCTGTTGTTTCCCAAAAAAATGTTGGATTTTTTTATCCTGAGTCAGCGGTCTAAATCTATTGTAAGTGAATCTATCCTCATTGTAATTATGTTCTCTGTAATCTATATCTCGATGTCTATGTTCTATAGTGTCTGAATGAAGAAAATTTCTCTCAGACTGTCGTCTATTTTAATTTCTTCTAAAATAATCCGCTTCTTTAAAATGATCATAGCTTTCGTATCTCTTATAGTTATTTTTAGATTGCGGGGCAGGTCTTTCCTGTCTGGTGGGTGTCCTTCTGCTATTCCTATGTCTAGTGAACTGTACCCTTTGTTGGTAAATTTCCCTTCTGGGACGTTCCTTTAAAGGGTATTCCCTTTGTTTATCTTGTTGTAAATGTTCACTAATGCTCGTCTTTCTTGGATTCCTTTGATTTTTGGGGGTGCTTAGGGGGCAGGTGGTTTCATGTCCATAATCTGAGGTAGATGTCTCACTATCTTCATCATAACCCTCTTCTTTTGCCTCCCTCTTATCTCTTATAAATTTTCGCATTTTTTTGTCTAGTATCTGTTTCTCATTCTTTTTTATGCTATTTTCAATCCTAGCTTCTAGATTCTTATATTCAGGCATGTTTTCAAACGGTGTCATCAATTCCTTGTACTTTTTTTATTTCCTTATCAAGGATGACAAGTTCTTTTCTACGTTCTTCTATAATAAGTTTCATTATTTGGAAAGAACAGTTGTTGGTAATTGTTGTCCACTCGTTCTGAAAACTTTCAGACGCTGTGTTGAAAGTGGCCTCTTTCTTTATTTTGAGGCCTCTAGGTATAAGTTGGTGGGCTACATATTGTTCTAAGGTTACCGTCTCCCACCAAGACTTATTCTCTTTTAGGAGCACTTGCTCTAATTTTTTCATTATACCTTCTAGACTTTCGTCCAGAAGTTCTATGTGCTCTCCCCCATCACCAAACAATTTTTCAAACATGGAGCGTCTTTGATCCTTATATTTGAACATAATGCTGCACTAATGGGAAACACTTGTATGAGAAAAACGTGACAATATGTAAATATGGATTCAAGTGTCAAAATATAGATATTAAACAAAAGAAAGCAAACCTCACTTATAAAGAGAGACAGGCCCTCAAAAGCTTGAAAGAAAATAAGGAAATCACTATAAAACCCGCCGATAAAGGCGGTGGCATCGTAGTGATGGACACAGTTGGATATGAGAATGAGATTCTCAGACAGTTGGGAGACAAAGAAACATATCAAAAACTAAGATCGGATCCCACCAAAAAAATTATGGATAATCTGAGAATCATACTGGATTTGTACCACCAAAATGGGACAATAACAGAAAAAGAGTCCAAATTTCTGTGGATCACACAACCGGTGATACCTGTTATATATGTACTATGAAAGGTGCATAAAAACCCTTTGGTACCTCCAGGACGTCCCATAGTGGCGGGGATAGAGTCGGTGACCTCAAATTTATCAGAGTTCATCGACTACTACCTTCAGCCGCTAGTCCTCAAAAATCCTTCCCACTTGCGAGACACCAAAGATTTATTACAAAAATTACCAGATCTAGAGTGGAAGGAAGGCCATTTTCTCATAACAGCAGACGTAAAATCGTTATATACGATTATTAATCACCAGCAGGGCATAGAGGCCATAAAAAGCACTTTAAATGAAAGCACTTTAGACACAAACCTCCAAGAGTTTTTAACTAAAGGTGTAACATTCATTTTAAACAATAATTATTTTATGTTCAATGGAGATTTTTATGTACAGCGTATCGGGACCGCTATGGGCACCAGGTTCGCCCCAAGCTACGCCAACCTTTTCATGGGGAGGTGGGAGCATGAGACGATATGGACCAATAATCCATATGGGGCGAACCTGGTGTCATGGTCTCGATACATAGATGATGTTTTATTTATATGGAGAGGAGATAGACAGCTTTTAGACGAATTTTGTGCATACTTAAATACCAATAATTTTAACATTGAGTTTACATTTGATATTAGTAATATTTCCGTCAACTTTTTAGACATCACTATTTATTCTGAAAATGGCAGTCTAAAAACCAAAACATTTACGAAGCCAACGGATTCACAGTGTTATATTCATGTCAATAGCTGTCATCATAAAAATTGGCTAGACTGCATCCCCCAAGGTCAATTTAAAAGAATAAAGAGAAATTGCACTGAAGAGGACACATACAAACTCCAAACCTCCAATATGGTAACAAAATTCACAGAGAGTGGCTACAATCTCACCACCATTAAAAAAGAAAAGGCAAAAGTGGATCTGATACCACGTGCAACCCTACTCGAGGATAAAAAATGCAGAGTAAAGCCAGACATAAAGAAATATGCTTTTATCTCCGATTTTAATTGCCATCACAAAGAGGTGGAAAAATCGTTTAAAAAAAATTGGAATCTACTAAAAAAAGATCCGATCATAGGGATGGATCTACCAGACAAACCCTCCTTTATATATCGGAGGGCACCGAATTTGGGTAATCAACTTACCTCAAGCATGCACTCCTCTAACATAGGAAGAAGGGGAATTAGAACCAAAGGGTTCCACAGATGTGGAACCTGTAGTGCATGCGTCACAATAAAAGGTGATAAAAAGGTAGAAAAAACGATCATTAATGGTACAGAGCATCAGATCAAAGAATTTATAACCTGTAACATTAAGAATGTCATTTATCTCGTGGGGTGCACCTGCAATTTATTTTATATAGGAAGGATGTCTCGACCCCTAAAAGTGCGCTTGGGTGAGCACATTAGGAACATTAAAAAAGGGGTCGAGACCCATTCATTGTCCCAACACTTTAAAGAATACCATGGAAGCTCCCCCAACCACATTAAAAAAATTTTAGGTTTAAAATATGTGGAAGGGCACTGCCGAAGGAGGGACACTGATGTCCAACTTGCTAAGTTAGAAATGCAGATGATTTATAAATACAACACATTGAAACCCCACGGGATAAATGCTGACTTCGAACTGAAATGGTATTTTTATGTATTTATTGGTCTTTCCCTGTTTTTATTCCCTCTTTTAAGGTGTCACTGTGCCCATAGTTTGTGAGGGCGGAAACGGCACAGAGCTCCTATACAAAAAGGCCATCTCCGCCGATCATGTGGGTGAAGACATGTCACATGACCGGAACGGATCTAAGGAGAAAGCCTAGAATACACAGGTAACCATGGTGACGCGTATCACGTTGACGCGCCATACCCGGAAGAGAGTCGGGTCTCGGCCGCGCCACGTGATCGACGCGATGACGCAACTGAACCGCGACGCACCCGGAAGAGGGTGGCGCGGCGGTAGCGTCTGTGTATGGACTAATTATGAGGACACTATAAATAAGGACTCCTGCACACACAGAACACAAGCCTTGAAAAAGGATCCAGAACCGGATCCGAAACGCGTCGGCGGCCTCCAGCAGGTGGACTTTGGTGCGGGATCGTGGGACCGGCAGCAGCATCTCTGTATCCAGGTTGTACCCGGGCAACCCAGCTAAGAGTATGCGCATTTTGAACTGTAAAACTTACGGTTCACATTCCATCCGGTAACTAGATTCTGAGCACCTTTTCCATCATTGCACTTGGCACTTTATTATTGGATTTTATGTGTGTGGATTTTTATGTACCCCCATTGTGAATTTTTTGCCCTGATGTACATGTCCCCTTTTTCCTTTATGTCAACATTAAAACGGTATGCACTATGAAATACATTTGCTCTCTTTACATGGTATAACGAGTGGAATAAGCAGAGAGTGATACCGATCTCTAAGAAGGATATAGGAAAAGGGAAGTAACAGTGTGTTATTATTTTATTTGGCGCTGGTGGTGGGCAATCCCTACTTTCTTGTATCACGTGTACATAATTGTCACGTCTCTCACGCACATCTTCTCCAATGGTCTTACTCTTCCTGCAATCTCCTGTAAGCTGTCATTTTCCTATGATTGATGAGATGCCAGTTCCCTAAAATGTGTTGTCCTTTAGCTCAGTTTCTCCAGTGTTCTCAATGACTTCTGCTCACATACTAGCATCCATTCTTAGTAATGCTATACGCATTGCATTCAGGGGAAGTCCATATACCCTGACTATGCTGACACGAAGACTTTATGCAGGACCTGGCATGTGTACACATATCCCCAGAAACAGCCTGCTGGAAACCCCCGCACACCACAATCTGTCACAGTGATATTTAATAATATAAAACATCTATTAACCCATTGTTGACTATACAGGGCTGATGCTCTGTAATATGGAACTTCAGATGTGACTGCATGTATCCATTTATCACATACGGAAAAACATACCCACCTTAGCCTTGTCTCTACAAAAGCAAAATGGGTGTTTCCAGGTGGTAACTGTGTAACTGGGGGTGTGTAACATCATACCTCCCATACACTATGAATTTGCACGATTTCATGTGATTTCGGCCTTTTGGGACGATATATCGTTTGTAAAGTGGCAAATCTTATTTGGTTTCCATCTGATCCGATGCATGGTCCCTTGAGTACTGGATCAGAGTGCCTAGATTGCTAGTGCTTTACTATTGATTTATCGGAATTGCATGGAAAATACAGTGCTTTTTTTTCATGTGATATATTGCAGGAAGTTTGTCTTGGCATTTCCAGCCGCCTTACCCCCCTATTCCAGCCGATCAGATATATCTATGGTACAATTCTATACCATTAAATACGCATGCAATTTATTGTGGCTCTATCAATTGCATGAGATATATATATATATATATATATATATATATATATATATATATATATAATATACAGTATATATATTTTGTGCTTTGCAAAAATAGCACAAAAGTACAAAATCATATGGAATCACTCCCGGGAAGTACTCCGATCAGGCACGCACATCTGCTGGTGCTGACATAACTGATATGTTGTTCCATTATTTTGATGGCCTCACAGCTAGTAATGTATGGGGGGGGGGGGGGTGCAGACAGGCAGGGAGATTTGACTGCTCTTCTGGAGGACTGGGAGTGCCACCCAATTTTTGGTATGGCACACCTCTCAGCCTCTCATAATGGCTGAGAGGTGTGTGGGTGCAAACAGATGTCCCAACTCTTTCTTTGATCAAGCAAGGAAGTTAGGGTATGGGGAAAAATGGGACCAAAAGACCCCGAACCGCCAGGGGCGAATTTAGGGGTCAGGCCGCCCCTAGGCACAACATTTTTGAGCCCCCCCCCCCCTTATTTTGATGTAATCATATATGTATATACATTGTTATTTATATATTTCATAAAAATGTAACTGCAGCCCACCTTAATATTTTTTTAAGCACTCTGGACTGCTCACTGTACGGAGGATTTGGAGGGAGGCACTTATTAGTACAGTGATTAGCACAGTGTCTCCGTCAGTCTCTCTCCGGCTCACACTGTGACTGACTAAGTGCAGGGAGGATCTGCGCGCCGCTCAGCTCAGCTGCTGGATACACAGCAGCAAATTGACTGTGTGTGTGTAGAGTAGCCAATGGGCGAGAGCCGGCAGCAGTGAGCCTGAGCCATTTCCGGACGCGCAGGGGGACCGTCGGACCCAGCCACTAAGCGGGGATGTAATGTGCATGGCAGAGTGGGTGGGCAGTGGCGGGTGATGAGCAGCGCTGCCACCGACATATGATTATTCATGTGTGCGGCGGCGGTGCTCGTCACTCGCCGATGCCCACCCGCTGTGCCATTTAACAGAATGTCAGCCTGCCTGCCGACCTTAATTGGTGCCGGTGCCTCACGGGCCTAGGCACAAATCTGACCCTGCGAACCGCCGGGCCGATCATCAGAATCTGCAGTCTGGAGCTTGTAGTGTCCTGTCCGGGGCGGGGGGGGGGGGGGAGGGGGGGCGAGCTTCATGTGACACCTGTCACCAGGGAGAGGAGGAGGGGGAGAATAAAGCCTCCCTATATGGTCCGGGCATGTAGCAAAAACCGGAATGGTCCGGACCTTACGGGTAGGCTGTAATCTCCCCTCACCCTCTCCCTGTTGACAGCTGCCACAGGCACCCCCCGGACAAGACACCCCAAGGAAGGGACAACCCCCAGACCAAACAGTATAAGCTCCGGACTGATGTCCGGTCCGGCGGTCCAGGGTCTTGTCTAGGTCCGGTTTTTACATAGTCCCAGGAAGTCAGTTTATGATGCTCCCATGAGACAAAAGGGGTATGGGTAAAAAATTTAACCGGACAAGACCCCGGATCACATACATCCCCCAGACAGGACACCCTCTGGACGTGAAACCGCTCTTCCGGTCTGGTTTTTACTTTTTACTGCAATCCGAACTACCTAGTGATTTCTGCCTGTGTGCTGATGCCTGATCCAGGACATGTGTAGAAGCGTATATCTGTATTTCTTTCTTTGGCGCATGTAGAGTATAAGTCCACGAGATCTGTGCATATTGCGAGTTGAGTGCAACTCGGAATCAAACCCTCTATTTCTGCTGTATAATACTGGTTATTCAAGTCACTCCCAAACCCCCCCATCATGAATCAGGATGTGCTGCAGCAGCACTTAACCCTGGTACCACTGCGACAAGGGACCCCACAAGATACTTTACGCAGTTCTGATATGTTTCTTTGAGGCAAACATAACAGCTGTTTACAATATAACTAGTTTCCTTGATGGAGGTTTGCAGTTCATTAAACCGAACGAGAATAAGCAGTATCTTCTAAAGTCATCTATATTCATCTGTACTCATAGAGTCCTACAGATGAGACGATAAGTCCTGCCTAGCCGTAGGGGCTCCTGTTTATCTACTTATCATTTACAATGCATTACCTGCAGTGTTTAAATGATTATTATGGAAGGAGGGAAGAGCACTGTAGGAACTGTTCCCAAATCTCTTCTTTTGCATATGTATTTTATTTGTAGCACCCTCAAGGTTTCCAGCCTCCAGATATTGTTCTTGTTCGGATTAAGTCAAATAGGATTGGTTTCATTTCAAGCCACATGCCATCTGTCTTAAAACCAAATCAATTAGAGGTTCACGATGTAGATTATATCTTTCTGGTGGAAATATCCATGTACTTCTCTGCATAGATCATTGAACATGTAAAAAAAAAAAGTCTACAACTAGTTTCAGTTATCCACATCCAATCTTTAAATGTCCCTGCTAGTTATTATTTATAGACCTAATATGTCCAACTTACTATTAATGATAATGATATTATAGTTATATATATTATATAGTCAGCACAGACGTCAATCACCACATAAAAGTACAATTAAGTAGACAGAGTCATGGCTAATGATGGCCTTTTTTCCCCAGTGGTTTGCATCTGCACAATGGAGATGTCCCTGGAAATGAAATGTAGGTGCCATTTTCCCAGGGACATATACATAAAGTCAGAGTTTCCAGGTCTGCGGTCACTGCCAGAAAGGAGTGTTCCCGCACACAGGGCTGTCCTGACAGCATTGTTAGCCCTGGGCAATGCAATTCATTTTAACAACTATACACCCATTTATGGGAACCAAGTAGAAGACAATCATAACTGTAGTCCCGCGGCATCTCTCCAAATGTTTTCATACAGTGAATGTCTGTCAGAACTCTGATTGGTGGATAGCTCCAGCCATCCACCAATCAGCACTGTCTGACCTCCAGCTGGGAACACTAAGGGCCAGATGCACTAAGCTTCAAAAATGATAAAATGGAGAGTGATAAACAACCAACCAATCAGCTCCTGCCTGACATTTTTCAAACACAGTGTGTGACATGGCAGGTAGGAGCTGATTGGCTGGATGTTTATCATTCTCCATTGTATCACTATTGAAGCTTAGTGCATCTGGCCCTAAGATTGTGTGACCACCACCTACCACTGCGCTAAGGCACCTAGAATTACAGTGCCCTTGGCAGCTGCTCAGTGTGCCTATATGCTGATCTTGAGTTGGGAGCAAAGCAAAAAGTTAGTTGCATGATGGGCAGGATGCTCCACTGGGCTGTATGGTGTCCGAGGTCCTGTCTATAGTAATACGCACTATGGGTGGGGCTGGCAACAGGGGAGAACACTATGGGAATGGGGTATAGGGATGGCTATAGGGGTACACACTATGGGGGGGAGGTAGCCACAGGGGAGCACACTAATGGGAGTGGGTATGGGTCTGACTGTGCAGATAAATGTATTGTTGTATGTAACTCCATTTGTGAAAGAAGCACATAAAGGTATCTTCTGAATAATTTTTAGGGAAATCAGGCAAACCCTTTAATAGTGGAAGTATACTGAGGCTCTGTAATGTGGCATAATTTGACCTGAAGGCCCTGGTGTATTTATAATGGGTGCAGTGTGACCACTGGGGGGGCTTTAAAGTTCATGCTGTCTGAGGTCCCCCGTCAACGGCAGCAAGAGAACAACTTATCGCCAGGAATATGATGCTGAGGCCATTTCCCAGTGTATTGCTCATGCGCAGTAGAGAAATCGCTGGGACACCAGCCACCACACCATGCACCGGAGATTGGTGCATGTGCAGAGTTTGAACAAGGGCACTGTAATGTGGCATAATATGAATTGGGGACACTATATGTCATAATGTGAATTGGGAAAACTATGTGGCATAATGTGTACTGGGCATTTTATTAACTATGAAACTACTATAGTTTAGAAAATGAACTAGGGCACTATCATAAGGCATAAAGGGGCTAGGGTTGCCACCCATCCAGGATTACTCCGGACAGTCCAGTAATTAGACTGGGTGTCCGGAGTCCGGACGGGTGGCATTCCCGGACTATACAATGTCTGGGAACTGGACACTTTAGGCGACCATCTTCGGGAGATCATGGCACTGCCTCTCCTGATTGGCTGCCGGACCGTGAGCAGGGCAGACGTGATATTTAAATAGCCACAGATGGAACTGCTCCAGCCTCCTCCTCATGGCACTGTCGTCTCTAGCTGGCTGTTTGTTTCGTGGCAGCGCCATGATTTCCCGCTGACGGTCGCCTCCAGTGTCCAGGTTGCAAAGCAATCTCCGCTGCCAGCCTGTGCCTGCCTGCATTTGCATTCCCCTTGACAACGAGCATTTGCATTCCCCTTGGCAACAAGCATTTGTACTCCCCCTTGGCAATGGGTATTTGCCCTCCCCCTTGGCAACAAGCATTTTCCCTCCACCTTGGCAACAAGTATTTGCCCACCCCATTGTCAACAGGCATTTGCTCACCCCATTGGCAACATGCATTTGCCCTCCCCCTTGGCAACAGGCCCTGGCACCAAGCATGAAGGCCCTGGCACCGAGCAAGAAACCCCTAGCAATTAAAATGTACAGTAGGTAGGCAGAACTTATATGGTATAATATGTAATAGCCATTACAGTGTGTGGTATATGTAATGGGCATTATGGTGTTTGGTATAATGTGTAATGGGCATTAGAGTGTGTGGCACTGTCCATATTGTCCCTATTTTTTTTTAATTGTCCAGTCATGGCCTAACGTGTAATGGGCATGTAGTATACTATGTAATGGGTGTGTGAGGTATAATAGGCATTACGGTGTAAGTTATTGGCGCGCGCCTTCGACGTGCACTGTCCCTGTTGTCCTTAATTTTTTTCAAATTTGTTGCGCCCTGGCATAACATGTAATGGGAATTATGGCATGTGGTATAATATAGGTGTGTGACGTGTAATAGGCATTATGGTGTAATTTTTGGGCATGCCTTCGGCACGCACTGTCCAGATTACCCCTATGTTTTTGTTTTTTTAAATTGTCCAGTCATGGCATAACATGTAATGGGCATTGCAGTGTGTGGTATAATGTATAATGCGCATCACAGTGTTTGGTGTACTGGGCATCACGGTGTGTGGCATAACGTGTAATGGGCATTACAGTGTGTGACGTAATGTGTATGTGGCATTACCGTGTGCAAAATCAAGAATAGATTTGAAGCAAATGTAAATAAAACATGATAATGCGGGTCAAGTGGTTTGGCTGGGGGCGGGTCAGTGGGTGGGCTGTGGGTGTGTCAAGGGGAGGGCCACTGTTCGGGAATCTCTCAACACAAAGGTGGTAACCCTAAAAGGGGCAGATGTATTAAGCCTTAACAAGAGATAAATGCAAGGGTGATAAATGCAAGGGTGATAAAGAGACATAAATGTCCAGCCAATCACCTGCTAACTGCCATGTTACAGGCTGTGTTTGAAAAAAGTCCGTAAGGAGCTGATTGGCTGGACGTTTATCTCTCCTTATCACCCTTGGATTTATCTCTTGTTAAGGCTTAATACATCTGCCCCAATGTTACTACATGTTGTGGAGAGGTCTCTCTCAAGCATTGGAACAGGGTACCCTTCAATATGTTGCTATGGGGCCCACAAAGTATCTGTTATGCCCAGCAGGGGCGGGCTGGGCCGGGGGGCAGGATGCCACATGCCCCCCGGGCTGGTATGTAGTGGCTGGTCTGGGCCGGGGCCGACTGTGTGCACTGACATAATCATTACCCTGCTGCCGCACGTCGGGTCCTGCTGCCGCACGTCGGGTACTGCTACCGCACACAGGCCTCCATGGCGACGGCCCCTCCAAAAATGGCCGCCGCCTAGGAGGAGACAGACACTAGAGGTACTGCTGTACCTCTAGTGTCTTTCAGAGGATGACAGCGCGCCGCAGACAGCACTACCCGGAAGTGCGGCTTCGGGTAGCGTTGGCGCGCTGATTAAAAGGAGGAACCCCTAGGCAACGAACATTTACATAGGGCTGCCGAGAGGGGGAGGGGGGGGGGGGGGCGGGTTACAGTTAACCTGCGGAGGCCGCCGGCGGGAGCGTGGGTGGCCCTGCAGAAGGAAGGTACAAGGAACTGTTCATGCTGCATGCAGTGAGGGGGCCCTGGAGGAGCTCATGGAGGCTGAGCTCAAGCTGACCCTGCTAGGAAACACTGTAAGTACATTGTTCTGCCTAGACTTTTACATGTGTGTATATATGTGTGTGTGTGTATATATGTATATATGTGTCTCTCTCTCGAACAAACAGTGCCACTCCACGGGTTAAAGCAGGCAAATATATGTTTATTGGGCATTACGGTGTGTGGCATTATGTGTAATGGGCATTGCGGTGTTGGCATTATGTGTAAAGGGCATTTATTAATTGGCATTATGCTTAATGGGCATTGCGGTGTCGTCTTTATGTGGAATGGGCATTACGGTGTGTGGCATTATGTGTAATGGGCATTATGTGTAATGGGCATTACGGTGTGTGGCAATATGTGCAATGGGCATTGCGGTGTTGGCATTATGTGGAATGGGCATTGTTTAATTGGCATTATGCTTAATGGGCATTGCGGTGTTGTCTTTATGTGGAATGGGCATTACGGTGTGTGGCATTATGTGTAATGGGCATTAAGTTGTTGGCATTGTGGTGTTGGCATTATGTGGAATGGCCGAATGGGCATTGTTTAATTGGCATTACGGTGTGCGGCAATATGTGTAATGGGCATATCGGTGTTGGCATTATGTGTAATGGGCATTGTTTAATTGGCATTATGTTTATTGGGCATTGCGGTGTTGGCTTTATGTGGAATGGGCATTACGGTGTGTGACATTATGTGTAATGGGCATTACAGTGTAAAATTTTGCAGCGCGCTTCCGGCGCGCACTGTCCCTGTTTCGGGGCTGTATGTGTAGGGGAATGATTGTTTAATAATTGCTGCATACTACATAGAGGGGAGAGGGTTGGGTGGTGAAACGATGGTGATGGTGGTGGGCCACTTGCTTGTGTTGCCCCCCAGGCTGAAAGTTGCCAGCCAGCCCCTGATGCCCAGCATACTGATATGACGAGAAACAAAAAAAAAAATAAAGTTATATATTGCAACACAGAATATAATCCTAATAATAGTGCAGATATACAGTATATGATGTATGTAATGAACTACCTGCTTCTTGCTCAGACTTATAAGAAGGGGCAGTAATTAATAACTGTTACAGAGTAAGCCGTGTGCCCTGTGCTATTAGCACATGAGGTCAGTTTGGGAGACCTCTGACATCGTGGATTTTTAACTTGTGTTAAAGAGCAACTTGGCTCCGGTAATGCACATAGAGACAACGAACAGCTGCTGTGTAGATGAATCTGTATAACAGAAGTACTCCTAGGAGTAATACATATCTTATACTGGCATGCTTTCTTATTGAATGAAGGTGCGCGTGGGGACTATTTCCCTGTTCACAAGTCACAACATCATAAACGTTAAACGTTAAAAATAATAAAAAAAACAATGATGGGTAAAATGATGGGTAAAAATATGATCAGTCTGTTTTCTGGTCCTTTCTTAGATACCTATTTATCAGTAAACTAGTTAAAACGCGTCAAAATAACAGCTTCTGCCATCACTTAGAGGGGCCAGTTATTACTTTCACTTTGAGCTGTGACAGTTTTTAGCCCACCCCACCTGCAAAAATTGCTTTCACTTTCTGTTATGAGTAATTTAGTCCATCAAGTCGCCACAAGTGGTCAGTGGCGGTTCTTCACCTCATAGAGGTGAGAAGTAGTTAGCCTTTTACATATAGACTAGGTGATTCATCGCTCCTCTAGGCGCTCTTCACAACGTCGTAAGGGGCTACGGACACAATCCCCGGAGCAGGGGGTCTGTCCGCACCCCCCCTGGAGCAGCGGGTCTGGCCGCACCCCCCCACCGGAGCAGTGGCGGGTCTGCCGCCCCCTCGCTGGAGCTGCGGGTATGCCCGCCCTCCCCCCGGAGCGGCGGGTCTGCGCACCGGGGGAGGGCAGGCATACCCACTACTGCGGGTGGTGAGTTGGGTTCAGACCCGCTGCTCTGGGGTTGGGGGGGTGCTGGCATACCTGCTGATGCAGCGGGGGAGGGGGTGCGGGCAGACCTGCTTCCCTGGGGGGAGGGAAGGGGTGTTGATGGGGGTGGTGCAGACCCGCTGATGGGAGGTGGGGGGGTTTGCCGACAGCCATGCGGGGGGGAGGGGGTGTTAGCAGAGGGGGGGCTGTGGGGCGACCCACTCGCGTGGGGTGTGGGCAGACACGTTGATGGGGGGGTTTGCGGGCAGACCCGCTCATGGGGGGTTGCAGGCTGTCCTGCTCGCTTTGTGGGCAGACCTGCTCTCAGGGGGGGTTTGCGGACAGACCAGCTCGTTGGTGGTGTTTGTGTGTGCGCGGGCAGACCCGCTTGGGGGGGGGGGTTGGTGGGCAGACCCACTCGCGGGGGTGGGGGTGGTGCTGTTGGGCAGACTCGCTTGTGACGTGGATGGTGGGCGTGTACTGTAGCCCTGGCTGGGCAGGGGGAGGTGATGTCAAGGGGGTGGGGATGTGTATAACGCTGGTCTTTTCCCTAGGGGGGCGGGTTTGTGTATAACGGGGGCGGGGCCTAGGGCAGGAACTATGTGTGTATAACGCTGTCAATCACTCTTGTAACCCCGCCCAGCGTTATACACACAGGGGTTGAGTGACAGATCTGGCTAAATAAATAAGATGTTTTAAAGCATATAAAGCATATTCCGCCAAAAACATTGGAGATCCCCAAAATATTATTACCCCGATTTACCATGGAGAGTCCTTCCATTTCTAACAGCAGCCACAGTCTCCATAGTCTCCATAACACAAAGCTTGGCCATCAGAAACCTATGGGTTACACTATGCAAAATTTGCTGGGAGAGGGCTCCTTCAGAACTTTTCCAAGCAATGGTCACCACACATGTGTATGGGGTGTTGCTATAGGCAACCAATCAGAATCTACTTATATCTACTTTATTTAGCACCTTCTAGAAGAAAATAGTATCTGATTGGTTACTCATAGCAACATCCCTTTTGAAATAGATCTTAGTAAATAATAGTAAGACTCTTTTGTTGGGGCACGCTTATTTACCCGAAGGTTCAAATTAGTCATATGGAAAAAATAGCCCTGTAAACGCCATAATTCATGATATATAACTGTATCCTAAAACATAACTTTTATTTGAATATACATTAAAAAGGTGGGTTGTTTATAATGAAGAAAGTGTGGTTCTTCTCTAATACTGCTTTCACATTGCCTAAACCTTTAAGACCCTGTATTTTTAAACGTTATTTAAAATGGGTCTGAGCCACTAAACCCCTTTCACATTGCAGGTGAAAGCCAGTATATGACCCTTTTAAACTCCTTTCACACCGCACATAAATACCGGGTCTCAAGCAGGTTTGCAGTGTGAAAGCAGCTAGGAGAACAGGACAGACAGTAGCTATAATACAGTGCAGTGCATATTTAATGCTTTGACACCTGTCACCAGGGAGAGGAGAAGGGGGAGAATACAGCCTCCCAGCATGGAAGGACCACACGAGGAGGCTGTAATCTCCCCTTCCCCATGACCCTGGTAAAAGCTGTCACAGGGACCCCCCAGACAAAACACCCCAAGGTCAGGACACCCCCCTGGTCCAGCGTTCCGGGAACTTGTCCGAGTCCGTTTTTTACATGGTCACTGTTATGCTACACTGTCTGCAATGACTGCGCTCACACAGAGGCGAAACTACCATTGGTGCAGCAGGTGCATTGCACCGGGGCCCCTTACAACTAAGGGGCCCACTGCTGCATAAAACCATCAATGAGTTATTGTGAACCTAGGTTGGGGTGGAGGAGGGGGCCCAGATTATATATTTGCCCCTGGGCCCACAACACACAAGTTCCACCACTGCGCTCACACTACAGAGAGCATGGGTATAAGGCTTACTTGTGCAGCCACTTTCATCATCCAACTATTATTGAACTACATGTTCCACCCTTACCTGCCAGCAACTGTATATGAACAGATCAGTGGGATATACTGTGCTATATGTGCCATATCCTACTATATATACTGACCTATCACACACACTGTGCTATATGTGCCATATCCTACTGTATATACTGACCTCTCACACACATAGTGTACTATATGTGCCATATCCTACTCTGTATTCTGACCTCTCACACATACTGTGCTATATGTGCAATACCTTACTATATATACACTGACTTTTCACACATACTGTGCTATATGTGCCATATCCTACTATATATACTGACCTCTCACACATACTGTGCTATATGTGCCATATACCACTATATATACTGACCTCTCACACATACTGGGCTATATGTGCAATATCCTACTATATATACTGACTTTTCACACATACTGTGCTATATGTGCCATATCCTACTATATATACTGACCTCTCACACATACTGTGCTATATGTGCCATATACCACTATATATACTGACCTCTCACACATACTGGGCTATATGTGCAATATCCTACTATATATACTGACTTTTCACACATACTGTGCTATATGTGCCATATCCTACTATATATACTGACCTCTCACACATACTGTGCTATATGTGCCCTATCCTACTATATATACTGACCTCTCACACATACTGTACTATATGTGCCATATCCTTCTATATATACTGACCTCTCACACATACTGTGCTATATGTTCCATATACTACTATATATACTGACCTCTCACACATACTGTGCTATATGTGCCATATACCACTATATATACTGACCTCTCACACATACTGGGCTATATGTGCAATATCCTACTATATATACTGACTTTTCACACATACTGTGCTATATGTGCCATATCCTACTATATATACTGACCTCTCACACATACTGGGCTATATGTGCCATATTCTACTGTATATACTGACCTCTCACACACACTGTGCTATATGTGTCATATCCTACTGTATATACTGACCTCTCACACATACTGTGCTATATGTGCCATATCCTACTATATATACTGACTTTTCACACATACTGTGCTATATGTGCCATATCCTACTATATATACTGACCTCTCACACACATAGTGTACTATATGTGCCATATTCTACTCTATATTCTGACCTCTCACACATACTGTGCTATATGTGCAATACCTTACTATATATACACTGACTTTTCACACATACGGTGCTATATGTGCCATATCCTACTATATATACTGACCTCTCACACATACTGTGCTATATGTGCCATATACCACTATATATACTGACCTCTCACACATACTGGGCTATATGTGCCATATCCTACTATATATACTGACCTCTCACACATACTGGGCTATATGTGCTATATCCTACTATATATACTGACCTCTCACACATACTGTGCTATATGTGCAATATCCTACTATATAAACTGACCTCTCACACATACTGTGCTATATGTGCCCTATCCTACTATATATACTGACCTCTCACACATACTGTACTATATGTGCCATATCCTTCTATATATACTGACCTCTCACACATACTGTGCTATATGTTCCATATCCTACTATATATATACTGACCTCTCACACATACTGTGCTATATGTGCCATATACCACTATATATACTGACCTCTCACACATACTGGGCTATATGTGCAATATCCTACTATATATACTGACTTTTCACACATACTGTGCTATATGTGCCATATCCTACTATATATACTGACCTCTCACACATACTGGGCTATATATGCTATATCCTACTACATATACTGACCTCTCACACATACTGTGCTATATGTGCAATATCCTACTATATATATACTGACCTCTCACACATACTGTGCTATATGTGCCCTATCCTACTATATATACACTGACCTCTCACACATACTGTGCTATATGTGCCATATACCACTATATATACTGACCTCTCACACATACTGGGCTATATGTGCAATATCCTACTATATATACTGACTTTTCAGACATACTGTGCTATATGTGCCATATCCTACTATATATACTGACCTCTCACACATACTGTGCTATATGTGCCCTATCCTACTATATATACTGACCTCTCACACATACTATGCTATATGTTCCATATCCTACTATATATACTGACCTCTCACACATACTGTGCTATATGTGCCATATACCACTATATATACTGACCTCTCACACATACTGGGCTATATGTGCAATATCCTACTATATATACTGACTTTTCACACATACTGTGCTATATGTGCCATATCCTACTATATATACTGACCTCTCACACATACTGGGCTATATGTGCCATATCCTACTATATATACTTACCTCTCACACATACTGTGCTATATGTGCCATATACCACTATATATACTGACCTCTCACACATACTGGGCTATATGTGCAATATCCTACTATATATACTGACCTCTCACACGTACTGTGCTATATGTGCCATATCCTATTATATATACTGACCTCACACATACTGGGCTATATGTGCTATATCCTACTATATATACTGACCTCTCACACGTACTGGGCTATATGTCTCATATCCTACTGTATATACTGACCTCTCACACACATAGTGTACTATATGTGACATATCCTACTGTATATACTGACCTCACACACACATAGTGTACTATATGTGACATATCCTACTGTATATACTGACCTCTCACACACATAGTGTACTATATGTGCCAAATCCTACTATATATATATATATATATATATATATATATATATATATATACTGACCTCTCACACATACTGTGCTATATGTGCTATATCCTACTATATGATCTGACATCACACACATACTTTGCTATATGTGCCCTATCCTACTGTATGTATATTATATGATATGAAAGCCACTGCTCTGTATGGCTGGGGATATGTGTGCAGCATATGGGGTCTCCCCACACTCACACTGTGCTACACGTCACCTCCTGTCTCACTGATCTGATATTTGTACTCTTATATTCATTCTCCTCTCAGTTTGCAGTACAGTTCCCCCATCGCGGGGCTTAAGTTACAGGATTCGCTATGGTTAAGTGAGGATTTTTATATTACACAGTAAATTATGCTGCTAGATATAATATTGCATTTGTTTGAACGGCTAATTATGTATAGAGTTAATGGTAGAAACTGCAAAAGTACTGAAAGTACCCTCTGTATCCCCACAGTCACAGGATTTTATTGTTACCGATAGGTTTGCTGGATGTTACAACTAAAACCATATATGTAATGTAATACAGCGAAGACATTAGGGGTTTTATGTAGCCAATTATAATAAAAATAATAATAATAATAATTTTAACATTTATTATTATTATTATTATTATTATTATTATTATTATTATTATTATTATTATTATTATTATGTAAATGACTATTCGGAATTAGAGGGTTGAATGTGATTCTCTACTGACCAATGTTTTGCAAGGTTTCTTTCCCTTCTTACTCCCTTCTTCCCTAGCAGAAACTTAACAAATACATACATTATATTCATTTAACCCACGTTTCCCTGTTTCAGCCAATTACTTTGTGGTTTCTGTTTATTTGCTTTATTTCTCGATTATATCCACATATAATATGTCATAGGAAAAAGTTATTGCCCCCGAGCAAAGTTGGTGAAAAGTTTCCAGGCTGCTGGTATGGGCACTATAATGTGGCTGGAACCTCAGGCTGAGGATTGTGTAATTGGTGGCATTGCAGAGACATACCCAACGGAGAACCAATATACATAGGGAGAAAGTCATATGTATCGCAGCTACGACAATAGTGTCATGATCGTTAGTTATCATTTATATGTACAAAGATAAGTGGCATCCTATGGTACAGTGTGCCCTATGGAGTAGTTGGTGATACATTGCTATGTATGTCCCCAGCGTGAATGATATCCCCGGATAAGATCTTGCATGTTAAGCCCATATATACAGGCTTCAGTTTGCAAATGCAAATGAATGAATATAAAAGTAAGCCCAGATTTCGCACAGTAACGGTGCTGATGGGCAGAGTAGTCAGAGGGTAATATGGCTGAAATGCAATTGCTTTCATTACAGGAGTGTTTGGAAAGCCAAGGGTCAGGCGAAATTCAAGGGCACTACAGTTTCTGGAGATTAGGAAAATATTTGAAACAGAATTTAATGCAATAAAGCTAATTTGAACCATAACACAGTCGATGTGAATGGGGCTTTAAACCGGGTTGGTCAGTGACAGATTTCACCCAGAACATTCAGCTTGTTTGGATTTGGCGATGATATAATGCAAGAGATTTAGTTTCTAACAATAATCGTCGTGAATTAAATAAATAAATAAATAAATAAATAAATACAATTAATCCGGACATCTTTTCTGCAGCATTCATATATTTATATATATATGTGTATAGATAGATAGATAGATATAAATAAATACAGAAATATAGAAATATATTTATATATATATATATATATATATATATATAT
The DNA here is from genome assembly GCF_055691185.1 of Crinia signifera. Lineage (NCBI taxonomy): Eukaryota > Metazoa > Chordata > Amphibia > Anura > Myobatrachidae > Crinia > Crinia signifera. The sequence continues at coordinate 45,204,227 of NC_139219.1, forward strand.
ATTATGTAGATCTATATACATAATACCATTTATATATATATATATATATATATATATATATATATATATATAGATTTATTTACAATATATTAGTACATATACACATATTTATACACACACATCATATATATATATATATATATATATATATATATATATATATATATATATATATATATATACACACACACACCCACACGATTATGTTGTAATCATATTGTATTACATTTCCTATTATTACTGTTTTTGTAGCGAGCAGTCAGTAGACATGGATAAGTGCAGAGTATACCGCTGGCATATGGCATGAGGCTGATTACTGTATGATATGTGGTAGCGAGCATTCAGTAGACATGCCTTGGATAAGTGCAGAGTATACCGCTGGCATATGGCATGAGGCTGATGATTCCTGTATGATATGCGGCTTGGATAAGTGCAGAGTATACCGCTGGCATATGGCATGAGGCTGATGATTCCTGTATGATATGTGGCTTGGATAAGTGCAGAGTATACCGCTGGCATATGGCATGAGGCTGCCGGGCAGAAGCGCAGCGCACAGGGCACACTGTGACATGAGAGGTCAGGCTGAGAGGAGCAATCTGACAACATTTGTACACATTTTCCTCCCACAGATCCTCCTAATCAGAGACTGACCGTGTTATGGGAGTCTCAGCAAAGGTTATTCTTTCCCAAGCACGATGACTGCAGATCGGGTTACTTATAATGGCTACTTATTATTGGTGCTGCCTCCCACAGCTAAGCCACCGATCTGCCTCACAGGACTGATTGTTCCAACATGATGCAGACTCGAGGGGTCCTGGACTCGCCTGGCACTTAGCACCAGTACCGAAGCGTTCTACAGGATAGTTATCTTATGTCATTTACTGTAGTCCTCTGCTGTGTACAGTTCTCCAAGCTGTACTAAATCTTTATTATACACAAGGTATCAAATAAGGTGGAGATCCACACTGCCTCTGTTTTGTTGCAAAATTATAATTTTATTTTTGTTATTTATATGTGTGTGTGATTGATTGAGATATAAATATATATATATATATATATATATATATATTTATATATATATAGTTATATATATATATATATATATATATATATATATAATGGTACAATGACATAACTGTTAATCTGACCCACATTATCTCTCTCTCTCTCTCTCTCTCTCTCATATTATATATATATATATATATATATATATAAAATGATTTTTATATATATGTATATATAGACAGTGTATTATATTATATATTTGTATATGTATATCTATTTGTACACTGTATATACTATATATTTTTGCAGATGTATTACTTTTTGTGTACTACATTACATAAACAATATCTAACACCCCAGATCCCAGTAAATGCCCTCTTCATCCTTAGTAAGTTCTGTATTTCCTATTCTGCCATACACTAGTAACAAAACAGAAACATAATATATACAGTATATATATATATATATATATGTATATGTATGTATATATATATATATATATATATATATATATATATATATATATATATATATATATATATATATATATATATATATATATATATATAGAAGAATCATTTTGTGTCCCCACTTCTGTTGCTGCATTTCACTGTGTGTTGTGGTTACTACACTCCCTCTATTTATCAAGAACTGACAGAAAGCAGAGGAGAAATGCAGCGTGCAACACAATGACAATAACTGGTAAAGTAAACCATAATGAATACATATGCCATAACACATATGGCACATATACTGTATATAAAGGGTCTGGCTGGGATTTCTCTATAGGTAAATATGTTTTGGAAGAATGAAGCACACCATAAATCTAACCAGATTCCTCTGAGGTCACATTCTGTACCTTTTATCAAACAATGAAGGGGTGTTAGGAGCGCAAAAAGCTCATATACAGTAGCAAAACAAAACTGTTCTCATTATTTCCTTTACACATTGCTTGGACTTCAAAGTCTGTGGACCAGTAGGTGAAAAAGGTGTGATACAAATAATAGTCAAAATTACATGAGCTCTGACTTCAGCAGCCTGACCATAACACTACAGCCCCAACACTACAATTTTCTAAATATATCGCTCGGAAGGGAATTTTGATCAACATCTTTTAAAAAAATGTAGTGTGTATGCTCAATATCGTTAATTATATGTCCTCCTGCGCATTCTTAACGAAACCCCTTCATCGTCTGTGCTGCATGCTCAATGTTGACTGTATCGCCAGTATGGCACCCAGCAGCTGGGGGAGGGGGGAGTAAGTGATGTCACTGACGATATCATTTACTGATATGATCCAGCGTGTGTGCACAATATTGTTCCGCTTAGTCACGATATCATTGATGATATCGGAGGTAGAGCAAGTCACCTAGTCAGCGGCGTAGCTACGTTTTGGGCGCCCCCCCGCCGTTAGGGGGGGCGCCCCCCGCCGCCCATTCAAACCCCCCCAATCCCCCGCAGCCTTACCTGTCGCGCTGGTCCCGGCGGCTCCGCTCTTCTGCTGAGGACCACCACAAAATGGCCGCCCCCATACAGCAGACAGTTTCAGAGAACTGTGTGCTATATGGGGGCGGCCATTTTGTGGTGGTCCTCAGCAGAAGAACGGAGCCGCCGGGACCAGCGAAATAGGTAAGCCTGCGGGGGATTGGGGGGAGGTGTAACTATAGCACCGCAGCCCCCGGCGCCCCCATATGCACATCGCCCCCCCCGCGGTGGCGGGGGCTGCGGTGCTATAGTTACGCCAGTGCACCTAGTGTGTACGGGGCTTAACACTAAATTCAATTGTTGACATTCACATTGTTGACAAACTGACAACGCTGATATCGTGTCAGTGTCCACATGGTTAAATGTCTACAAATTGAATTTCGACATTCCGCCAATTCTCATGTCGACATTCTGAATACTGACATGCTGAACGTATACCGTTGAAAATACAAATTAGTGAAGAACTTTCTCTTAAGTGAGTAAAAGTAAATCAAATCAGGCTCAGGCTTGTGTACTGCTGTGGAATGATGCATGATAGGGAAGCACCACCCTAAGTCAGATTGTGAAACTTACTGAGTTTTGACAAAAGAAAACAATGAAAAATGAATGTTGATATGGAAAGAGGATCGGTAAAGCTTAAGAGAAAGATGAGAAAAGAGGAGAATGAGAGCAATTGGCCGATAGCCATGATCATCCGAAACAGAGTGACATGGCAGCATTGTGACCTACATTCCAGTCAGCAGACAAGACAGTGAATGGCTGTCAGCATGCTTATTGGTGGATTACTACACTAGACGGTTATCATCTGCATGTGTAGATAAGGGTGGGGTATATCGCACCGACGGCAAGGATTCTGACAGTCATTATTCCGACGTTGGAATCCCGATTGCCGGGACTCAGACAGTGGGCCTAGTGTAACCGCCTATGCTATTCTCCATCTGTGGGGGTTGTGGACCCCCTTGAGGGAAAATGGCCCTTGTCAGTCAGAATCCCGAATGTCTGGGTTTTAACAGTGGAGCTGCCACTGTTAAAACCCCGCTGGGAGGTCATCAGGCACCCGTATAGAAAGACACAAAATATACATATGCTCAGTAACACACAGGTTTGTTAGAGCGATATGATATACAGTTATACTGATTCTGAGGGGGTGGTCCCGATGGTGGGAGGACTGCGCATGTTCAACCCTCCATCTGCGAATCTGCTGGGTGCCCAGTATCGGGCTGGGGCATGAAGGGCCCGGCTGGGGGGATGCAGTGGTAGGGGCCCATGCTTAGAGGCTTGGCTAATCACTAGTGGGTGCATAGTCTGGGCCCCCGGATAAATATATAAAGTATAGCAAATACTGCTAGTGCATGCATGATAATGTACCAGATTAATAACAGCAATGCACTGTAGAATGTACACCATGGTCCTGTGCAGTATAATGTAACATATGTATACTGTAGATCATGTGCACCATCTGAATTCCTAGAGGAGGGGGTAGCTCCCCAGGTGGTGGGGCCCCTGGGGGTTCCCCTGTAACCCTGTGGGCCAGTCCATCCCTGCCCTGCCACAGCATGATTGACAAACGACAGTGTTAGGGGGAGGCAGGGAAGGGGCATTCCTGGCCTGCATTCCTGGAAACATGGGTTTATCGCTCCCGTTTTTGGGAAGGACAAGGTCAGGGTGTGAGTAAACCTCAGCTTATGCGCAGCCTGGCCAAACATGCAACCATCGCAACCAGTGGCGACCAATGGGAAACTTTACCTATGGACTGCAGGACTGCAGCCCCCCCCCCCCCGTGCAGTTCACCACCACGCTCAGCATAAGTAAAGTCATGTGCAGTCTGTGAAACTGCACTGGCTGCTCTGTGACTGGTTGTGACTTCCTATTGGAAAGTCCTGCCTGCCAGTCACCTGCAGTATAGCCAGTCCCATTGGGATATGTTCCCTCCCTCTGGGACTGCCAGTGTGGGCTGCTATAAGCAGACAACTGGCTTCCTGCAGGAAACCACTCCCTGCCTTACCGCACAGCCCTAGCGGGCTTCTATGGGCTGCAGTCCCATCCATCTCTGAACCAGTTCCAGTGTCCTTACAGCGCTAAGTTTTTTTTATACATGGAAATTGTTACAGTTATATTATATGTATATATTACATTTCTGTTCCATGCAATTTGTTATTATTGTACCACTTTTCTGTATGCATTTTGCTCTTTTCCAGAGATTTTCCTGGCAAATTGTATTTCCATCTCACCTCTCCTTGTAAGGTCAGCTTGTCTGTTTCAAGTTTGCCCAAGAAGTGTGTAAGCTGAATTCCACTGATTTCCACACCGCTTACATTGTTATCTACAGAATATGTGGTGCCAGTTATGTCTGCTGACATTTTACCACAGGTATGGGAGGGGTTGTATGGTTATGTCTTAATATCAGAGAACTGTAAATATCTCTGTAAGTACAAATCAGTAAACAGAATCCACTAATCGCATTCTCAGTCATTCTGTCTTCTACGTAACTGACAGAACCAGGAAACTGGCAAATGAATAGGACAGTACTGGGGCATAGTTACTGTAAACTTGTATAAGTCTCATTTAATTGCACTATCTTGACTTGTGCCTGCAAAATCTATCATCTGTTTCATGTATGTTCACAATAAACTATTTTGATTGGGTTTTCACTGAAATCTGACAAAAAAAAAGGGAAATGTAGGACTGCGCTGCGTGTTTTGCTAAAACAATATATTTATATAACACAATTTTAATAAAAATGCACATTGAACGCAGAGGAGCACACTACTACTGGTGGAACCAGGGATTATTTGCTCTTCTGGAAAATTGAACTTAATCTCCAAGGAGTATACAATTATCTACCTATTGGAGAATAAAATCGGAATTGCAGTTCTGGTTTGAATTAGGATTCTCATATGTGGTACTCTATCGATCATATTAATACCAAATCAATATCAGAATCCAAAACAAATTGATATATTTTCAGTTATTTCTTGAAAGAAGAGTGAATATGGATCACTAAAAAGACCTTATATTAAGGTAAGATCACATCCAGTGGAGAGTTCATTCATTCTGCACCATAAATAGTATCAATATAGGAAATTTATCACTGTTGAAATAAGGAGAAATCCCTATACAGATCAATAAAGATGATGAAGTCTCTTAGGGCCTTATTTTGGTTCACTCTTTCTGACAAAATCCTTCTTAGATGGGCAAAACCATGTGCACTGCAGGTGGGGCAGATGTAACTTGTGCAGATATAATTAGATTTGGGTGGGGTTTTACTTCAAAGTGAGATCTATATTGCAGTGTAAAAATAAAGCAGCCAGTATTTACCCTGCACAGAAACAAAAAAACTCACCCAAATCTAATTCTCTCTGCACATTTTACATCTGCCCCCCTGCAGTGTACATGGTTTTGTCCATCTAAGAAGGATTTTGTCAGAAAGAGTGAACCAAAATAAGGCCCTTAGTGAGACGAAACGCGTCTGGCTATTGTTTACATCCTTTATCTAAGAAAATCCACTGACAAGGAACTACTTTGAAAAAAACTTTTGTTTTAAAAGTGTATTTTAAAAAATGTTTTATATATTTTGTGAAATTGTGTCTATGAATGTTTTAAGATAAGGAAAAACAAAAAAAGAAACTGGGCGCTATATAACACTATTGTGGTGGTATTGGATGATAGTAGCCTCACTAGTAGGAGGCTAAGTGTTATAAGCGACCATTTGTGTAATTGTGAAATTAGCGCAAATCTAGGAATTTTGTGTAATATATATATATATATATATATATATAAAATAAAAGGAAAGGGGCGCTCCATGGTGCCTTTATTATATCCCGCAATAAGACTTTGTTTGAGGATTTGTCTTTTTCCTTTATTACTGAAGCGCCGCTCACACATCTCTCTCTCTCTCTCTCTCTCTCTCTCTCTCTCTCTATCTATATATATATATATATATATATATATATATATATACGCGAACAGTAACCCCAAGTGCGCCCCACTAAATTAAAGTAGATACTCTATAGATCCCCCCTGTTAGTGGGGGACAAAAAGCATGTAGAGAAAATAATTATAGAGAGCGATAATGTACTCCACCACCTGATAGATTATTCTCAAATATTTGTGGACATATAAACACAGTATATACAAATATTAGTAAAACAATAACTATTTTATTAAAAAATCTTCATGGTTTGCATCCATTAATTTCTTTCAAGATGTTGAATACCACCCTACGCGTTTCATCTTAAAAATACTTCATCAGGGGTTTGTCAACACAAATAAAATAATGATTCCGAAGGGAGGTACAAATAACCCTCTTTTCAGAGATCCCAAGATTAAAATTTAAAATGTCCCGTAAGACACGTTGAACGATCACTGTCTCAAGAAGGTGCTTAGCTTTCCAAATAGTGGTCGGATATAATAACAGCCAAGAATAGATGAAAAAAAGTCACACCGGAGGACGTAATATCATGTCTCTCGAATGCAAATAGGGTTAAAATACCCTGGATAATATCAGCGCCTGGAATATCTCTAGCAGAGACCACAACCAGCAGCAAACTGAATCCTGCCAGGTGCTGATATTATCCAGGGTTATCCGGCTTTTGGAGTTAGAAGCAGAAATGGGTCCCAGGCTTCGGCCACAGAGGCAGCAGGTGAGCTCACGGCAGGCGGCAGTAGCAGCGGCATTACAATAGCCACACAACCCCCCCCCCAACGCCCACACCTATACAGCGCCTCCCCGCCACTGCGGGGTCTGCGGGGCTACTGTTTTTCCACTGCACACCAGGAACCTTTGTATCAATGCCTATTTCCCTATAGATTGTAAGCTTGTGAGCAGGGCCCTCATACCTTTGACTGTCTGTAAATACCCACTTTTTGTTGTATCACTGTCTCCTATTGTAAAGCGCAACGGAATATGCTGCGCAATATAAATACTGGGTAATTCCATACTTGAAAAGGATCTAGGAGTCCAAATAGACAGCAAACTAGGATGTAGTGCTCATTGTAATGTAGCTACAAAAAAGTCCAACAAAATTCTGGCATGTATTAAGAGGGGAATGGAAACTAGGGACTCAAGGGTAATTATGCCACTATATAAAGCATTGGTGAGACCTCACCTAGAGTACGGAGTACAGTTCTGGGCCCCACACTATAAAAAGGACATCATACAATTAGAAAAAGTCCAAAGGCGAGCAACAAAGCTTATTAGGGGAATGGAGAATTTAAGCTACGGGGAGAGATTAAGCAATTTGGGACTATTTACATTAGAAAAGAGACGTTTAAGGGGGGACATGCTCAACATATACAAGTATATTAAGGGCCAATATAAGGAACTGTCACGCACCCTCTTTTCTACTAGAAAGGAATCTAGGACGCGAGGGCATGAGTATAGATTAGAAGAAAAAAGATTTCATTCAGCTAGTAGAAAGAATTTCTTTACGGTCAGAACAGTCAAACTTTGGAACTCTCTTCCCAGAGAGGTGGTAACGGCTGGCTCATTAAATGCGTTCAAGGCAAAGTTGGACAAACATTTACTGGAGAAAAACATCCATGGGTACAAATAAGAAATATAATTTGTCTGTAAAATACCAGAACCTACCAAATCAGCAATGGATATCTATACCAGGTTGAACTAGATGGACGCAAGTCTTGTTTCAGCCTTACCTACTATGTAACTATGTAACATTGCAGTGATTAGTTCCCTTCACTCCTAGGGCCTTATTTTGGTTCATTCTTTCTGACAAAATCCTTCTTAGATGGACAAAACCATGTGCACTGCAGGGGGGGCAGATGTAACATGTGCAGAGAGAATTAGATTTGGGTGAGTAATTTTGTTTCTGTGCAGGGAAAATACTGACTGCTTTATTTTTACACTGCAATATAGATCTCACTTTGAAGTAAAACCCCACCCAAATCTAATTCTCTCTGCACATGTTACATCTGCCCCACCTGCAGTGCACATGGTTTTGTCCATCTAAGAAGGATTTTGTCAGAAAGAATTAACCAAAATAAGGCCCTAGGAGTCTGAACAAATATGCTCTGATTTGTAAATTGATCACATTAGAGTACACACATCCAAAATCCTCTTGGTAAAATGACAATATGAGTTCCTAATTCACACATTCGCCTTTGAGATCATCCTAGTTGATTCTAAAATCAGAAAACTTTTTAAGCAAGTTTGCGAATTTGGGGAAAGAGCAGAATCTACTTTTGCTCATCTCTGCTGTATGCAATTACAGGTTGAGTATCCCGTATCTGTAGATCCCGTATCCGAAATATTCCAAAAAACATGTTTTAAAAAAAAAAATATTTCTGATTTATTTTGTTTCCTTCACCCCTGCCCTTTTTTTCATACTTACCAAGTCCCCCGATGTCCACGGCAGCCTCCAGGATCTTCTTCAGTGTCTTCAGTGGTCCAAGGATTGCATTGCGTGAGTGGGCGGGTGATGCCACCGACGAGCCCGCGATCTCGCGCAATGCACTCCTGGGACAGCTGAAGAGTGAAGAGGATCCTGAAGGCCTCCGCGGACGCCGGGGGACACTGTGGATGTCACGGGACCATCGGGGCATCACCAGGGGACCAGGTAAGTATTAAAAAATATATCCAAAATTCTCATGGTCCCGAGCATAAGGGATACTTAACCTGTATACTCATTTAGGAAATATATTTTTATTTAAAATAAATGAGTTGGGAGGCCAAAATAATGATAAAGAAGCGTATTCAGGAGATGTGGCAAGTTCAGCTAATACCTGATGCATTAAATATAAAGTTTTGAGTTTCCCGATTTTCATAATTTTCCTCTTTCTTCATTGTAGTCCATGAATGATCATTGCTTCAGGGTCAGCAGGAGTACAATTACACCAGTTATAAAATACATTCTATTCAAAGCTATGAAAATGAAATAAAATAAGGGCCGGAACTCAATCCCTTTGAGGGATAAGAACACACACTCCACATACTGATAATACCATTATTAGAATCAAGTATAACAACTTTCTTTCATATAGCTTTATTTAAAAATGGATTATTTATTGTAGCTTACATATACATTTATTTTTCTTTGCTAGGGTTCTGCTGCCCTTTCCTAAGGAAAACATTACTAGGAAGAGGTGATGACTGCCTATCAGCATGAAGCCTCAAACCAGGACTTGTTGAGGGCTGTGATGAAAATGGGGAGAATGGGCCTTTTCAGTGATACGCGTGTTTGATAGCAGCCAGTAGAAAGCAAGCGTTGGAACGCAAATGCAAATATACATTAAAAAAGGTCAAGAGAACTGCTCCCCAGCTTATTCTATATTCTATTTATAGTTGTGATCTATCTCATTTTGTATTGCTGGTCTTAAACAGAATGAACATATATATTGTTCTCCATAAAATAATAATGCACTTTTGTCTGGGAAAAATTAACAGTGAAAATAAATATGCTGAGCCATACAGGAATCATTGTAGCATTACCAAATATATATATATATATATATATATATATCTCAAACACTTATGTCCGGCACTCCAACACTGTGTGAACAAAACCTCGGCGGGTGCCTGCATCCACTACTGGAACAGCATATATATGGAACAATGATGCAGCACTCCAGCCTTGTGAAAATGGTGGTTTTTAATAAGATTAGCTCTCAGCTGAGAGCTAATCTTATTAAAAACCACCATTTTCACAAGGCTGGAGTGCTGCATCATTGTTCCATATATATATAATTATATATATATATATATATATATATATATATAAACACAGGTAGGCGAACCAGCACTCAGGATTCCAATTGGCAGCTGCCCCGGGTGCCAACAATAGGAGTAGACAGATAGACAATAAAGGATGTGTCACTCCAGGGGACTTTGAAAAATCTAACACTATGCTCCAAGTTGACAACAATGTGTCACCAGTGTAGCATTTACAGAAAATAGATAGTGCTTAGAACGTCTACCCGATTAAAACCATACATATGTCGACATAATAGTCGACACATCTGAAGCATGACACTTCTCTGGGTTTGGCACCACCATGACACCAGACTGATCCCCGCCACCTCGCAATCCCATCCCATGAATTAAAATACACCACCGATACCCATCAGGGCAAGAGCATGTGAACTGCTCAATGATTCTGGTACCCGCGTAACTTCCAGGACTTCAGATGCCCATACCAGGCAATTCACTGGCTACCTTAAAACAAAACCAGATGATACCTACAAGTACAGAAGCCCACAACCATGTACTGCGGCAGCGATCACCTTGTGGTCTCAACATACCCCCTTCAATTCAATATATTCAATATCTCAGAAAACTGCGGCAGCAGCTATTATGTGGTTCCAACTTACCCCCCTCAATATACTCATTATCAAGTAAACTTATGAGGATGGACCCGTAATAACTAACAAGCGCGTCGTCCCTGTCCCGCTGACTACACTCAAACATTAGCCGCATATACGAGTGACATAGGGGTACTGTGGCAAACATCAGCAATCCGAGTACATAACCTAATTAGTACATTCACACTGGGCAAGTTTACCTGTACGTTTTGACATCATGAAGGATGCCAAATATTAGCCGCAAATACGATTGACATAGGGGCACAATGGCAATTATCAGCAATCCGAGTATATGTCCCAAGAAGCACGCCCACACGTGGCAATCTTACCTGTCCGATCTCTGCATCGAGAAGGACTGCGAACAGGGTGTATACTTACCTTCCATTGGTCCAATATCAGAATGCTGTCTATTTAAACTGGCCGGTGACGTCAATGCAGGTTGCCCTGAAGAAGAACTGCGAAGCGTACGCCGGCCTCCATAGCCTTGCGGCCGCTCCCTCAGCCTTCCCCACTCCTGTCTGTCAGATTTTTAGTCCTTTTCAGGACTCTAATGTTTAGCTTAAACTCCAGCCTGTCTGTCTGAATATTGTTTAGGAACGTACGCGTGCAGCCCTGTTCAGCCGTGCACAGGTTTACGAGGTGTAACCCGTATCCCTGGTGCACTCGATGCACGGGTTCCTAGCCACACACCTCCACTGACTATATGTTTGTCAACACCGCTGGCACCTTCAAGGTGATACAAACGGAGGACAGTCACCCCGCTTAGCCGTGCAAAAGGAAAAAAAGGGGGTCTTCCCATATTCCCTGATCTAGCAGGCATGGTGACACAACTGTATGCACTACTATACTGCTACAGTACACTGCCTGTTTAATTAGGTGAACAGAGCGTGGCATAGCCGTCCCATACTACTGTGTTTAGACCTTAAGGGTTTTTCCCGTTAAATATACAATCCACACGTACGGTCTCTGCTACATTAGCGGTTATATCCGCTGGTCATATCTGCCCCCTAGTTACTGGCACTTACTAAATCAAGTCCACCTTATGAGCAGTCACCAACACTTGAGTTTAATAAGAGTGGAGCAGTATATATCTGGCAATCTTTTGCCTACTGCCCTCAGCACGAATTTCAATCACTGTGACAGTCCGACTTTAGGACTGATACGCTACACAGTGCAAATTGGTATCAACACCATTATATGCATATACCGCTAATAAGACTGCAATATTGTGTGATCCACGCCTCACCGTCCATCCACAAAAAAATCTATATAACTAGACAATTTGACACACTTTCAGATTGAATAAAGTTTATTTAATACTTTTACTATACTATTCATACAGACAACATATACTGACAGGTAACTTTAATTGTGATTGACACGTCCCCCTAGTGGAATCCAGGCAACACAGCCGACACACAGGGAAGAGACGTCACCTACCATTGTAAATTAAGGGGATCCAAAGTGCTAAGGGACGCCGCATGAGCCCTAGTTTTTAACTTGCACTATTATCACTTGTCTTTGTATTCATGTTATGTGTAGTCTGTCATATTTTCGCAGCTTTTTTATGTAATTAAATATTAAAAGTTATATTTTAAGTTGTTTATTCTTTTTGTGGTGCACCACCATCGAGACAAACCTGCTCTTTCCCTCCATTCTCTACCTATGTAATTTGTCCAGTGGTAGCACACCCCCGGGGATTAAACCAATACCCAATATTATACCCAACGGGGGGTCTCCCCATCAAATAACAAATATTTGAAATTTAAAATTAAAGTACCGTCCTGTGCGACTGACCTACCAAAACCCCTTTTATTATACAATAACAAGTACTGGGCAAATAAGTGCCACAAAAGTGCGGCTCAGGGCGCATACTAAAATATACAATGTAAAAGAACAACATTATAATAAGAATGGGCGCAGCAACAATCACACAGAACTGCTGGATGCAGGGGGGTAGAACAATGTGGATGTGAAACAGGAGGGGACCAGGACACTTCAATGCAGGAGTGTCATAAGAATAGGTTCCAGTTAAGACGGTCATTTAAACCATTAGGCTTTACAGTTTGGAGCTTGTAAATCCATTTGGAATTTTAAGAGCAGACCATCACGATCACCACCGCGAGATAACACTGGTACATGGTCAATTAGGATGAATTTGATGTCTGATACTGCATGTCCAGCCTCCACACAGTGTCTGGCCACTGGTTGGTCAGATTTCCTGGTGGTTATAGCACTGTTGATGGCGGAGCGGTGTAACGCCATCCGTTCTCTGATAGTCCTGTCGGCAAGACCATCAGGACTATCAGAGAACGGATGGCGTTACACCGCTCCGTAGGCTGTACCACAAATAAAAGTTCATATGGCCAATATTGGTCCAATTAGGACCAAAAAATAAGGTGAGTGCCCTTAATTGGACCAATATTGGCAATATGAACTCATATATATATATATATATACACAAATGGAGCGCCCCCCAGCCAGCCTGAGGAATGGCTAAATCCCCTGAGCTGGCACAGGCTGGCGGTCAGGCGCTCCATGTGACAGGGACGCGCGAGCGTCTCACATGCTCACGCATCACCGTCAGCATGACGACGGGGAGCAGATTCCCTGCCCATTTCTGCTAGAGGGAGATGGACAGGGTTAGTAGGGGCTGCAGGCAGCGACGTGGGGGCAGCGGGGAGCCTGGGGAGGGTGCACCCTTCTGTTGGATGACGAACGACGGCAGATGGTGATTCTATCACCTGGAGAAGCTCAAATGAGAACTTCTCCATCTATATATATATATAGTTTTGAATACAAGCTTGCCTTTTTGAGAGTGCCGCCTCCAGTCTTCATTCATTTGAAAACCACTGCTATACCAATATTGTGGAAGGCAACTCCCCGTTGTCATCTATTGTGCCAAGTGCCGGTCGTCACCCATCTATATATATATAGATATATATACTGTATGCTTGCCTGCCTGATTTGCCTTGGTGACACACTGAATTGCACTTGTCTGTCTTGAAAAAGGCCCTACGGGGTTGAAATGTTGACTTGGAATTATGCCATATATTGATTAAAGAAGCAACTTTTACCTGCATTTGGTGGTGAGTGCCCTTTCTGGTTAATTGGACTGGAACTGTGTATATACTCTGCAATCTGGATTCCTTAAGGAGCACCCCTCTTGAGACTAGTACTGGATGTGAGTGCAGATCTCTTGAACTATCTATCTATCTATCTATATATATATAAAGTAGAAGAAGTGGCACTCAGAGTCAAGAGTACGGTGAAAGTGTGGACTCTTTAATCCTAAAGATCCATAATCAACGTTTTGGGGTACGGTGACGACTTCATCAGGATAATTATCCTGATGAAGGGGTCACTGTACCCCGAAACGTTGATTGATCCATTTTCTAAGGCTCCACCTTTTATTTTTGCTGATTTATCATATATGTTAGGGGTTTGACTCCCCCTAGAGGAGCTGCTTGACAACACACCCCATAAGGTGCCTGTATACTTCTGGCCTCACGGCTATAATTAGAACCCCCATTTTGCTGTATTTCAGGACCCCCAGAGTTTTTCAAATTATGATGAATAAGGCAGCTTGGAATTGACCTTAAGGTATGTAAGTCACATTGTGACATGTGCATATTAGGAAATAGTATGTTTTTAGAGCTACAAGGGGTTAATTCAGACCTGATTGCATAGCTGTGAATTTGAAGTGGCCAGCGGTCAGTTAAGCCGCCTCCCCGCTAGATAGAAATTTCATCTTGCAAATGAATGTGATCGCTGTGCGAATTAATGTGTATGGCTACCAATCTGTGCAGCCGAGTGAATATGTCCAGTGAACTAGCTCACCATCAACTGATTTTTACACTGGGCACAAGTCATTGCAGGCTAATAGTAGCCAGAGACCATATCCGGTCTGAAGCAGATGTCACACACCCTCCCTTAAAACGCTCATACACGCCTGGCCTTTTCCAGACACTAGCTGCTTTTTCCTAGACAGGACTCCCAGTGTTGTCCTAAACACTCCTAGGGGTGGAAACGGACAGTTAAATCTTATCAATATTAAACCTCATCTTCCATTTTGCTGCCCAATCCAGTTTATTTAAGTCTTTCTGTAGAGAGACTACAAAGTGGACACTTTGGTAACTAGGCCATCACCTAGATCACGGGTGTCAAACACAAGGCCCGAGGGCCAAATCCGGCCCGCCAGACCTCGTCATGTGGCCCGCGCGAGGAGATAGCATGCAGGGCAGTGTGTCCAAGCTCCTGCCTAGGCCACCTCCTCTCACCCACCCCACCGCGGCCACCTTACCTGTTCCTCCACTGTCGGCGGCCATGTTCCTGTAGGCACATATGTATGCGGCTACAGAAACATGGCCGCCGGCCTCCACGGCTACGTGGAGGAGGACCCGGCCACCTGTTCCCTCTGATGCCCGGCAGTGACAGACACTGGGTGGGGACGTCATGACGATGACGCCGCCCGCCCATGCATCTGTAGAGAAGTAGGAGCAGGCAGGGAATCTGGACCGGGAGTCGGGGACAGTGTGGCCGCAGCAAGCAGTGAAGAAAAGCTGGAAGCCGCAGCAGCTGCAGGACAGACGGAGAAACAGTAAGTGAGGATGAGGATCACACTCACAATAAAAAAATATATATATATCTGCTGTTTCCTGAGGTGTCCCCGTGTATAATAATAATAATGCCATGACACCACAGGCTGCTCCTCCTATATAATCATTTATGTGTCATTACTTTTATTATATTACACAGGGGGAGCAGTTCTTGGTGTCATGGCATTATTATTATACAGGGGGAGCAGCCTGTGGTGTCATGGCATTCATTTTATATTATACAGGGGGAGCAGCCTGTGGTGTCATGGCATTATAATTATACAGGGGGACCTACAGATACAACCGGCCCTTTGAGGGTGACCAAACTGCTGATGCGGCCCCCGATGAATTTGAGTTTGACACCTCTGACCTAGATCATTCATAAATATGTTAAAAATAAGTGGCCCCAGCACAGACCCTTGAGGACACTGCTTAAAACTTTAGCCCAATTTGAAATTGTTCCATTTACCACAAATCTGTGTTCCCTACTCGCCACCTAATTTTTCACCCAAGTACAATTGATGCTACCCAGTTCCATCTCCCATATTTTGTAGATCAACCTCATGTGAGGAACTGCATCAAAGGCCTTAGAAAAATCTAAGTAGACCACATCTACTGTGTTGCCCTGTTCTAAGTTCTCACTCACCTCCTCATAGACACAAATTAGTTTGGCATGACCAATTCCTCACAAATCCACACTGGTTCCCACTGATAATGTTTTGCACATCAAGTATCTCTTAAACTAACCTCCAGTAATTTGTGACTTGTATGAATATTAAAAAAACTGAAACTGATGTTTTTGGAATATGAAATATCTGCTTGTAGTGAACACTTTTCGGGACTTGGAAACAGGGCTCTTGCCCAGGAAAATGTTTTCCGAATTTACATTTATAAATATTAATTTAAAAACCAGACAGGATTCCCAAAACATTCCTCAACCAGACCAAGTGCTAGACAGCCCAGAATAATTTCTACAACCGCAAGAAGACCACAAAGTGACGGACCTTCCTGGCCAAATGTTGTTGAAAACAAAGCTGATAGCATTCCTGGGAAGAGAAGGCCACACAAAACCAGTATTCCCTCTCCCAGAAACTACCAGCCCTGCCCTGCCCTGCCCTGAGAGATCTGCAGCTCTTCCCTGGGCTTAAGAGCGTATCCGATTGATCAACAGTGTCCAGATAAACCATGTTATGGTTGATCACGCTTAGTCGAACCCATCTAGTTAGATGCCTAAAGATAGGCCAACATGTACAGATCGACAGTAATGAAAGTTAGATGCAAGCGTTAGGTCAACAGGAACGTGGTTGACAGTCACAAAGCCAACAAGTTTTTCATGTTTTTTTGGTGCAGGGCAACTTGGTTCATACTTTACTATCCAAGTGGACATAGAGTTAGATTATAATAGTGTGCAGAGCGTAGCGAGACACCATGCCTGAAGTATGGGTAGAGTGCCATGCGAGGGGTCACTGGGCACTTATACAGTGTCCACTTTTTCCTATGTACAGATAGCCACCAAAAAAACGTAAAAAACTCATGTTGACCATGTGACTGTTAATCATGCTCCTGTCACCATAATGCTGGCATCTAACTTCTGTTACTGCTGATCAACTATCTTTAGGCGTCTAAGTAGATGGGTTCAACTAAGCGTGGTCAACCATAACATAGTCAATCTAGATACCGTTGTTCCGCTATACCATAACCGCTCTAAAGGCCACATCATTGAAGATGATTGTTTAGACTAGCGAAGTAAACCCCCAGTTGTCTGTATATAGTGGTCTAGTATACAAGTAAAATAAGTACAATAAGGTTCAGTTGGGCACTGATGCAAATCTATATTCATTTTTACTGTTCTGTTACAGCAAGGGAAACTGTGATTGGCTCCTCGGTAGTTATTCAGAGTAGATCACTGTTGTTAGAATTCGCAATCTGATTAGCAAACAACTGCGCATGTGTACGGATTGTAGCGCACATGCTTGAGCCAAAATAGCGATAGAAATAGTCAAAATATCTAATCGCAATTCCCTCACAACTCCCCTGACAGGAAGTCGGCATCTGGGGGTAGTAAGTGACCATTTTCTGGTAGTGTCAGATAAAAACACAGGCGTGGCCAGGCATTTTAAAGAGTCTTTGACATCAGCGCCGGCCTTGATCAGGTTGTTACTGTTGCAGACTTATGGAAGAGTGAGACTTACATTGGCAAAGATTGGGAAAATCATTCAATGGTGAGTAAATTGCGTATAAATTTGCGAGTTGATAATGGATAGTGATCAATTTGCAATTCACTCGCAGATTTACGCAGGGCTGGTTTTTAGTCTGTCTGGGCAATGGCTAACTTCTCATAGTCAACTGCAAATTTGTAGATGAGCGATCAGATCTGAATGAGTCTTTTTGAACCGCTTTCAAGATATTATATTTGAGTTATTTTTTTGTGGTTGTAAATTTATGTGATGTAGTCAAGTAAAGACATTCATGAGCAAAACAAATGTTGATGTTCTACTACGTCAGCCCCCCAGCAGCCATCTGTTCACAGGGAAATGCCCAGCGTTTTCATTGGGTCGCATATAAAACACTGGTCGTTCCCCTGCTCCATCCAGTGCCGGTGCAAGGCCCCGGAGCGCCCCAGGCGAGTCGGTGTGGGGGCGCCCCGGTGCCGGGGGGAGGTGGTACCTGTGGAAAAAAACTTGCGCCCCGGCATCCCTGCAGTGCTGGGGCGGTCAGGGGTGTCCGTGCCGTAGGGGTACCTGCGGCGCCTTCATGTGTATAAAGCTGGCTGCGGCCGGTGGGGTCCCTGCAGTGAATAGAAAATAACTAGCGCTTCCCGCGCCGCCGCGCGCATAGCGCTAGTTATTTTTTATTCACTACAGGGACCCCGCCGGCCGCAGCCAGCTTTATACACATGACGACGCCGCAGGTACCCCTACGGCACGGACACCCCTGACCGCCCCAGCACTGCAGGGACGCCGGGGCCGCAAGTTTTTTACACAGTTCACTGGGGGGTGAGGGGCGAACTGCCGCCCTCCAGGTGCCGGCGCCCTAGGCAAATGCCTAGAGCTGCCTAGTGGTGGCGCCAGCCCTGGCTCCATCCCCGTTACCGCTCCAGTCCACCCCCCGGCCCTCCCTCCCCACAATGAATGGCACAGCAAGTGTGTAACCCACTGAAGCCGTTTGGTGCCGGGGTTTGCACATGCGCAGAAATGTGCATGTGCAAACCCCCCACCATCGGAAAAAACAAAATTCAACCCCTTCCGATTGGTAATGAATTAGGCCCCAGATCCAGAGGGTGTGGTATGGTGGTCCAACAGGGGGGATCCCGACGATCAGTATCCCAAGGTCAGAATCCCGACTGCCGGTGCTCCGACATGGGGGCAAGCGCAAAAGAAGCCCTTTGCGGGCACGCTGCGTTCGCCACTCTGCAGGCTCGGTGGCTCACTTCGCTTGCCACAGGTTCTATTAACCCTCTATCCAGCACCCGATCCAGAAGTAGTGGCATATAAATCTGGAAAGCCTGAAAGAGGTTTGTTCTGGTCTAGTTTTCCACGAGTTTAGCACTTTCTATAAGTAAATTAATGGATCATTTTTTCGTGCTTTCTTATAGAACAACTTTTTCGTGCATTACCCAGATTTACAGAAACTGCTAATGGAGCCTATATTTTTACCAGGTGAAATTATAGGATCCTCTGCTTGACCTAGTTATCTGTTACGGTGATGAAGATGTGATCATGTGGAGAACATATGGTTATCCTCAATGTTTATAGCTAAGGATGACACATTTACAGTCAAACTATGCTCATACAATATGATCACATATGAAAGTGTTCCAGGCCACTCAAAGGTGTTTACGAGCCTGATCAAAGTCAGCTAGCCAGAAGAATTTTAATGAAATGATTAGAATTTGGGGAACATTTTCAAATGATCCCTTTTTATGCGAAATATATCTATAGCTCGTAATTTAACCATATTGAGGGCATTTAATAAAATAATGGAATAGTAGTACAAAAATAGTGCTTAGAAAGAACAGTATATTTAACAGGCAAAATCAGACTTTCTTTGTAAATTGACTGTCTTCTTCGTAGCAGTAAAAGTGGGAATTATTTCAGCAAACTATTTAACACATTTTTAAAAAAGCCACAAGATAAAAGCCTATCAGATGTTAGAAAGAGCTGCTTGGGGCAGGCGACTGATGTCACAGGACGTCATACCTCCCAACTGTTCCGTTTTTTGCGGGACCATGCCAGATTTGTTCGGATGGTCCCGCCTTCCGCCCAGGGCCGGCAGTGTCCCATGGCACAGCATCTATTCAGCGTCGCAGAGGGCGGGAAACGGAGTGTGTCCCTCATTTGCATATGCCTTTTCAGGGGCGTGGCCTATGTTTAAATTGAAACAGTTGGGAGGTATGCGTCAGTGCATCTATTCAGCAGCGCAGAGGGCGGGAAACGGGCATGGCCCTCATTTGCATATGCCTTTTCAGGGGTGTGGCATATGTTCAAATTGAAACAGTTGGTGCTCACCCCGAATTCATGGGGAAGCGAGGGGATTGTGGTGGCGGGGGAGGGAGGACGTTTGTCGGGGCCGTGGAGTGGCATTTACCTGTTCACTAGGCAGCGAATATATACGCAGCCTAGCGAGCAGGGCTGTATCAGACCCTTTGTTAAAATCGTACTCCAAAATAATGATTAATCAGTATAATTGCCCCAAATCCACGATTTTTCAATGTCTATCGATACCCAGGGCAAAGTTCCACCAGCCAGCAGTCTAAGAAGGGCGGAGTAAGTGCCCCACAAAAAGGTCTATTGGCCCTGGAGAGTATTGTACACATAATATGCATATACAATTGTCACTCAGGGGTTGCGGGTCTCTGCCACTTGGGGTGGGGGTCGGGGTGTAATGCCACTGGAAATTTATTGACACTGGTGGGAGGGAAGTGATTTTACAATAGAGTCTCAACTCAATTACATATGAAAAAAACAAACATCATTTCTGAGCGGATCAAAATTAGGAGATGTGGCCACACCCACTACAAAAAGTATTTGGAAAAAATGGGGACATTTGTCCCACTCAGAGCTGATGCACATGGAAACACTGTCCCCTTACGCAGCTGACCAGAGCCACCTTGCTGTGAAGTCTCCCCTAAGCAGAAGTTGTTAGCAACATGTAAGAGCCTTAACCGATGAAGACATTATTTCCCTTGTGCGATACTGCAGTGTGCACCCATTTCAGGATAAGTGTATTGCCAAAAGATACCTGTAACTCGATGCCTCCATTGCTGCTTTCAGCTCTGAACTTTGTCTTCCAAATTGCAACTGAGCATGCACCCTCCACCCAAGCGTCGCTTTTCAAACCTCGATAACTGAGGTTCAAGATTTCAGAAGACACAGGGAATGGCTGGTGCCTACCAATGTTCCCCTCAATAGCTAACCTGTGTCTCCACTAAGCCCCTCCAGCAAACACGGGCCTGAGCAGGGGCATAAATCCCAGAGGCATTGGAGTCACATGCCTCTGGGCTCCAAGCCCTAAAAGGGCACCTACATGTACAGCAGCACCTGTGTGCTTCACAGCGGGATCCAAGGGTGACCACTGTTCTTCCAAAGAAGTTCTGTGATGCACCGCCTGCTTTAGTTAATCGATTCTGTCCCACAAGCCCTGGTAACACCTACAATAAGGGAAATGTCTACCCTTGCCTGCAGCAAGAAATGGTGCACCCCCAGCTGCTGCTGGAGTGTTATATTGGACAGCTGAGAGCGTTAAGGGGGGGCACCAAACTCCAAATTGACAATGGGCGACTGAGATGAGCATACGATCCTGGGCCTGGTTAGTTATTACCCATTCCACTCTATCTCAGCTCCCCTGTAAGCAGCCAGTCAGAATCTGGTAAATAGGGATGCAGGTGCCACAAAACTAAGATAAGCAGAAATGTATGTAGAGATAAAGTTGGGTCCTCATGTATTAACATTTATTCACTGCCCAACTTAAAATCAGGCCCAGGAGGTATTTAACATCTAACTATTTGATTGGTCCATTGTTTTGGACCGCATTTGCATATTATGGAAAGAAGGCGAAATATAACCAATGAAAGAGCAAAATAAAGTGAATACAGCAATTCATTCCTCACTTATAGTAGAGCTGTAGTCTGTTATAGCATTCATAGTCATTCAACAGGTAGAAGTGTCAAAAGAAAATATTATTTCAAACAGAACCTGTTAGAATAATTATGCTGAAAGAAGAGCTGGGCATGCACATATAATGCCAGTACAAGCAAGGATTAATGCAAAATACGGCAATAAAGGAACTATGAATTATGGGACATGTGAATCAGTCGCTGTGATTTTGGAAATGCCGGGAGGGGAATAATTTGATTTTTAGGCAAAGAAGAGATTCAAGTTATTCACTCCAAGCATAACAGCTCCAAGCTTTCAAAAGACAAGGATACTCTTGGCTCTATCACATGGTGTTCTTGATGTCCCAACTAAGAGAATATTTTATCATGTATTTCTAGGTAAAATCTACAGACTTAAAACTGTAACGAATTTATGAGATTATCGGTAAATGAATCAATCTTTGTAATTAGTGGAGAAGTGTACGAGTTGAGAAGTTGCCCATAGGAACCAATCAAATTCTAGCTAGCATTTATCAAGTAAAACTTATAAAATAATAGATAGAAGCTGATTGTTTGGTATGGGCATCTTTTGCACTGGTCCACTCCTCTAATCTTTAGAAAGTTTGATTCATTGGGGGCCATATGCACTAAGTGGGGGCCATATGCACTAAGTGGAGGCCATATGCACTAAGCTTCAAAAGTGATAAAATGGAGAGTGATAAATAACCAACCAATCAGCTCCTGTTTGACATTTTTCAAACACAGTCTGTGACATGGCAGGTAGGAGCTGATTGGCTGGCTGTTTATCACTCTCCATTTTATCACTTTTATTATTTGAAAAATGAAAGTTAGCAACTGTAACTGCAACTTCACCAGGCTTAATTAATCTTAATAAATCTGCTCCATTGTCCCCATATATTTACTATTTTTTTAATCACATGTCCTATGAATACACTATGAATACACTCTTTAAAATCACATGTGTCATCTGCTGGGGGGTGCTGCTTTTGCAACGCTACCGCCTCCCAAGGCTTCTTCTTTGCGCTTCACCTGGTGGACGGCTGCCTTTAAGATCTTTTGCATGGCCACTGCCTATCCAGGACTTCCACAGCATCTTCTTTGCTCTTGACCCATAAGGTGATGCCTTTCAGCTTTATTACATGGCCACCACCTATCCACAACTTCCATGGTGTCTTATAGCTTCAGGAGCTCTTCATCGCTTCTCCTCTGCTGTCGGACTTCCTCTATGGCCTTGTGCTGGCTAGTAATAGCTGATGCAAAGGCATGGAGTGGTGACATAGTGGCATGTATTCAATGCTCCTTTGTCGCCGTAAATAACGGTAAGTGTGCATGTTTTTTGGAGAGTAGTGAACTTTTCTCTCCTATTTTGTGCTTCCCTGTATTCAGCTCTGTTGCTTCTCCAAAAATATTTTGCGAAGCTAACTCAGTTCACCCTGCACTTCTCCCCATGTCTGTTCAATGGGGATTTTATTGTCTCTCTCAAAAAGTGTATTCAAGGCACAAATTGCGAGTCCTGCTGGTTTCTTTTTTTAGAGATGTTCTCCATTTTTCCCTCTGCATCTTTTTTAGGTGAACTGTAGGGCTATCTTTGTTAAAGTTGTTATTTTTTTTGTTATTTTATGGCTTATAAATTAAAAAAAATGTACTCTAATGTATTTATTGCAAGTGCCATAATGCTGTACTTCTATATTAATTTATTTGGAATTTAATAAGTTATTTTAATGGTAACCAATAAGAAATCATTTTGGAATGCTCCTAGTAATTTCCCATGCTTCCTCTCTTCTTCCTCACCTAACCCCCAAACAGGCTTTTAAACACGCTAACAATTATAAAATAAATTAAATAAAAACACAGGGCAAAGAAACAATGCTAAAAGCACAACACAAGGATAAAGGCCAAACAGAACAAAATACACCCGTCTGCACAAACCCAATTAAAATAGTCACACAGCCATTTGTTGTAAAATAAATACTGAACAAAACATTAACCTTTCTAAACTTTTGTATAAAAATACAAGTCCACAAATGCGAGGAACACGCTGCTGAGATGAACACCCTGCTCATATCCCAGTCTGACCATCTCACGTGGAGAGCAGGAGAAAACAGATGTCTCCAGTTACAGCACTCCCATTTGAACTCGCATAATTATGCTAAGTTCGCAAAAGGGGCCGGCGAGCTGGCCACAAGTTGAATACTGAGGAAGTCAGAAATGAGGAGATAAGAAAAAGTGGAGAGCACTTCAGTGAGATCACAGGGACACAGAACAGTGAGCGGTGAGCCAGACTCTCAAAAAACATTGAAAACTCCTCAGTGAGTCGTGATTGGTTTGCCGTGGCCATCCTGGATTATCAAAAATGGTGAACCAATCACAGCTAGTTGAATCATCACCCTGCATGCTTGTATTGGCTAATTTTAGACAGCAAGAGGCCGGAGAGGCAGTTCAACGGCAGAGGAGGAACAATGAAGAGAATAAAAGATGACGTGGAAGTCCAGGGTGGGCGGCAGCAATGCAAAAGAGCCTAAAGGCCACCACCCACCGAATGAAGAGCATAGAAGATGCAGCAGAGGTCTAGTGGATGCAGCAGACATGCAAAAGGCTTTTGAAAATTCTGTGGAAGTCCCAGGGGGGTAATAATGCTCTCACATAAAGAGTCAGTAGAATTGGGGCAGTATTTAATGACTATTTTCAGAATGTGCAGCGAATCCTGTTTAGGATTCGCTGCACATTCGGCGCATTCCTGAGGGCTGGAACATTCGCTGCCAGCCCTCCCTGTCGCCCTATTCAACGCTGCAGGGGCTTGCTGCCCCTGACAGCGAATTTTAACCCGGGGGACGGCGACAGGCAGGGAGATGGAAGTCTCCCTGCCTGCACCGGAATGTGTGTGGGGGAGGATGGTTTCCCGGGACACAGGCAGCACAAGCTGCCCCGCGGGAGAGCTGGCAGGGGACTTGGGTATGGAGCCACTGCACTGCTCCCGCTCGTACATATGTAATGAGCGGGAGCAGTGTGAAGTGAATATATGAATATGTAATGAGCGGCTCTCGGCCTCCTCCTGTTATGTGTAGAAAAAAAAATTAATATATATTCACGCACATGAATAAAAATAGCATGCCCCTTCACCGAAAAAAATTACTGCTTTTTTTACACCAAATTAAGAAAAAAAACCTATATTTTAAAAGATAACTTTCCATTTCACCTTAAAAAGATGGCGATTGCTACACGGTGAAGCACAGCGAAAATCACGCTGAAAGCAATTTGCTATCCTAACATTGAATACACTCACGGCGAATCACAGTGAAAAAGCCATTGGAAAACACCTCAGTTTACAATTTCCAGCCATTGGAAAACAGTAGCGAATTGCGGCGACTAACAGATGGTGAATTGGCCATCATTCACTGTTCGCCGTCAGCGAATTTTGAGTGTTGAATAGGGCAAATTACTTTTCAAGTCAAAAAATTCGCCAGGGAGCACGAAAATAGGACACATTCGCCGTGGAAAGCAGCGAATCAGCATCATTGAATACTGCCCTTTGTCTCACTTGAGCTAGGGTGTGGTTCTTTTGACTGTCAAAGGATAAGGCTATCAGTGGAAAAGTATTTTGTTTTACTTTCAGTTTCAAATGTACTTGTATCTTTTATTTCTCTCATCAAATTTTACTTTTATCTGACCAGCATCTTGAAGCACAGTAGTAGCTATAATTGCTGTCGCTCTATCGCTGACTCCAAATCTTTGGCAGGTAAGTGTCATCTTGTTAACTTGCATTTGAGTAGTGGAGCGCTTCCTCTTAAGGCTTATTGATGGTGAGTATGACTGGACACTCTAGGATGATTTGCTTTCCAAATATCAATTTCAATTCCATTGATAAAGATTTGGAACATGAATGTTCATCCTGTCGCCTTGCAACCGTGGCCTCTCTTTGGAGTATCTCCTCATGGTGAATTGATCTTTTATAGGTTTAAGAGGCATCATCACCCCCTATACGACCAATGTGGTCACCTCTCTGGGCCAAAAGAAAAGCCTGCTCCTTCAAAGCAGGGCCTGCGCTACCTGCTAAGCATAGCCTGCAATGTAGGGAGGCGCTGTGCTGTATAGGCGCTCTCCCTGCTCTGCAACTCTGCCACTGTGTGCAGGGAGGGATGTGTGGTGGTGCCGCTGCATCTGTCACAGTGTGTGACAGGCAGCAGCTCAGGCAGCAGAGGGGAGGGAAGGATGAGAGCAGCAGCAGTAGGTATGGGACTCAGAAGGGCTTACATTGGAGGGCAGTAGCAGCAGGGAAAGTCCATGCACCTTCCACACTGCAGTGATGAGCCCCTCCCCCTGATCTCAGCATCAGGGTCAGGACAGCAGGGCTGAAACTAGGGTTTCTGGTGCCCGGGGCAAGACATACATTTAGTGCCCCCCCCCCAATTTTTTTTATATATATATATATATATATATATATATATATATATATATATATATATATATATAGACTGGAAATAAGGCGGCACTCGTCAGACTTCATTTGCAGTGAATTCAAAAGTAGTTTATTCCGACATATGTTTCGGGCTGAGCCCGTCATCTGGTCCCTGACGACGGGCTCAGCCCGAAACATATGTCGGAATAAACTACTTTTGAATTCACTGCAAATGAAGTCTGACGAGTGCCGCCTTATTTCCAGTCTATGAAGGTATCATTCCATGGAAGGCACCGGAGCACACTATATGCTGAACTTTATCTGAGTGCCGGGGTACATGCTGCTATATATATATATATATATATATATATATATATATATTGTTGTTGTTGTTGTTGTTGTTGTTCAGAAGCAGGCACACATTTGGCATTTGGTTTTGCACAGAAAGAAAAACATTAATCAGAAGCCATTTATGTGGTTAAAGACAGCAGAAGGGTGACATTAAATAGGGACAGTGCGCGCCGAAGGCGCGCGCTAAAAATTTAGGGCATTTTTTTTGGGGGGGGGGAGGAGTAACACACCGTAATGCCCAGTACACATTCCAGCACACACCGTAATGCCCAGAGCAAATTACACCACAAAACGTAATGCCCAGAGCACATTACACCACAAGCCGTAATGCCCAGTATACATTATAGCACACACCATAATGCCCAGTACACATTATAGCACACACCGTTATGCCCAGTACACATTATAACACACACCGTAATGCCCAGTACACATTATAACACACTCCGCAAAGCCCAGTACACATTATAGCACACACCATAATGCCCAGTACACATTATAGCACACACCATAATGGCCAGTACACATTATACCAAACACTGTGATGCCCATTATACATAATGACACACACCGTAATGCTCATTACATATGCCACACACGCGAATGCCCATTACGCATTATATTACACACTGCAATGCCCCGTACACATAATATTACATGCTGTAATGCCCATTACACATAATGCCACTGACCGTAATGCCCACTACACATAATATCACATGCCATAATGCCCATTACAATTTATACCACACACCGTAATGCCCATTACACATTTTTATTTGGGTAAAAGGTGTCACATACACACATAAGGGGAAGGGGATCAGACACCAGGGAAATTGGGGCAGATAGGGTCACAGACACAGAGGAAGGGGGTAACAGGGGACAAGGTGTCACACATGGGGGAAGGGGGTACAGGGGGGTCAATCCCTGGGCACTCACCAATTTGTGGGGGTGTCCAGGTAGCCAGTGGATCCAGGGACAGGGCGAAGAGGGTGCCTGCTGCAGGAGGAATCCAGACTGTGCAACCGAGAGGCTCTGGCTGAGCAGCGCGCAAGAGGATGTGGAGGAAGAGATCTGCAGATCCTCCACGGCGCTGCTGCAGGGGGAGGGAGATGTAGTTTCCCCCATGGTGCCATTGAGGAGACAGGCAGGGCAGGTCCAGCCCCAGCGCGTAACGCTGAGCGCACTGTGTTCATCACAGACACTAGAGGTCAAGCGCACCTCTAGTGTCTATCTTCTTCATGGCAGCGGCCATCTTTGAAGTGGCCGCGGCGCCGCAGACATAGATCTATGTCTGCGGCGCTAGCTCCCCACTGCTGCCGCTGCTCACACTAGCGCCCTCCAGCGCCCGGTGCGCGTGACCCCCTAGCCCCCCCCAGTTACGGCCCTGAGGACAGCATGTGCGGAGCTGTGATTGGAGGAGCTCAGGACATGCTAATTAGAAGAGCACAAACACAAGAAAAATATCAGTGCTAAACTTTAGAAAAACACTTTGTCCCTTTATAATAGTTTGAGGTATAGACCCATTACATTACTAATTTACAAAACATTTTTGAACAGAAATAATTAGCGTATTTGTGTCGCAGAGCTGATGCTCTGTTTCACCAGCCAGCATTGGGCCTATGTGAGTGAACAATATTGTGAGCTTGGAGGTGGTCAAAATTGAGTGGAAATTACTGCATCAAAATTCACCCAAATTACGTGGTTTTAGCAGTTTTCATAATAATACAAAAAAATACATATCCAAAGCCAAAACCTGTGAGGCCAGTTTTGGCAAAACCAAAACCAAAACACAACATTAATATAGATCCAAAACAAAGGCATGCATATCTAATGACAATACAATGATTTAGAAATTATATATATATATATATATATATATATATATATACGTAATATAATATATACGTAAATAATGTGCCAGAATTTGTCTTTATTTCAGAAGAGGAATAAAAATCAACGAGTCGTTAATCATCAATGGCTGTTTAAAACATACAAATTCTGTAGCTTGTCCAAAATATCGAAGTAATGAATTATATTCATGACAAGTGACTCCCATATAATAAGAAATTACAAAGTTCTAGCTAAATATGTGAAACCCAATACTTAATACCAGACATTCCTTCATTATTAGGTTTAGAAATCGTAAAAAACATCAGTGAACTATTTTGTTAATTGCAACTAGATAAAATTGTTTTGTAAAAAATTTGGACTTTTATGAAGTGTTAGATTTTTAAATGCATTTTAGATTTTTTTTTTAATACTGCATGCATGAACATGAATGATTTTATGTTAATGGAATGTATAAAAGTTGTAAGAAAAATGCCTTTTGGGGCAGTATATATGTTCACACATAAAAGTATATATGCATTTGTTATAATTTAGATTTTTAAATACATTAATATATGCAGAGTCCATTTGATCAATAGATGCTACAAAGTAATTAAATAATAGCTCTTCATTTGAATATTGTCTTTAGGTCTCTGCATTTTACATATTATTAATTGAATTGGTCAGTGGTACCAGTGACTTTCCCCAACTTTATTGCATTATAAAGTTACAAAATCTAATCAAATGTTGAAAACAATTCCAAAGAGTACATGTGAATAATGAGCCAATCACCTACTCAGAGCTGACTGAATGCTCCTGCATCCGAGACGTTTCTATCTACCGGTCCAAATACTGATACTAATACCTTTTCCAGAAATGGCAGTTGGTCCTTCTTTCTCTCAATGAGGTGTGCATCCTCCGAAGAATTTTAACCAGACCTCATAAAGAAATGATGAGGGGAACAGTTGGGAGGAAGAGAGTTCTTTTAGAGTTCCCATTACTTACCCAAAAAGAAATCCTTACCATGTCACAGTATTGCACAGATTGTACATAACAATATAATTAAATATAATAATGCATTGTATTTAGCAGCATAATTTCATGTTAATAATATAAAATTTGGAGAGCAAGTGCATACTGCATTTTGTGCTTCAAAACCCTAACCAATGTCCTGTAGCCTCTCTCTTTGCTATTATGCATGCAAGACACCATCTTGTCTCTGTGTTAGAGTCCCAGTGGTAACCATGTCTTCCACTTACCTCCAGAGTGACCTTGCAGTTACCACTGATCCATCCTGAAAGAACCACTATTAACGCTGGCACCCTTCACCACTACCCTGATACAGATATTGGTTGTTTAT
Source organism: Crinia signifera (assembly GCF_055691185.1). NCBI lineage: Eukaryota > Metazoa > Chordata > Amphibia > Anura > Myobatrachidae > Crinia > Crinia signifera. The sequence continues at coordinate 45,233,683 of NC_139219.1, forward strand.
TTCTATCTCCACTCCATGCACAAGAGTCTGCGTAAGTAAGTACTTTGAGTATGGCTGTGTAGTACAAGTTACTTCTGAATAAACAACGACACTGCTTAGGAAGTGAGTTGTTCATTGAATCAGGGCATTCACTGGTGTGTACATGCACCCTACCATACCACCACCAACACCACCTCAACCAACAATTAAAACTGGCAAAGTGATTTAGGAAAAGATAATTAGACAAAAACAAAAATAACAGCTCACTCTCAAAAAATGTTGGGACAACAGTGAGTTCATTCATCTTTGTAGGAGGTGGTTTTACTTAAAATATGATTTAATCATTATTATTATTATTATTATTATTATTATAGTTTATTTATAAGGCACCACAAGGGTTCTGAAGCGCATAAAATAATACATAAATTAGCCAATACAAGTAATCAGCGATTTACAGTACAATATAGGACAAGTACATGGTAAATAAGATTAGTTCTGTGGTTCACAAACTTTTTTGAATCATGGCACCCTAGAGTATCAGAATTTTTCACAGTACCCTTAGGCCAAAAAAAAAAAAAATTTAGAAAAAACTATAAAATGATGCATATTGTGTTTATAATATGTCATCCTTAGAGTGATGATGGACAGGATTTGCATCTGTCATAAACACATAAATATATCTCCTACACACTCATGACTCATGACATTTTATTATTTGGGCTCATTTAAATGATCTGCACCAGCACCTCCAGCCCAGTGGTGTAACTAGACATTTTGCACAGGGGTTATATGCTTGTTGCCAGAGGTTTCTTGCTCATTGCCAAGGGTTTATTTCTCATTTCCTCGCTGCCAGGGTTTATATGCTTACAGGCATGCCAAGCATCCCGGGATCAACATTTCCGTGTAACGCACTGCACTTCCCTGACAGACGCCAGAAGTCCAGTAGGACCTCTAGCATCAGTCTACTCCAAGGTGGTGGAGCTGGAATAGAACCAGGGGATGGACCACATGGACAGTCAAATCTACGGAGCAGTTAGGCCTTTAGTGAAGCCCTTAGATCCTCCACCTATATTTCTGACCCTTGCACCACTACACCACAGTCAGCATCAGGCTGGACTCCCTCACTCCACAGTATGCAGGCAAGAGGCCTGATGCACCAGAGGGCAGTAGGTTACATTCAGCCCTGATCCATTGTACATTCTGTCACTAGGCTGTGGCATTGTTTAATCTGTCATTGTATAATGCACAGTTATTGTTAGCAACTAGGCCCATAGGATTGTATTACCAGTCAGAGCCCCATTAAAGGTAGGCTCTTGGTGAGCTACCATTTTGTACATAAGTTGTTGTTAAGTAAGGACTGGTGGTGTACTTTACACCGTGTCTGTTGTTGTTGTTGTTCACCGGGTTAGCAAAAAATAGGCCCCGCATATTTAATTTGTTGTCAGGTTATTGTGAGTGCGACATGCTAGGGATAAGCAAGTTAGTATAGATTTAATCACAGGTACCAAGAATAAGACCAGTCATTCAGCAAGGGGACAGGGGCACTCCCAGTAAGCATATTCTGTGTCTTGAGTGTGTTGTCCCTTTTACCTTCTCCTTCGAGAAGGTAAAAGGGACAACTCCGGGTTGCAGCCCAGTGCCTTACACTAAAAGAAGCAACACATCTGAGGCCAAAGTGCCAATGATAACCATCCACTGACACCAGGGAAGGTCATCCTCATCCAATGTTTTTTTTTTTACAGGATTGTTCTTCTACTGAGTGCATCCTGGGAGCTGGCCACGGGAATTGCCGGACCCACTGGAGGACAGCCACCGTATCACGTAGGAGAAGCAGCAGCGGAGACACACTGGGGAACCCGGTGGGGAAGCAGTGACATCAGCGCCTGTCTCGGTGAGTAAGAGATATGGCACAATGCCCGGCGGCAGCGGCGAGACCTGACAGTTAGCTATCACCGATCCCAAAGTACTGTGGGGGGTAAAGTTCTTAAGGTGACTGCCAGGTGGCTGTGCCAATGTAACTTACTGATGGAACCATTGCTAAATGTACATTGTGCTACATCGCCATTTGGGCAGCCTAAGGCCAAAGTCTCCATCACCAGCCACAAGCATTAGATCCTACATGCAAGTTGTATAACCTTCATTATATGAAATGGACTGCCAAGTCCCTGAGCGTCCATACCATTAACAGCATTACAAGGGGAGCTACATGTGTGTTAGCCTAGGGCACCTGGAACCTTTAGTGGACAGCAGTGTCGTCTTTCCGTGCTTCTTCCTGAGAGGACACACAAAAAGTTGGAATATGTAAAAAAAATAGATTAGATAGATAGATAGATAGATAGATAGATAGAAGGATATAGTAGATTCATTTTTTTACTCCTTTCTGAGTATTAAAAATGATTATGACACATTGTTTTGTGGTACACTTTATAAGCAGATGCCTAACATCTGGATGCACAGACTGCCCTGTTTCTATTTGTTGTATAATTTGTAGGCAGATTGCATTACACTGGCTATGTTTTTCACTCAGTTTTCAAGAGATGAAAACTCTCCTTTAATAGGATACTCTCAAGCGCTTTGTGAAACAGATCTGGTGTTAATATGCGCCAATAAAACCATTCATTAGATATGAGGAATCCATCATTGCACCTGGCAGGTTTGATGAGAGGGATAGCAGCTAATAACGGAACCGGCAGACTTTGCTATGGTATAGTAACAGAGCGCATTGTTCTGGACAGTGATGACACTAATGCATATGTGTGATGGAGACATCTGGTTTTCCTTACACATCTGGACTCACTTTGGTTATCCTTGTTCTGCTAGATCAGAGAACTCATTGATAAGAGCGAGCATCTTAGATCCATTTGTCATATTGTAAATACACTAATGAGATATATGTATGGTAAAAAAAAATATCATGGGGGTTAATGCTACTTTATTATGGGTTTAATCACTAGAATGCCAAATTTCTCAGCTCCTGATTGACTGCTAGGCGGCCAATAGTATCATTCGAAGGAGAGGCGCTGAAGATGAAACTTCAGCATCTCTCCTGTTAGTTAGTGCGAAGGTACCGGCCGGGACATTTGCGTTTTTTTTTCCCCTGAAGACCCGGACTATGGCGGAACGAAGAGGATGTGATCTTCACCGGAGAACCTTGGTGAGTAGGATTTTCTTCCACAGGTCATCAAATAGATTTCTTCAGAACCTGGAGCCCCGGACTCTGGAGCCCCGGACCCTGGTGCCCTGGAGCCCCGGACCCTGGACCATGGAGCCTCGGACCCCGGATCATGGAGCCCCGGATCATGGAGCCCCGGACCCCGGATCATGGAGCCCCGGACCCCAGACCCAGGGAGCTACCTACGGGCTAGTCATTTTTTCCGGCGTATATTGGGGATCAGACCTGGCCCTGGAGCCTGGGGCTGGTTTTTAAAGATCAGCGGAGCCTTACTCAATATTTTCCAGATTTTTTAACACCAGCCCCGGCTCTTTGAGCCTGGTGCTGGTTACGGCCATGGGGGGACCCCCACGCTGTTTTTTAAAATGTATTTATTTTTCTTTTTTTTACACACTGCAGCCTGCATGGATCTGACTGATCCGTGCAGACTGCCTATACGAATTCGTATTAGCGGCCTCCTGGACACTATATACTGCAATGAGTTACCTCAGGGTTGCCTACCCTCCCGGAATGGCTGGGAGGCTCTGGAGTATCTGGTCCCCCTCCCAGCCACCCGGAAAGGTGGGCAACCCTTCCGGATACCGACGGCACCCCCCGCATGTCCCTGGCTGCTGCGGTAAATTACCTTGATTTGTGGCTTTTCAGGGGAGGGGATAAATATGCAAATCATCTACATCAGGCCCCACCCCCCAAAGTGCTGCTGACAGTCTCCTCTGGCCTTCTCCCAGAGAGGAGACTTTAAAAGTAGGCATCCCTGAGTTATCGTTTATATCCCAGTACTTCCTGTGCTGCTCCTCAGTTATTCCATGGACAATATACTACTGTGAGTTACCTGTTATATCCCAGTACTACCTGTGCAGCCTCGCAGTGACAGGAGTCTGGTTCTGCACTGTAACATTATGATGCTTCATTACAATAGCTGTGAATAAAAATAAAACAGAGTTGTTAGGTAATGATCTGTAGTAGCTTGGGTCCAGTCTTGACTTGAGTCACTTGGTCCTATCGGGCTGGAGTTACAATGCAAACAATGTAATGTCTTATTCTGCTAGTAATGTGACACCAGCAGCAACAGCAGAGACAACATATGAGGAGGAAATTTGACATTAATCTAGTGAATTTCGCTTTATTAAGGCAATGTACTATTAGCAGGTCTTGTGGTGAGGCTGAAGGAAGGAGCTTCGGAAACAATTTGGATTCATAGGGGCACTCGATGCGATCTGAATGTGGCCCCAGACTGACTTTTATTACTACCGAAGGGGAGAGAAATCATTCGATGGTCAGTGGTCAGCGACCATCGAATTAATTCTCTGCCCTTTGGCACCATGTTAAGTGTTCGCATACATCCCCTTGCATGGTATCAAGAGGATTCGGCAGAGGCGAGGTGTTTATAGGCTCGCTAGGCCGCAAACCACCGCTGCTTAGCGAGCCAATCTGAATTAGGCCCATAGTCCAGAGTCCGGCAGGCTGCACACATTTATATTACTGTTGTGATATGTTTTTCATGCTAGCCAGGTAATCCTTCCAATTGGGGGCATGCATGGGCTGTGAGGAGATCATTGTGAGGAGCGATCAATTATTGCATTTTGTGTAATAAATGGCCCATTTGGTCGTATGTGCAGCATAGGGGACATGAAATTACCTATGTGCACTAAATGTCATGTTATGCGTCGGCGAAGCAAGGCAGCTTTATCCCCTCTTTAGGCATAGTTGCCTATGCTCCTGCATTCTCCAGGAGACTCCCTTAATTAGCAGCAATCTCCCTCTCTCCCTCATTAGTCTAGCAATCTCCCTCATGTCACCTAGCCCACATTACACTGTTACATTTTTGGGGGAAAAAGGAATGAGAGACAGATACATTTACATTGAATCATTAGCACCATTTCCCAGCTCTTTACCAAGTATAGTAGCTCTTACTAACTGCTTTGGGGCTCATCTACTTTTGGATATAAGTCATTTTACAAGATTCCTCTGATATGTAACAGTACACACCCACGCTTCTAGGTGCCACGTTCACAATCTCTCCATATATGGAACTAGACACGCCCTTTGGGTGGAGCATGACACGCCCCCTCAATGGGGCCCTGTGCAAAATTCTATTACCAACTATAATCTCCCTAAAATTAGTTTTCAAAAGTATAAAATATGTCTAGTTTTATACATCTCAGAAAGGGAGTTCTTTTGCATGTTTAATAAGACATAATACAGCATGGAAGATATGAAATCTGTTTATTATGATGTTATTTTACAAGTGTGCTTGTCTATCAGCCAAATTCGCATCCTTGCGAGTCAACCAGATCCCACCGCCGGCCTACCACCATGCGCACGTCGTGTATGTTCGCTCGGCATGTGAATGGGGGGAGATTCTCTAAGAATCTCCGCCCCCCTTCGCCGCCCATCGCATTTATAATTATCGCATATGTTGTAACATATGCGAAAATTAAGGCAAAGGACAGCTCTTGCGTTAAGAGCTGTCCTTTGCGGTGAGAGTCGCCGGGTCCCAGCAGGTCCCGGCGGCTCCCCCCTCCCTCACACACCCGGCGCTGCTGCTGCTGCGCCGGGCTCTTCTCCTCCCTGCACCCGGAAGAGGATCAGTGCAGGGAGGAGGTCACAGGTCCGGGCAGCACAGAGCTGTGCTGCCCGGACACAGGTGAGGGGGCGATGCTGGGCGGCGGGGGTTCGTGCGGGGCGGCGGGGGGTCGGCGCGGGGGAAGCGGTAGAAGCCCATTGGCTGCTATGGGGCATCGCCAGATTTTTCTGGCGATGCCCCCCGCCGCGTTAACCCGGCGGGGGATGCTTACAGCATCCCAAAATGCGGTAAAAACCCCGATAACTTGCTTAGAGAATCTCCCCCTGGATGTTTTACATAAACATTTATTCGCAGCCTGCAAGGGAACACCAACATGATTTGATGGTTGCCGACCATCGAATGATGTGAAAGGTGCACACAGATTTAAGGTTGCTTCTTAGGTTCCCCCTCCTGGCCCCCCGGGAAGGTCGGCAAGTCTCCCGCATTCCCCCCAGAGTCCCCGCTCCCCCCGGAGCTGGGGAAAGAAGTGACGTAAATTGCAGGCCCGGGCAAGGGGGCAGGACTAAAATGACGCAAATAGCGTAATTTCGCATCATTTTAGCCCCGCCCCTACTCACGGACCCGCAAATCGCGGCGTTTGCTTGGATTGGGGGCGTGGCTTTGATACATAAGCCTTGTCCCCGTCCCCCGACCTGCACATTTGGTTTTCCTCTCTGGGCTTTTCCCGGAGAGTAATATTAAAAAGTCGGCAAGTATGATATGAACACTTCTATTAAGGACCCTACATACAGTACCTGCTACCACTATGTCAGTATACAGAACAAGGACCACAAGCAAAAGTGAATCAGAGATAAACATGTACAAATCTTGTCAGTGAGCACAATGTCCTCTGCTAAAACCCCTCTTCGCTCTCCCTGCTTTCCTTGAATAAAATACATTTGTCAGTGGTAGCACACCCCTACAATATATTTTCCTTGCAAAGGTCTGTACACTACTATGTTAGGGGGCCTCATTAATACGAACTCTTTCACCATAACCCACAGTCTTGTGCGATTGCACCCAACCTGTAAAAACCCTCTGGGCCAGATGTATCAAGCCTCAAAAAGTGATAAAATAGATAGTGATAAACAACCAGGCAATTAGCTATTACCTGTCATTTTTCAAACCCAGCCTGTATTATGACAGATAGGAGCTGATTGGCTGGTTGTTTATCACTCTCCATTTAATCACTTTTTGATGCTTGATACATCTGGCCCTCGTCTGTCTCTTCCACATTCAGGCAGTAAATGAGATGGTTTCAGAGCTGCACCTGTGCCTGGCAGGTGGCACTTATAAAGAGAGAGGCCCTATTATATCACCTGAAGCAGAATAAATATGCTGATAATAAACAATAATAGCTATTCAACTGTACAAAACAAATAATTGTATTAGAAACCAAACATCTAGCGACACAAATATCAGGGAAACCCTCATATAGTAAAGTGTTTGCAGATATTTGTTCAAAAAGTTCTGTTCCCAATTAACTGTTGTGTATTATATATTACAGGTCGGGTCTCCCTTATCCGTGTATTCCGAAAACCGAAATATTCAGAAAACTGTTTTTGTTTTCGCCCCAGCCCCTTTTTTCATACTTACCTCATCCCCCGATGTCCATGGTGGCCTCCGGGACCCTCTTCAGTGGCATTTCCGGTCCCAGGGGTGCATTGTGCGAATGCGCGGTCGCACCAGTGACGTCATCCGCGCACTCGCGCAATGCACCCCTGGGACCGGAGATACCGCTGAAGAGGATCCTAAAGGCTGCCGTGGACTCCGGGGGACACCGTTAACGTCGGGGGACCATCGGGGCACCACCAGGGGACCAGGTAAGTATGTAAAAAACAATATTCCAAAATCCCTTATCCAAAATGCTCGTGGTCCCGAGCACATAAGGTTTGTAACAAGAATTTAATTTTTTATTCTATAGGACTTTTGTTGCATTAGATCTGTGATCTCATTGGTCATGATGATGTCACATTTTTGAATAAGAAGCCAAGAATTAATGAGCTTTGAGTAGTGATAGTAATGGTGTGTACACACAGTCAGATGTGCCTTCAGATACTATCCACGATCCGATCAGATCGGATCGTGGATAGTATCTGAAGGCACATCCGATTTGCATACAAGTCTGACTATATAGTGCAGATCGATTCCGATCCGATGTTGACTATATCGTCAACATCGGAAGGCAAAAAGTACCGTGTGTACACACCATAACAGTCAATGTCGCCCTGCCCCCCCCCCCCCTCCTCCTTCCGACTTTATTGTCAGATTTCGTTTTATAGCTCGTAAAACACTTGTTTAAAATCCCTGCTGATAAGTTATTAGAAATAGGTGTCTATTTATTTCAATAAATGTACTGGTTTACATTACTGTTGAGATTAAGCGACAACCAGTTTTAAAGCAAAACCAATATTGATATAGTGCTTTTCCTCCTATAGGAAACAAAGGGGCTTATGCAGTAAGGTCAGAGATTTCAGAATCCTCCTGTGAGTCCTCCAAACCCTGCAAAGGTCCATGCATATCTGTTACTCTCAGCTCACTTAGATAAGTGTGCACCCTCAGGAGGAAGTGGGTGGGCAGCTGTACGCCCCCTCTACCCGCGTCACTGGGTGATTTGCATGGGAATGCCCAGCGTTTTCATGGGAACGCCCATGAAATGCTGAGTGTTCCCATGGGGAGATCGCCTGGCCCGCCGCCGCATGCCCCCCCCCCTTCTTCATCTGCACATGCGCAGAAATGCATCTGCTCAAGTGCAGGCACAAAACATCGCTCCCCTGAATAAGGTCCTTAATGAGGCAGTAATTTAAATGACCAATTTAGGGCATATCTTAAGTCCACAAATTGCAAAGCACAATGGAACATGCCAGTGCTATATAAATAACTGGATAAATGCTGTTTTATTGATAAATAGCAGGTAAAGCCATATACACTGTATATTGGTGATGGAGAGGGGCTCACCAGCCTGTTAGTGAGTATTTGCAGGCATTGGGTAGTGGTTTAGGAACAGTGGTGGACAGCAGGTAATCACAAGATGTGTCTTTCACTTTGACAAATTTCAAGATGTATCTGGCACATGCTCAGTAGAGATCCTGGTGGCCTTCTTGGAAAAGGTCATGAAGCCTCCCTGGAGAACAGGAAAACAGAAGTCTGTGCAGTATTGCACTCTTATTGTCTATAAGGTTTGGTTATGGAATCCAGAAGGTCAGAAGGTGAAAATGTCATCAATCTTTGAGAAGTATTCTATGGCTAACCCTGAGCTAAACCCTAACCAAGCCCTCCTGAATCCTAACACTAACACTAACCTTCCTTCACCTGTGGTCTATCCCTAACTGTCCCCTTCGGCAGCCTAACCCTGACACCTCCCCCCCCCCCCACCCCCCTTCCCGTGAAGCTTATGCCTACCCTAAATTTTCCTGCTTTCAGCTTTAGGTTGTCGGCATTTTCATCCTTCGGGATCCAAAAGCTGGTAGTGGTCGTGAATAAGTACTATGTTTCTGGAAAAAAGGTCCAGGAACTCCAGGTCTGGGGGTGAATCAATTTAATAAAAAAGAGAGAGAGAGAGAGAGAGAGAGATATTGTGTTTAGAACAAAAGCACCTACAGGGGACTTATCTTATGGAAAGAACACAGCTCCTGATGAAGTTATATTTAATTAGAGATTACTGCTGGTTCCTGCAGAAAAATAGCACTGGTAATAATAATAGACTATGTATTGTATACAGTGTATTGTGAATGTATGTGATGTCATAAATTCATTATTGTTATTTAGTAATTCTTTTTTTGTAATAATTGAAGCCTGTTTTCTATGTCACAATTATACAATGTGTTTTAACAACTGCAGAGATAAAATTTGTTTTTCAAAATATGAAAAGGTGATTCCCCTCGATCTTCTAAAGGTCAAACATGATCAGCACTCAGTCCTTACAGATCTTAGATTACACTAGGCTTTAAAATGAAAACTCTGTATCTATGCCAGTTACATTAACTGTTATTTGTTGATATATCGTTACCTTCCACTGAACATTGATAACGCTTTGGAGGTTTGGAATAAATAGTGTTTGTTTACACATACAGTACATGTCTCCCAAACAGAGATGAGTAAAGTAGCAGTGTAATTTAGCAAGTTTTACAGGAATGAAGGGCCTGATTCAGACATTTTCACTAGGATGCATATGTTCGCAGCCTAGTGAACAGGTACACGACCGCATCATCACGCCTGCATTCTCAGGGATTCGCCTAGCATTTTCCTGGGCGCACTTACCGTTTTTGTGGGTACGCCCATAAAACGTTGGGCATTTCCCTGCCCCAACCAAAATCGGAACCACTCCCTTGTATGTGTAACTTTTGCTGCATTAATGGCTCCTGAGATAATGATGGTAAATTAATTTTGTTATGCGGAGAGGTTAGAAGTGGGGCAAAGGTCCACCTGGAAGCACAAGGCCAAATACTGCCAAGGAAATATGAAAAATGTGCAGACAAATGCAGAATAGCGTGATGATTTCAAATAGGGAGGAGCTGGTTTGGATTTCCGAGAACCAAACCCTTACGAACTGCACGATCTGAGCTGGGATCTGAGTCTGGCTTGGGTTTTTCCACCAGACTCGAAACCCAGAATGAGGGAAAACGGCTTCTTTGTGCTATTGGATTCTGGTAGGTTTTGGATCCCGCCATTCAGTGCCATCTTCACTCCAGCATAGGAGAGTGTAGCAGACGGACCTCTGTCTGTCTTTGGGTGGTGGAGTCGAGTGGGTCCTTGCTGTGTCTGCTGTCTTACTTCAGGGTGCGCTGTCTGCTCTGTCCTGTCTGCCATATAATTGTGCACTGCCTGTCTGCCCTATAACTGGGTGCTGCCACTGTCTGCCCTATAATTGGGTGCTGCCACTGTCTGCCCTATAACTGGGTGTTGCCACTGTCTAACAAATAATTTTTGTGCTCCCTGCCTGCCAAATAATTGGGTGTGGCCTGTCTAAGTGTGAAATGGAGGATAAAGATTTGGAGGGAAAAATAGTGAAAGATCAGGAGTCACTTCCTAGTGCTGAAGCTGCTACCAATAGTCATGACATTGACGATGCAAGTCCATCAACGTCGTCTGCTAAGGCTGATGACCAATGTTGTAGAGGGCATGTAAAATCCAAAAAGCTAAATTTTATGGTAATAAACAAAAAAAAAATTTAAATTATCTGAGGAAAAATTTAAAATTGGAAATATGCCATTCGCAACACAAAGTGGCAAGGAAAACCTAAGGCCTATGTTTATGACTCGTGGTTCAGCTTCTCTGTGGTTGCAATGTCTAGGCCTCACCTTTTCAACACTGTACATGAAGATGAGGCTCCATCCACCATTTGTACAACCTCTGCAAGTGCTGGGAGGAGCACTGCCAATCCAGTTGCTGCCATTGAGGATGTCACTGTAGAAGTACACCAGGATGAGGAGGACATTGGTGTAGCTGAGGAGGAAGTTGGTGATGAGGCTTCTGATGGTGATGCGGTTTGTTTAAATAAAGCACTCCAGTTTTTCTTCATCAGCTCAGCCTACTATGGGGATCCATTCTTTTTCCTCAGCTCCTCCTCCTTGTCTTTGCCAGCTCCTACAAAGATGCAGTGACATTATCTCCTGCCTAGTGCCTGCAATCTCCACCACCAACATCTTTTTTCAGAAGGACAATTCCTTCTTGCACCTCTTTTCTTCGCATAATGTGCTCTTTGGAGCATTGGCAGCTTTTTTTGTGGAGGCCCAAACAAACCAATCATTTCAGCCACAGTCGTTTGGCAGGCACCATCGCTGAAATCATTGGTTTGTTAAAGACAGTGTGCATGTCCTGTTTATACAACATAACGGTAGGAGGGAGGGCCCAGGGACAATATCATCTTGCACATTTTTCTTTGAACCACTGCATTTCCACTCCTAGATGTGCCAGATGTGCCACGTGTTTGTGCCAGATGTGCCACTTGTGTAGCTTAGCTTAGTCATCCAGCTACCTCGGTGCAACCTTTTTGCCTCATAGCAAGGCACCCTGTCCAAAATATGGAAAGCGCAGCGAGCCATGCAAAGGTACATGGTACACCTTGACAGTGTCCATGTCGACTATGTCGACATTTGTAGAAAAAAGTAAACACTCATGTTGACCTTTTAACTGTGAACCTTGCCATTGTCGACCTAATGCTTGTGTTGACATTCCAACCCTGTCAACATTAGAATGTCAACCTATTTCATGTGTCGATCTCAGCCATGTCGACCTTTGGTAATCTAGTGATTGCATGTCGGCGTAATATTGGTCAACCTAATGACCTATTCCTATGGGACCCTCTAATATTCAGCAAACTTTGAAAGCTTTCTTTTTTTGGAGTTTGCCTGCGTGGAGCCCACGTTGTCAGACTGAGATACTGTAGATCCTGGCACCTCATTCTTTCTTATTAGAAGGAGGTCTAAGGTTCCTGTTGTCCCATCACACCACCTGCCTAATGCAAATTGCTTCGTAAAGATCCACCACAAGTAATTAGCAGGGGATTGTAGGAACAGTTACTTCTTGGAGCATTTGTTCTGGTTGTTGGGTACACATCTCATCATATGTGTACCCAGTTTAGCATTTGAACACTAAAGGAGCTAATAATACAAGTTGAATATCCCTTATCCAAAATGCTTGGGACCACGAGTATTTCGTAAAAGCGATTGTTACGGTTATTGTATTTTTTTTACATAATTACCTGGTTCCACGGCATCCCCCGGCATCCATGGCGGCCTTCAGGATCCTCTCCGGCAGTCCCAGTGGGGCATTGCGCATGTTTGCACCCGCGCAATGCACTCCTCGGACCACTGAAGAAGATCCTAAAGGCCACAGTGGACATGGGGGGACTTGGTAAGTATTAAAAAAGGGGCTGGGGGGGGGGGGAATCCGAAATATTCTAAAAAAAAACCACGGTTTTGGAATATTTTGGATAAGAGATCTCCGGATACTACCAGCTACTAAAAGAAACCATTTATTATTAGAAATGGCACAACCAATTTGAAAGCAAATAACAATATATAATTGAGATTGAACACAATTTAACATTGGGATGGGAAAGAACAGAAGATAAACCCTATGTAGCCGGTAAATAGGCTGTAGTACACTATTCTGAAGAGAACAGAATGTTTGGATGACCAGCTGTTGCTTCAGCGATATGCCCACATAAAATATGATAGCAGAACACAAATACGGTGTAGTCCCCTTTATGAAGTCCCTAAAGGTATCTAAATCATGAGATTGCTTTTTCATCTAAACATGCAATGGCAAAAGCAGGCAACACACATGCAATATGCTGGTTGTAAACACGTACTATTCATCCTGATCTAAATATCGAGCAGATGTCATTACAGTTCCTAAAAAATCCATAGCTTGCCTTCTCCTTTAAAGGGCAGTAATAAGGGAAACACAAGATGGCTTGTTTAAATACTTTCCAGGATCACCGTACTTTGCATTCTGTTTAAACGTTCAGTAAACTATGTTTCATGGGCCGAATTCGAAATCACTAAGAAAATCCGGGAGATTTTGGAATTATTGAGTGTGCGCAGCATAAGAATTGCGCATGTGCTCCTGCAATTTGCTAATTATTCTGCATAAGCATTTTGCTTCAATGCAATCGCATTTTGATCAATGGTAAGCTGGCATTCAGGGGAGGAAACACGGCGTTTTGTAAGTGTGTTGGTGTAAATGCAGCCATTTTCCGGTGGGTCTTTGGCTTCAGCGATGACCACTTCTAGCCTGTTGCTTTAGAAGAATTGTGGATGCCTTTGACTTGTGCATATGGAAGTTACTCTCTGCTGTTCTGGTTTTTGCGAATGCAACGTGAATGCAAATTCTGCAATAGGCGTTTTCTCTTTCTAGAAAAAGGAAGGGTGGTATGCAACTATGGCGTTATTCTTATGGATCTATAGAGAAATAAAATATCTAAAAACGAATACTTCCTTTCTGGAGGTGTTGTCTGTTCTATATATTCTGATGGTTCTCTCTCCAGGTTTTCATGGTAAGAACTTGAAGTACATACGGTATGTGGCAAAAAATTTTTGGGAAAGAAAGTTTGGTATGGGTATGGTTAGCTGTTTAATGGGTGAGTTTTTAGGCTGCGTACCCAACTCATATCTTAATCGTATATTATAAACACATCATGGTATCTTTAAACAGCTTTATGTATCCAATGCGGGCGTACCCATACTCACGGTGTACGACGCTCATGGTGTAAGACTCTTGTAAGATCTGGATATCTTTAAAAGGTAGCCACTTAGGTTGAAGATACATTTTTTTATTTAAACAATATCCATAAAATAGGGTATTGATCCATAAAAACAAGCGTCAGGGATAGGGATACACACTATGGCTATATTGCAAATAAAGACCCTTTCTGGATCAGGTCGATAGCAAGTGGATTTTCCCTTATCTCTCCTTGATGTTAGTCTGGCCACAAAGCCCCTTATAAAACCAACATGTTTTGGGAAAACTGTTCCCTTCCTCAGGGTTTGAGCAGTTTTCTCTTTGTTTCTGGGCAACAACTATTTGATTTCAGCAACTGCTTTTTCTTAACGTAGCGATGGATCCATGCTGAATCAGGCCCCATGTCTGGTGATCTGGTAGGGTCAGACATAAAGGCTTAAAGGAGGCTACTAGCTGTATACTGTTGCTACTTAAGGGATATCCAATTTTGTATATGGTCTTCTAAATATGGATATTGGTCATTTTTGTACCTAGTGCACCAATGAAGGTTGCAGGTTGCCTGAGAGAGCACCCAGCAGCCAATAGCTCTATTCTAGACCCAACAGCCTGCCCATGGGTGTGACATAACGCTATAGGGGGCTGTTTTGACATAGCACATTGCCCTCCTGTTATACCCCTTTTAGACATACTACCTGGGATTTTGGCCAGGTTTACCCGGGATTTTCAACCTAGGTCACTCCCGGGATTTTAGTAACAGACCCCCTTTCACACTACACCTCAGATCTGGGAAAAACCTGGGTATACCCCTTTCACACATAAGCCAGGCTTTTCAAGCATTTCAGTGTTTCATCATTAAAATGGGACACTTTGCTGGCTCACAAGAATGACATCATGCAAAAGTGGGGGCTGACTACAAAAGGGCCTGTGGGGAGTTCCCACAATACATTGCTGTTATGGCTGCTGAGAACATGTGGAGGATGGAGAGTTTGTATGCTCTTGTGGATTTGCTGTGTTTTGCAGGCTGTGATGCTTGGATTAAGCTACACATGCTGTTCATTGTTGCACAGTGTGAGATGCAGAGGAGTAGGTATCGTTTTTTGGTAGAGAGGGAGGCCACTCACCGGCATTACTTACGCCAGAGGAGAACTTTGATCATGTCCAGCATCGCATCCATACTACGTGTGACTGGTGCGCCAGCTCGTACACTGTGGGCTAGAGATCAGCAACATGGGCAGGTTTTATGGGCTACGGTGGAGGCATTTGAGGATAATCAATGGCTGGCACATTTTAGGATGTCGCATGGAACCTTTAATTATCTTTTGGAACCGGCACCTGGAGGGTGGCAGTTCGCCCCTCACCCCCCAGCAAACTGTGTAAAAAACTTGCGGCCCCGGCGTCCCTGCAGTGCTGTAGCGGGCAGGGGTGTCCGTGCCGTGGGGGAACCTGCGCGCTGTCATTGTGTATAAAGCTGGCTGCGGCCGGCGGGGTCCCTGCAGTGAATAGAAAATAACTAGCGCTATGCGCGCGGCGGCGCGGGAAGTGCTAGTTATTTTCTATTCACTGCTGGGACCCCGCCGGCCGCAGCCAGCTTTATACACAATGACAGCGCCGCAGGTTCCCCCACGGCACGGACACCCGCTACAGCACTGCAGGGATGCCAGGGAAGCAAGTTTTTTACACAGGTACCCCCCCCCCTGGCACCGGGGTGCCCCCACCCCGACTCGCCTGGGGCGTTCCGGTGCCTTGCACCGGCCCTGGTTGTCACATGTGTAAAACTGAAAAACCCAGGTAAACCCATTCAGACATAAGCCGGGTATTATACCCGGGAGTTAAATACCGGGAAAAACCCTGGTCAATTGCAGGTGCTCAGTATCCGGGAGTGAAATCCCGGGTAAACTCTTTCAGACATACACTAGTCCCGGGTTTGGGCGCGTTCATGTGAAAAAACCCGGGATTTTCGCGTATGTCTGAAAGGGGTATTACTTTGACCACCCACTCACCACAGTTCTAGGAGGAAATGTATTACATTTTCTAAAGAATAGAGAAGGGATGAAGTTGCCCATAGCAATGAATCAGAATCTAGATATCTTTTTTATAAAGTGTAATTGTAAACTGATTTGTCCACTCTGTCATAGGGGTTGTTTACTAAGATGGGAGTTCTGTTTCAGGTGGAATGTTGCTATGAGCTCATGGACTAAAGGAGGGACTCTCGGTTAACATTGCAGTAGAACCATCCCGGGACTTGTTGTCATCTTTTCACCCATGTTTTTTTGAGAGACGTTTAGCCAGGTTCTCCACCTCATCTGATTATATATACCACTTCATCTAACCTGTGGGATTGGCCACTCCTATTGAGACAACCAAGTGGTGTAGAGTATCCACACGTGGTGATATCTACTGAAGCTGTCTATTTTCGGAGAAGAGGAGACGGCCTTCTTCCCAAAGGAATGTATGGTAGATTTATCTTCTTGGAGCGCTGGTGGTGGGATTGGTCCTTTTGGTATTCTTGATACCTAGCTTTTGATTCCCGTTATTCTATCGGTGTGGGGACGCCGTCCACTTTGGGACTGAACCTACTACTAGCAGCTATATACCTCTCTCATGTTTGCGCAGGACTGTCACTAGTTGAGTTCCCTTTTTTTGTTGTACATTTGGCAACTATCACAGTCACCAAGATGTTCATGTGGGTTGGGGAGGGGGCATCTGGAGGGAATGCCCAGCATGTTATGGGATTCCCCGTGAAAACGCTGGGCGTTCCCCTGGGCACACAGGCAAGCTGATGCCTGCCGGAGGCGAGCGCCTGATGTCACATGATGACCGCAGCTTAGCGAGCGGTGTCGAATCCCCCCATAATTTCAGGTGACATCATATGTAAACAAATACACTGTTCAGCATTGCACTGTCATTTCTTTCTATGGTAAATAGTTCCATACACAATCTTATTCCTTATTGTTCGATGGAAATAAGTTAAAACAATACATATGAAATTCAGATCCCTCCAAATGTGAAATACAACACATGTTATAAAATCTAATATTCCAAATGTGTTGTTATTAGTGATTACTTCATTCATTTGTTGATTGACCCATTTAAACCATAGGACAGTGGTTCCCAAAGTCTTTTAAATCACGGTGCCCTGGAGTATCAGGATTATTTTTACAGCACCCCATGTCCATGTCTTCGAGAAAGTTGTCATAAAAAAATATTAAAATTACGAGTAAAATGCTGTGTTGGACAGTAGTCACTTCTGTTAGTCCACATATTACCTATTACATTGGCTATAAATTATTTTCATTGGTCATGGACCACCAATCCAGGGCACCCCTTCAAGTGCTTCAAGTCACCCCAGGGTTCCACTGCACACAGTTTGGGAACACTGCCCTAGGCATAGGCCACAATGGAAAAAACATTTTTATTAGTTGTACACATCATTTTCTTGGGGGTGTGACCTTTTGACCAAATTGGTAGAGAGGTTGTGGTCTATCTATAAATGCATCCTGGACAATGATCGGGTCTTTTGCAGTAGTTTATTCTGCTTTCACATTGCAAAACCTGCTTAGACCCTGTATTTAAAATGGGTCAGAGCAAGTTAAACCCCTTTAACATACAGTAGCATGTTGTAAACGGTATATTACCGTTTAATTACCATTTTTGCACCTTTCATATTGAACCCATAGAAAACAGGTGGGGTGTGGGGTGTTGGGTCTACCCCCCCCCCCCCCAAATAAAAAAAGATTCATATATGTTGCATGTATACAACTGGTCTTGCTCCGTGCATATCTAATGAGCGGGACCCAGCGCAGTGCATATTTAATGAGTGTGTCCCCGCCCCCTGCATATGTAATGAGTGGGTCCCACTCATTTCATATGCAGGGGGTGGGGACCTGCTCATTAAATATGCACTGCGCTGGGTCCCCCTCATCAGATATGCACTGAGCGAGACCAGCTCAGGGCTCACTGCTGCCTGGGTCCTATATACCGGTTCAGACCCGTTCACACTACACAAAGAAACGTGTCTGAACCGTGTAGGATCCTTCTTTTTTACCGATTCTAAATACCGGTTTTATTGAACCGGTATATTCACTAGGGTGCTTTCACATCGCAGCTATTACCTCCATATAGAAGGATAGGACAGCTAAGCGATGACTCGGGTGTATAATCGTGTTTCACAAAGCAGCCTGCAGCTTAGTGACTGGCTTGGCGCACAGGCTGCAGAGCAGGAGGCAGTATGTCGGCCACAGTGTGGGGATTCTAGGAGAGTGAGGAACGTGCAGGCTCTCTCCTGTTTAGTGTGTACAGCCATAAACAAAGCAAAGGGTAAGGCAGGCATATTAATACTGTTATAAATGTAAGACTTTGGATATATATATATATATACAGGTTGGGTCTCCCTTATCCGTGTATTCCAAAAACCGAAATATTCCGAAAACAGTGGTTTTTCAGAATATTTCTGTTTTTTTTTTTAACACCCCCCCCCCCCCCCCCTCCTTTTTTTTTCATACTTACCTCGGCCCCCGGTGTCCACGGCTTGCCTGTGCACTCGCGCAATGTACCCCTGGGATTTGAGATGCCACTGAAGAGGATCCTGAAGGCAGCTGTGGATGCCGGGGGACACTGTGGACGTCGGGGGACCATCGGGGCACCACCAGAAGCAGGTAAGTATGGAAAAAATATATATAGCATTTTGGCAAGAGGGTGCAAAATTTATAGTTAGTGAGCGATAACTTTAACTATCACATCTAGTGTCTATGGGCTTAAGAATTTAATCGTACATTACTATAGGGACTGCTTTATAATGACATAATGACATCAGAACTCACTGTACATAAATTGGCATAATTTGCATATCTTATCATTTATTAGCTAATGTTATCTTTGTACTTAAAGAAAGCTAAAAATAATAACAATCAGTTTTTACGGCCACGTGGAAGATGTCAATTGGGGTAGGGTACCCGGTTAGTCCACATTCCTGAACACAACTGCAGTGCCAGTCACTAGATACGCAGTACAACTGTTCAATGGCCTCAAACTTTTGGCCACCAGAGTTTTATATGCAGCCTCCCACTGCTCTGCATTAACATGGAGCCAGCAGTTAATGTATCATTTAACGGAAGAAGAAAAAAAAATTAAGTGACTGTCGCATTCAAAAATAAAATTGAGTTATTGTTTCCAGTTTCAAAAGAACAGCAACAAGTATAGAAAAGCTATAAGCGATCTTTGTCCTTTCCCCCCCTTAGACACCTGCACTCATATAGAGTTTCACTGAGTACTGCAAAATAAATGCATAGCTTCAGTCTCCTAATCCATGTGGCTCCAGAGACCACTGTTATTTGAGAACTTAAACTGATGATTCTGGGCGTCGTAGGGGCAGCTTAATCTTTTTTAATTCAAATCAACTGAGTCCCATGTGGCGCTAGGATGATACTCTATATGCTGCAATCAGACTGACCTAGGCTTCTTGTGCTCTAAATGATTAATGAAACTGCCTCCCAGTTTGTTTCTATGGTGACGCGAAACTTGACACGACTCAGGAATCTGCCATTCACACTCCGTGAATCTAGAAAGAGTTAGCAGCAAAGAAAATAACCAATTTTTTTTGTTTTTTTTATTGTAAATAAATTTGAGAAGCTTTGCGCAGTGGTTAGATGAGAAATTACTTCACAACTCCAGAAAACATTGTTTCATAACTGGTAGGTCAATGACAGTCAAAAGTTCATCAATATACAATTAAACCTATTGTTTGCTTATTTTATTATGGTGTAAATCTAAGTTTAGTAACTATATCTGACTCAGACTAGGGTATCCATAGTTGGAACCATTTTAAGACCACCACAACATGACCTCCTCCACCTGGTACAATAAACACTGCTCAAGAACGTTTTTTTCAATGTACCATTGCAGTTCCCCTTACTCAATGAATTAATAAGAAAGTTGAAACATCAATAGCAAGTTACATCAAGTATCATTTTATACCAGGTGAAATGGGCCATATATGACTAGGATTACCATCCTATCTAGTATAGTATTACTAGTAACTAGAACCAATGCGCAACCAACTAGTGTTAAGGCCCCCATACACTAAGTGTTTGGGCACGATTTCACACAATTCGGATTAATCACGCCGTGAAATTGGCCCAAATTGCACATGTAGACAGCCTGCCAAACCCGATGCATCGTCCTGTGCACATCGGATCAGAGTCGGGAGGTCGTACATAGGATTTGCTAAATGTTATGTGCAGCCCGGAGCCGGGCAGGGAACGACAGCGGGTGGGGATGCCAGCGACCAGAGAGCTGGGCAGAGGGAGCAGGGGGTGGCGATTTATTACATGTAACTCTCGGGGAACTGCAGGCGGAGAGAGCAGGGGGGCGGTGGACGCCGGCGAGGGGATGAATAAAAAAGCTCATAATAATGAATGAGCAGCCACTGATTGGCTGAGATCTCTTTAGAGGAGCAGCTGGCAGCCTCCCTCCCCCTGCTGCTGATGTCAAGTAACAGCCAATGCCGAGATCACGCAAAGTTGCAGAGTTACTGGCGCTATTGCTAATGGTCCCGATCCTGCTTCTTCCAGACTCCTACCGCTGCGCTCCTCAATGCCCAGTGCGTCACTAGCACAGAAAGCTCAGCGCTTTCATCGTGAGGCGCTGCAGGGCAGGCATGTGAAAAACTTCCTCAGTGTCTCTGTGGCAGCAGGACATTAGCAGCGGCCCCACGAGAAAAAAAACTTGGGCTATCAGGGGGGTATCCTTGCTATCAGAAACCCCCCTGCATGTGCCACTGCACCCTCCAGCCTCCCCATTAAAATACCTTCCCCAAAATGGCCACCACATCCTCTATCAGTCACAATAACTGTCTCCTCTAAGGCGGCCATTTTGGGACAGACATTTTAATGGGAGGTAGACAAGACAAAAACCAGTAGCTGAAAGCTGGAGGGAGGGGGGATTCCTCTGAAAACAAGTTGGTACCAAGCAGTCATAGCAGTAGTCACCAAAGACCCACGTCGCCCACAAGTCACCCAGCATCTCCAGCGGCTGTAGCAATGCAATTAATACTCTGATACTGTCTGTTTAAACCAGAACACTAATGAATTACACAGGTTCTGGGTCTGGCTCACCTTAAGCCTGCATTTCACTTGGTTTTGACCAGCCACAGAACCTGTGTAATCCATGAGCGCCCCTGTTTGTAGTGTAAGGTAAGCCAATATATGAGGATCTGGGTTTTTTTTTTTGTGGGCTGAACAAGTGTTCATCAAATGCTGTTCAAAATCAATTCATTAACAAAGTGTGACATCACTGATTTATTAGAAGTTCATTAGTAGCCACCAGAGGCGTAGGGAGGGTGGAGCCAGTGGAGCACGAGCTCCGGGCGCAGATACATCAAAGGCGCCGGAGCCACGCTGCCCGCTCCCCCTGCCCGCTCTCTGCTCTCCCCAGCTGAGCTCAGCTGCCGCCCCTGATAAAGACCTAAGAAGGTCGAAACACATTGGAGGACACCACATTGCCCCAGCACAAACTGTCTCACCACCCACTGAAGTCTCCTCGCTGAGTTGAGCGATTGCACGGAGTTCCGGAGCCCGGTCAGCGCCCGGTGACGTTATTTACCCGCGACTAACCAGGAAGCCGACTCCAACTATGTGGAAGCACCGTGGGAGTTGGAGGACCCCACACCAACTGCCCCACCTTTCATTCAAGTCTCCTCGCCGGGTCGGGTGAGAGCACGGAGCTCCGGAGCTGGGCCAGCACTCGGTGACGTCATCAACCCATGGCTAACCGGGAGGCTGACCCTGCCTCCCTGAAGCACTGAGGGAGACGCTGACTACTCTGCAGTGTGTGCAGAGATCAGCTGAAACACTGCAGACACCGGGGGACTGATCTAACAGTGGGAGACCGATCGAGCACACCACAATGCAGGTACTGCGGTGGTCTGTGTACTACAGGGTAGTAGGGATGCCAGCTCTCTGCACCACAGATTCAGCCACAAGACTGTCAGCACCTACTACCTCTTGTGCTCTCAAAGACTACTCACCCCTGCTGGCACCTTCCCCTTTCCTTCCCTCCCACTCCCATACACCCACTGTTAAATCATATCAGTGCAAACTTATCTGTATTGTCACTATTTTATCTAAGTCAATAAAGCACCTTCTAATATATATACCTGATTACCGACATATGTTAAAACATTACACTAGTAAAGGGGAATAATCAAGTCAGAGCGCTCTTATCTACTACTACTTAATAATCAGCTGCCGCCATGTCTGCCGCTATTAAGTCTCCTGCTGGACCGATAGCCAATAGGCGCTTGCAGTCCAGCAGCCAATCAGAAGGAGCATTGATGGCTGATGGAACGCAAGCGCCTATTAGCTAGCCATCCAGCGGGAGACTTAATTGAAAATAGCTGCAGACAGGGCCAGCTCAGCCGGGTAGAGCAGGGAGTGGGAGGGGGTCCCCCTTGGCAATCAGAAAATTTAATCCCCCTTGGCAACAAGCAAATTTAATCCCCCTTGGCAACGAGAAAATTTAGTCCCCCTTGGCAATGAGCAAATTTAGTCCCCCTTGGCAAAAAGCAATTTTAGTCCCTCTTGGCAACAAGCTATGTCAGTCCCCCCTGTCAATCAGCATGAAGCCCCTTGGAATCGAGCATGAAGCCCCTGGCATCGATCATGAAGTTCCTAGCAATGAGCATGTAGGTAAGTGGCACTTATGTGTCAGATGTGCAATGGGCATTACGGGTTGTTATATAGTATGTAATGGGCATCATGTGTGGCCTTATGTGTAATTGGCATTACGGCATGTGGCTTTATGTGTAATGGGTAATACAAAGTTTGCTAATATATGCAATGGGCGTTATGGTGTGTGGTATAATGTTAGACCGTGCCACCTTTTTGCCACGCAAGAGCCCCACCTACTACAAATCAAGGGGGAGGGGGCGCGAATCATGCCCTTGCTCCAGGCACCGTGGCAGCTAGCTACACCACTGGTAGCCACAAAGCACAAGTTACCTCCGTATATCAGAGCATATCATGAAGCGATTTCATTATATTTTTGATTCATTTTCAAGCATGATAATAAAATAGATGACATAATGTAAAGTTAAAAATGTCAATATTTTACAGTTTCACTCTTTACATAGAATGTTTTATGTACATCTATAAAACAAGCATAGTGCTTTTACAAGCACAATTTAAAATACATTTGCTTTGCTTGTACAATTTTTTTTGCACATACATTTTTGGGAATTACATCAGTCGATTGGAAGCCAACTCAGGACATGACTATAAGACTATACAGAAGCAATCATATAGTTCTTAAAAAAATCCCAAGCAGTACACAAAACACGTGAGATCAAGTTATTGCCGCTTACTGAGGAGTCAGAGATTGTTTGTAGGCCTTTGGATTGCTGGAAATTTAAATTACACTATTTGCTACAACTATCTATGGATGTGTGTGTATGGGGCCTACACACATAGATTTGTGCCAGAGATTTAGCATGGGAGATTCAGCATGAGAGATTCCTCTTGAGCTTCCCTGAATTTAGATCGCTCAGAAAATGGCAGCGATGTGCACCAATGATTAAGCATAGTGATTAAGCATGTGAGATCTAAGTTAAGCAAGTTAAGGCAGATTGCTGATCATCATCGCCCACTACACAAAACACGGGCGATTTGCAGTTTCTTGCTATGTGATCTGACTAGTTTTATCCAGAAGGCTGGTTATACATCTCCAAGCGATAGTGGCGTGCGGGGGGCCGCGCATCACTATAGTCCCTACACACACAGCTATGTGTGTTTCAATTCTAAGCGATCAAATTAAGTCAGATCGCTTAGAAAATAGCCCATTATTGCTACATGTGTAGGCCTCGTTAGTTTTTCATTGATAAAGTGACTTTACTCTGCATTATACTGCATCACAGCAAACCAAAAGTACAAAAGGGGGTGTGTAGTGATGCGCTGTCAGTAAACAAGGTGGTTTTTTTCTCCTCCTTCCTTGGGCAAACGTGGTTCCAAGGATGTAGGCTCGAAGCATAAAAGTACACAGAGACAGAGAAGATGAGTAAATAAAATTATCCAATCCTCAATGACTGTTTAAGTGTTATCCTTCTGCTTTACTGACCTGTGTGACAGGCCCTATGAGCCTGTAAAGGTATCTTTTATTCTACACCAGACACTCCCTTTCCCATGAAGTGTGTGCTCACCTTTTGGCAAAGCCCTATGTGCATACAAAGGGTTTCTTTATCTCCTGAGACGTCTGGATACTCCGAAAAATCTACTCCAGAACAGTTTCCACAAGTACAGAGGTTTATTCCAGAGTTCATCCAAGACAAAATACAACAAGAAGATACAATAAAAAAATACGAGTTTCACAGATGCCCGTAACCTCCAATTCTTAACCCCTTCCTGACAGAGCTAGTTTTTGCGTTCCTGACAGAGCCATTTTTTTCAAATCTGACATGTCTCACTTAAGTGGGGATAACTTTTTTTTGCTTTTACTTATCCCAGTGATTTTGAGATTGTTTTTTCGTGACACATTGTACTTCAAATTAGTGGTAAATTTGGGTCGATACAGTCTGTGTTTTTTTGTGAAAAATACCAAAATGTCGTGAAAAAATGGAAAATTTAGCGATTTGCAAAATGTTAAATTTTCTGCTTGTGAGACAAATAATCATACCACTCAAAATAGTTAATAACTAACATAGACCATATGTCTACTTTATGTTTCCATCATTATTTCAACTTCCTTTTAATTTTTTTGGACACTAGGAGGCTTACAATATGAATAGCAAATTCTCAAATTTTCAAGAAAATTTCAAACACTGATTTTTTTAGGGACCAGTTCAGTTCTGATATGACTTTGAGGGACTTGTATGTGAGACACCCCCATAAATGATGCCATTTCAAAAACTGCACCCCTCACAGTATTCAAAACAGCATTTTGGAAGTTTGTTAACCCTTTAGGTGTTTCACAGGAATTAAAACAAAGTGTAGGTGAAATTTCAAAATTTCATTTTTTTTGCAGATTTGCAATTTTAATACATTTTTCTAAGGAACACAGTACATTTTACTAGAGAAATGTGACTAAAAATTGATTCCCCCAATTCTTTTGTTTTCAAAAATATCCTATATGTGGCCCTAGTGTGCACGTGGACCAAACCACAGGCTTCATAATAGAAGGAGCACCTACTTGATTTTGGAGCCTCCTTTTTATGAGATTATTTTTTAGGCACCATGTAGGTTTCTAGGCACCATAAGATGCTAAAATTTAGGAACCCCCCCACAAGTTACCCCATTTTGCAAACTACACCCCTCAGGGAATTCATCTAGGGGTATAGTGTACATTTCAAACCCCCAGGGGTTTCACCAATTGTGGTACAACTGGGCAGTGAAAATGAAAAATTACATTTTTTACACAAAAATGCAGTTCTGGCTCAAAATTTTTCATTTTCACAAGGAATGAAGGAGACAAAGCACCCCAAAATCTGTGCCCCAATTTCTCCCGAGTACCGCAATGCCTCACATGTGACCAAAAAATACCAGTTGGGTGCATGGCAGGACTCAGAAGGGAAGGAGTGATTTTTGGATTTTGCAGCTCAGATTCTGGTGGAATTTTGGTGGGTGCTATGTCGCATTAGCAAGACCCCCCAAGCACCAATACAGTGGAACCCCCCCACAAGTGACCCCATTTTGCAAACTACACCCCTCAGGGAATTCATCTAGGGGTATAGTGTACATTTCAAACCCCCAGGGGTTTCACCAATTTTGATACAAGTGGGCAGTGAAAATGAAAAATTACATTTTTTTACACAAAAATGCAGTTCTGGCTCAAAATTTTTCATTTTCAGAAGGTATGAAGGAGAAAAAGCACCCCAAAATCTGTGCCCCAATTTCTCCCGAGTACGGCAATGCCTCACATGTGAACAAAAAATACCAGTTGGGTGCATGGCAGGACTCAGAAGGGAAGGAGTGATTTTTGGATTTTGCAGCACAGATTTTGGTGGAATGAATGGTGGGTGCTATGTTGCACCAATACAGTGGAACCCCCCCACATGTCACCCCATTTTGCAAAGTACACCCCTCAGGGAATTCATCTAGGGGTATAGTGTACATTTCAAACCCCCAGGGGTTTCACCAATTTTGATACAAGTGGGCAGTGAAAATGAAAAATTACATTTTTTTACACAAAAATGCAGTTCTGGCTCAAAATTTTTCATTTTCAGAAGGTATGAAGGAGAAAAAGCACCCCAAAATCTGTGCCCCAATTTCTCCCGAGTACGGCAATGCCTCACATGTGACCAAAAAATACCAGTTGGGTGCATGGCAGGACTCAGAAGGGAAGGAGTGATTTTTGGATTTTGCAGCTCAGATTCTGGTGGAATTTTGGTGGGTGCTATGTCGCATTAGCAAGACCCCCAAAGCACCAATACAGTGGAACCCCCCCACAAGTGACCCCATTTTGCAAACTACACCCCTCAGGGAATTCATCTAGGGGTATAGTGTACATTTCAAACCCCCAGGGGTTTCACCAATTTTGATACAAGTGGGCAGTGAAAATGAAAAATTACATTTTTTTACACAAAAATGCAGTTCTGGCTCAAAATTTTTCATTTTCAGAAGGTATGAAGGAGAAAAAGCACCCCAAAATCTGTGCCCCAATTTCTCCCGAGTACGGCAATGCCTCACATGTGAACAAAAAATACCAGTTGGGTGCATGGCAGGACTCAGAAGGGAAGGAGTGATTTTTGGATTTTGCAGCACAGATTTTGGTGGAATGAATGGTGGGTGCTATGTTGCACCAATACAGTGGAACCCCCCCACAAGTCACCCCATTTTGCAAAGTACACCCCTCAGGGAATTCATCTAGGGGTATAGTGTACATTTCAAACCCCCAGGGGTTTCACCAATTTTGATACAAGTGGGCAGTGAAAATGAAAAATTACATTTTTTTACACAAAAATGCAGTTCTGGCTCAAAATTTTTCATTTTCAGAAGGTATGAAGGAGAAAAAGCACCCCAAAATCTGTGCCCCAATTTCTCCCGAGTACGGCAATGCCTCACATGTGACCAAAAAATACCAGTTGGGTGCATGGCAGGACTCAGAAGGGAAGGAGTGATTTTTGGATTTTGCAGCTCAGATTCTGGTGGAATTTTGGTGGGTGCTATGTCGCATTAGCAAGACCCCCAAAGCACCAATACAGTGGAACCCCCCCACAAGTGACCCCATTTTGCAAACTACACCCCTCAGGGAATTCATCTAGGGGTATAGTGTACATTTCAAACCCCCAGGGGTTTCACCAATTTTGATACAAGTGGGCAGTGAACATGAAAAATTACATTTTTTTACACAAAAATGCAGTTCTGGCTCAAAATTTTTCATTTTCAGAAGGTATGAAGGAGAAAAAGCACCCCAAAATCTGTGCCCCAATTTCTCCCGAGTACGGCAATGCCTCACATGTGACCAAAAAATACCAGTTGGGTGCATGGCAGGACTCAGAAGGGAAGGAGTGATTTTTGGATTTTGCAGCTCAGATTCTGGTGGAATTTTGGTGGGTGCTATGTCGCATTAGCAAGACCCCCCAAGCACCAAGACAGTGGAACCCCCCCACAAGTGACCCCATTTTGCAAACTACACCCCTCAGGGAATTCATCTAGGGGTATAGTGTACATTTCAAACCCCCAGGGGTTTCACCAATTTTGATACAAGTGGGCAGTGAACATGAAAAATTACATTTTTTTACAAAAAAATGCAGTTCTGGCTCAAAATTTTTCATTTTCAGAAGGTATGAAGGAGAAAAAGCACCCCAAAATCTGTGCCCCAATTTCTCCAGAGTACGGCAATGCCTCACATGTGAACAAAAAATACCAGTTGGGTGCATGGCAGGACTCAGAAGGGAAGGAGTGATTTTTGGATTTTGCAGCACAGATTTTGGTGGAATGAATGGTGGGTGCTATGTTGCACCAATACAGTGGAACCCCCCCACAAGTCACCCCATTTTGCGAAGTACACCCCTCAGGGAATTCATCTAGGGGTATAGTGTACATTTCAAACCCCCAGGGGTTTCACCAATTTTGATACAAGTGGGCAGTGAAAATGAAAAATTACATTTTTTTACACAAAAATGCAGTTCTGGCTCAAAATTTTTCATTTTCAGAAGGAATGAAGGAGACAAAGCACCCCAAAATCTGTGCCCCAATTTCTCCCGAGTACGGCAATGCCTCATGTGTGACCAAAAAGTGGCAGGACTCAGAAGGGAAGGAGTGATATTTGGAGTTTGCAGCACAAATTCTGGTGGAATGATGGTGGGTGCTATGTCGCATTAGCAAGACCCCCAAAGCACCAATACAGTGGAACCCCCCCACAAGTGACCCCATTTTGCAAACTACACCCCTCAGGGAATTCATCTAGGGGTATAGTGTACATTTCAAACCCCCAGGGGTTTCACCAATTTTGATACAAGTGGGCAGTGAAAATGAAAAATTACATTTTTTTACACAAAAATGCAGTTCTGGCTCAAAATTTTTCATTTTCACAAGGAATGAAGGAGAAAAAGCACCCCAAAATCTGTGCCCCAATTTCTCCCGAGTACGGCAATGCCTCACATGTGACCAAAAAATACCAGTTGGGTGCATGGCAGGACTCAGAAGGGAAGGAGTGATTTTTGGATTTTGCGGCTCAGATTCTGGTGGAATGAATGGTGGGTGCTATGTGGCATTAGCAAGACCCCCGAAGCACGGTGAAATTATGAACCTAATATTCCATAGATGTGTGGTATATTTTAAAACACTCCTTTATACATAGGCCGGGTTTGTCGGGGCAAGTGTCACACTGGAAAATAGTTTGCTTTCTTATTCCCTTTTTATAGCAAACTTTGCACCTTTTTTGTGTCCTGCCCTTTTTTCCAGTGGAGGGGATTTCATCAGGAAAATGCTGCCCTGGTACAATACGGGGGCCAGTACTAGAAGTACTGGGGCCCTCTGCCTGCTGGTTCCCAAATATTAGGCCCTTTATGACTTCCTCTTGAAAGTGCATAAATGTCCCCCTCTGGCCGGTAGAACGGAATAGCACGTAAGCGTTATACAGTGCCATCTGGATGATATACACGGCCACCTTCTTGTACCAGATTTTTGTTTTCCGCAGGGCACTGTACGGCTTCAGTACCTGATCTGAAAGATCCACTCCGCCCATGTACCTATTGTAATCCAGGATACAATTAGGTTTTGAGGTGTGGGTACTGGTACCTCGTACAGGGACGGAGGTGGTACTGTCTCCGTGAATTGTTGTCAGTATAAGGACATCCCTCTTGTCCTTATATTTGACCAACAACATATTTTCGTTGCATATTCCCCTGCTTTCACCCCTTCTCATTACTTGGGCAATGTGCGTTTTTGGGAGGCCTCTTTGGTTCTTGCGCACAGTACCGCAAGCTGCTGTACCTCTTGAACCAAGGGCCTTAAACAGGGGGATGCTAGTGTAAAAGTTATCCACATAGAGGTGATAACCTTTATCCAGGAAGGGGTGCACTAAATCCCAGACAATTTTCCCACTAACACCTACGAGGGAGGGGGGGCATTCTGGCGGTTCAATTCTTGAATCCTTCCCTTCATAAACCCTAAACCTGTGGGTGTACCCTGAGGTGCTTTCACACAGTTTATACATTTTTATGCCATACCTTGCCCTCTTACTGGGAAGGTACTGGCGGAATTTAACCCTTCCTTTAAAATGTATAAGGGACTCGTCGATACAAATAAATTTTTCAGGGATGTACACCTCTTCAAATTTGGCACTGAAATGATCAATGACCGGCCTGACTTTGAATAGCCGGTCAAAGGTGGGATCATCTCTGGGCGGGCACTGTGCATTATCGGTGTAATGTATAAATTTAAGAATTGTCTCAAATCGAGTCCGGGTCATGGCCATACGGTAAAATGGAGTACTGTACAGAACATCTGTACTCCAATATTGCCTAATTTCTGGCTTTTTTACTATGCCCATATGAAACACCAGACCCCAAAACGTCATCATCTCTACTGCATCTACAGGGGTCCACCTAGCAAATGATGACGTGGGGTTTTGAGCAATAAACTGCTGGGCATATAAATTAGTTTGGTCCACCATTAAATTTATAAAATCATCAGAGAAAAATAATTTGAAAAAGTCAATTTCTCTGAGACCTGTGGAATCAAATTGGATTCCTGGCATGGCCAAAAACTCAGGAACCTGGGGCTCAAAATTGTCTGGTGGTGGGGTCCATACGAGATCAATTGTTGGGGGGGGGGGGTCTCAGCTGCTCTACGGGGGCGTCTTTGAGGGGGTCCCTCATCACCAGAGGAGGAAGAGGAGCTTAAGACGAATCCTTCAAATTCCCTGCTTGCATCACTGGCTGTGTCAGAGTCAGAAGCAAGCATGGCATATGCCTCCTCCACTGAATACATTCTCCTGGATGACTGGGAGGACATTTGGGAGGACATTTGGGAGGATATTTGGGATGCCATTTTTATTTTTGTGTTACTGGTAGTGAAATGTTTCAACACGTGTATAGTGTAGGGGGGGGTACAAACTTTATTTCAACCTGGGGGGAATGTAGTGTGTAATGTGTATGTAGTGCAGAAAAAAAAAATACTTTATACCAAAAAAGAAAATTGAAGGGGTTAAAAAAAAAAAAATTGAAGGGGTTAAAAAAAAAAAATTGAAGGGGTTAAAAAAAAAAAGGTCCTGCGCCAAAAATTGAGCACAGATGTTGGTCAGTAACGTCTGTCACTGAACAGCGCTCAAAGGCAACAGGAATTTGATCAAAAAAAAAAAAATAGATCAACCCTGTGCCGAAAAAGCTGATCAGTGATGTACGTCACTGATCAGCGCACAGTGGCCACAGGACACCCACAAAATCACAGTGTGTGTAAAAAAAAAATTAAAAAAAGACCACACAGCACCCACAAAAAAAAAAAAAACGGTGATCAGTGATGCGACACTGATTACCAGTGAGGGGCAGCAGGTGCACAACCTTTGGTGCAACTGACAGGTATATATAAAAAAAAAAAAAAACCTCTGTACCCCCAAAAAAGTTGCTGATCACCTCAGATATAGTGATCAGCACAAAAGGCGGGGGCAGCAGACACAAAATTTAGCACTCTCTATCACTCTCTGTCACTATCTCTCTCTATCTCTCTATCTCTCACTATCTATCACTCTATGACACTGCAGCAGCAGCACTGACAGGTATATCTATATATAAAAAAAACCTGCGCCCCCAAAAAGTTGCTGATCAGTTAATTTATACTGATCAGCACAAAAGGAGGGGGCAGCAGTCAGTTATATAAAAAATATATAGCACAATCTGTCACTATCTCTCTCTATCTCTCTCTCTCTATCTCTCTCTATCTCTCTATAACTATCACACTGCAGCAGCACAAAATATAGCACTCTGTCACTAGGCCTCTCTATCTATCTCTCTATCTCTCTCTATCTCTCTATCTCTATCTATAACTATATCACACTGCAGCAGCACAAAATATAGCACTCTCTGACACTATCTCTCTCTCTATCTCTCTCTATCTCTCTCTATCTATCTCTATCTATCTCTCTATCTAGCTATTACACTGCAGCAGCACAATTTCACAGCACAGTATCTCTCTCTATCTCTCTCTATCTATCTCTCTCTATCTCTCTCTATCTATCTCTCTATCTAGCTATTACACTGCAGCAGCACAATTTCACAGCACAGTATCTCTCTCTATCTCTCTCTATCTCTCTCTATCTCTCTCTATCTATCTCTCTATCTAGCTATTACACTGCAGCAGCACAATTTCACAGCACAGGAAGGCACAAGTAGCAACAGGATCCAGGAAGCATCCAGCACACTACAAGCACAGATCAAGCAGTGATCAAGCAGTGATGAAGCAGTGATCAGGTAAGTATGGAGCAAGGTTCTGGTCAGTATATGGCGGCAGGTGGGCATGGTGACCGCACTGCACGCTATTCCAGACCGGAATGGCGTCTGCAGTGCAGTCACCGTTAGTTTAAACCCCCCTCCATGGCTGTGATTGGTCCGTCGGTCCGACGGACCAATCACGGCCTTTGGGGGCGGGCGGGGTGAGGTGGGGTGACACCAGTGTCACCCTTACACCCCGCGGTGATTGGTGCTGTACTTTACAGCACCAATCACCTCCGATCCCGTGTCACCGGCGAACGTTATTCGCCGGTGACACAGGAAAACGCTGTGAATGGCTGTTCACACTGAACAGCCAATCACAGCGATCGCCGACGGGGGGGCGGCATCGCAGCCCCCCCTGGGCATGCACGGACATGTCTGCTGTCAGGGACAGCAGACATGTTGAAACTGTCACCGCGTCTATAGACGCGGTGACAGTTTAAATCCATGACGTACATTTACGCCATGTGTCGGGAAGTGCTTCCCGACCATGACGTAAATGTACGTCAAATGTCGGGAAGGGGTTAAGCCGACATCCAATTGCCCGGGTACAAAAATGGATGAGGTTCCCCAAATGATGGTAAAGGGGTGTAAGACAGGAAGGCTATAAGGCACTTGAAAAAAAACTCCTCCACAGCACCGACACGTTTCGGACCAAACTGGTCCTTTTTCAAAGTGTGGAGTCCATGTCATGGGACCAGGTATTTATACCTGTCCATCCACCATACTAATGATGGTGTTTGCTAGATTGCTCCGGAACATACACTAAAAACATTACATTTTTCATAATTACACACAGTTTTTTTCTAACAGGTATGTCACTAATCATATAAATTATCCGTACAGAAAAAGAAGGTAAGTATATAAAAAAGAAGGTACTTGTTTCCTAGCACGGCCACAATCGTATGGATCGTGTACCTTTAAGTTAAGGTACACGATCCATACGATGGACCCGATTTCCTTTGAAATCAGGTCCATTTGGCCGGCTAGGACAAAATATCGGGGGCATCGCGTCGGTCGGGACCGTTAACAATGGTCCCGACGCGACCGACGCGATGCCCCCGATTTCCCCATAGGCTTCAATGTTAAAAAATATTTTAACATTGAAATCGTGTCGGGAAAGGTAAAATATCGGGGGCATCGCGTCGGTCGGGACCATTAACAATGGTCCCGACGCGATGCCCCCGATTTTTCCATAGGCTTCAATGTTAAAATATTTTTTAACATTGAAATAGTGAAAAAAATGTGAAAAATGTGAAATGGGCCAATATGACCCATTTCACATTATAGATGTCCCCGTCGTCACCCCACGATAGACGCCAACCCGAAGCGTGGCGAGCGCAGCGAGCCCGCGAGGGGCGGCGGTGCGCGTCCTCCGACCTTTTCATTCCCCTACTATCCACGTCGGCGTGGAGTTGAGAATAGAATAGTGTGGCGAGCGCAGCGAGCCACCGAGCCCGAAGCGTGGCGAGCGCAGCGAGCCCCGCGAGGGGACGCGTATACCTGTGAAATTATACGCGTCCCCTCGCGGGGCTCGCTGCGCTCGCCACGCTTCGGCGGTGGTGCGCGTCCTCCGACCTTTTCATTCCCCTACTATCCACGTCGGCGTGGAGTTGAGAATAGAATAGTGTGGCGAGCGCAGCGAGCCACCGAGACCGAAGCGTGGCGAGCGCAGCGAGCCCCGCGAGGGGACGCGTATAATTTCACAGGTATACGCGTCCCCTCGCGGGGCTCGCTGCGCTCGCCACGCTTCGGGCTCGGTGGCTCGCTGCGCTCGCCACACTATTCTATTCTCAACTCCACGCCGACGTGGATAGTAGGGGAATGAAAAGGTCGGAGGACGCGCACCACCGCCCCACGCGGGCTCGCTGCGCTCGCCACGCTTCGGGTTGGCGTCTATCGTGGGGTGGGGGTTACGGCGTTAAATTTGGGGGGGGTTGGGAATATTTTACATTGAATTTTTTTTTAGTGGTAAAACGTAACGAAAACTATATAAGTTTGGTATCACCGGAATCGTAACGACCCATAGAATAAAGATAACCCATCATTTTAAACGAACTATGAACTCCAAAAAAACCGTAACCAGCGCAAAATTGTGGAATTGCGTTTATTTTCCTTTTTACCCCACATTGAATTATTTCCTGACTCCTCAGAATATTATACGGTATAGTAAATGGTACCATTAAAAAGTACAACTTGTCCCGCAAAAAAAAAGCCCTCATGTGTCTATATAGCCGGAAAATTAAAAAAGTTACGCTTATTTGAACGCGAGGAGGAAAAAAAAAAGAAAAGTTAACAAAAAACGCCCGGTCGGGAAGGGGTTAAAAGAGACACATATAAATATTTCATAACCTATAGTCATCTATAAAGTGACAGTGCATATGTATAGAAAAGTATAAAGGTAAAAAAATTTTAAATTGTAATAATGATACCAATGCATCAGTAAAAAAGCTAAAATTTATAAAAAGCATTTCAATTCGAAGTCCATGTTGAGGACTTCGAATTGAAATGCCGCATATCTATTATGATATGAAGAGAAAATCTGGCCCCGATATCGCTACTTGGATGCGCTCCATTTGTGCGGTTCAATATCCAGGAAGCGGTTCTGTGAAACACAACGTTGCGTTCCACGATCGTATACAGGAAGCGCACGTCACTTCCGCTTCCGGCCGGGGGACCAGGAAGTACACGGCGGGTCACGTCTGGTCACCGTGTTGGCGCCAACATTGCCTGAGATATAAACAAAAACACGGACCTGGACTATTCTACAATTAGAATAAGTGAAACGCTATGTATTGTTCTTTTTTATATACTTACCTTCTTTTTCTGTACGGATAATTTATATGATTAGTGACATACCTGTTAGAAAAAAACTGTGTGTAATTATGAAAAATGTAATGTTTTTAGTGTATGTTCCGGAGCAATCCGGCTCTTGTTTTAGCAAACACCATCATTAGTATGGTGGATGGACAGGTATAAATACCTGGTCCCATGACATGAACTCCACACCTTGAAAAAGGACCAGTTTGGTCCGAAACGCGTCCGTGCTGTGGAGGAGTTTTTTTCAAGTGCCCTATAGCTTTCCTGTCTTACACCCCTTTACCATCATTTGGGGAACCTCATCCATTTTTGTACCCGGGCAATTGGATGTCGGCTTAAGAATTGAAGGTTACGGGCATCTGTGAAACTCGTATTTTTTTATTGTATCTTCTTGTTGTATTTTGTCTTGGATGAACTCTGGAATAAACCTCTGTACTTGTGGAAACTGTTCTGGAGTGGATTTTTCGGAATATCCAGACGTCTCAGGAGATAAAGAAACCCTTTGTATGCACATAGGGCTTTGCCAAAAGGTGAGCACACACTTCATGGGAAAGGGAGTGTCTGGTGTAGAATCAAAGATACCTTTACAGGCTCATAGGGCCTGTCACACAGGTCAGTAAAGCAGAAGGATAACACTTAAACAGTCATTAAGGATTGGATAATTTTATTTACTCATCTTCTCTGTCTCTGTGTACTTTTATGCTTCGAGCCTACATCCTTGGAACCACGTTTGCCCAAGGAAGGAGGAGAAAAAACCACCTTGTTTACTGACAGCGCATCACTACACACCCCCTTTTGTACTTTTGGTTGTATGTTGAAGTGGGGTTGGTATCCCAGGGGTGTGTTAATTTGCAGCAGCCAGGTTGGCGCGGTGATACCTTTATATCTCTTTTTTTTGTGCATCACAGCAAAGACCACTGGTAGAATCAGGAAGACAAGATAAAATGGTTTTTCTGTCATTTGAAAATTGCTGTTTGAACTGTTTGAGTGGATCTGGATATTAATCTGTGGGATATTTAATCGTTCCTTATTCATTGAAAAGCAGATATGATATCTACAGCATAATATCAGTTAGAATAATCAGTAAAATTGTATGCTTTTTTATATAAGCAACATGTGTACAGTAAAGGTGCCCATACATGGTGCGTTTTTACTATGCGATGCGATTCGCGCTCCTGTGGGCATCTCATCGCACAGTACAAAAAGTATGTGCTACACATACTTTTTGCACTGCCTTCGCATCGCATCGCATTCAAATCGCATGCAAATCGCTTGCATGGCGATGCGATCCAGCCCATAACAAATGCAATCATCACACCATGTATGTGCACCTTAAGTGTATAAACATCATTTTGGTGCTTATATCAAATATCCATAAATAAGGTTTCTTTTTTAAAAAAAATGTATTCATATTTTTATTCAATTCAATAAATGTAGTACTGTAGTTTCAAGTAAAGGCATCTCTATAGTTCATTATGCTTTCTCATATAGCCAGTATTCAGTCATCAGAGGTAATTGTCTCGCAGCAGGGCTATTTTATTAGCTCTGCTAAGCAGGCACATGCCGTGGCTTTTCTGGGATTTTGTTTCACCTGCCACCAGCAGGCATATCAGAATCCCCAAAACAGTACCTTTTTCAGACTAAGGGCCTGATTGGAGCCTGATAGCTAATGTGAGAATTCGCAGTGGACAGTTGTAAGCTCTAGCATATTAGAATTTTAATGCTGCATTTCTAAACCAGTGAATGTAGGATCTAGAACACAGGATGTAAGATTTATGTGATTTCCCAACATGAAAACTGCAATGTTGTGAATACACTAAGCACCCACCTAGTGAGACATTGCAGTAATGAATGTGAAATCTCTTCACTGAAACACTGGGGCACTTCTGCTGTGTAAATGCCCATGTCATAGCCGGATCCAAGGAGGGGAGACAGGGGCAGTTATCCCGGGGCCCCCACACATTAGGAACCCCCACACTCTTTAACCGGAATCGCGCAGACTGCTGGTACTGAAATCAGAGCACAGCATTATTCAACTGTTTCTCCGAATTCCCCACTACACACCCACTGCCAGTGCCGCCTGCTGAGGTGCTGCTGAAGACAATGTCAGCCTCTCCTGGGATTTCATAGTCACTGCTTCGCCCGCTGGGATTTCTGTGACATCCAGGAACTGAGAGTGAGGCTGCGCCATTTCACACAGTCTCAGCTCCTTCCTCACCATCGCCGGCAGTGTGTGGCTGGCAGCAGGCTGTGGCTGTGTGGTGCCGGACCAGTTATTGTGAATTATTCATAAACAAGAGCACTATATAATATTTTCCATTAGGTAACTAACTTTATTTAATTACTAATATTTTGTGCGTTACCCTTCAAAATCTTATAATGTCTGTCCATTTTAATGTATATCTCCTTTAAATTTAACTAATGGATTAGGAATTCCGTTTTCTTTCCAACTTTGCTAATCCATTACTTGTGTTATTTGTATTTTCTTTGAATTAATGCTCAAAAGATAAATTGGTGCATTCCAAGAAAATAATCATAACTGAAATGACATTGTGCTACTTTATAGTTCCTGCTTTACTGCAGGAATTGATTCTGCATAAAAGTCTCTATATACGGCATATGCAGTGCTATAGGTGGAAGGGTATCTGTGTGACAGCACCTTAAATGGCTGAATATTGGAAGACTGCATATCAGCACCCAATACAGTCTAGGAGGGTTTCTTTCTGTGCAAAGATTTGCTTTAGGGGGTTATTCTGTTTGACTCGCAAAGATGCAAATTCGCATAAGAGCTAATCAATCAAACCCCGCCTTGCGAATGGTTGGCTGCCACCACCCATCCGCAAGTGCGACTCGCTCGCAGGGCATGTGAATGGATGTTACACAGTAACATCCATTCGCAGGCCATGGGGGAAGGCGCATATCTTACGATGGTAGCCAACCATTGACAGATGTGGTGCATGCATGCATGTGTAAGGTTGCTCTGATCAACCTTACATATGTGTGCACGTTCAAGGGGAAGTCAGCTGCCCGCCCCCCGCTTGTCCATCATGCCCGCATTAGCATGAGAATGCTGGGCGTTCCCATATACTAATAGGGGTCCCTGACACCCTCCGCCCCTCTCCGCCCCCCACCCACTGTCCTGGGTGCATGGACCTGGTGAATAGTCTGTTCACGGTGGGTGCACGCACCCTGCAGAAATGTGCACAGCGCGACCATCGCTCCATGTGCGATCACGGCAACAGTAAACGGACCTGAATAAGGTCGTAGGTGTACACATAGCAAACGGGAGAAGCAATATTGGTGGCGCTGGATTTTCAACGTAAATGTAGAATGACAGATGCAGATGCTCAGGGGGTGAGTGAATCCTTAAAAGGAATAAGACAACGTGTATGGCTCAAAGAACTTATGAGTCAAATGCTTGAATGGTTCAGTTATGATCATGGAGGCGTACCAAACTCACAATAAAATATACCAAGCTAGGTGCATAAAGGTATCTTTAAGTGGGTCACCTCTTGTGGAAATGGTCTGGTCAACAAATGCGTACCGTATCACACTCAAGTTGGGAGGATAACTCTTATCTCAGTTTCTTTAATCGCTGGACATGCACTCTGATGGTCCAAGATGTGGTCCAAGTTGTGCAGGTATCCCAGGCAAAAAGAAAATTAATTTACAGTAGGTGAGTTTCTGGTCTATTGCCAGCAACAAAATATTACCCCCTTAGGGACCAATAAAGCATAAAGAAACTCACAAGAAGATCACAGACACCATGTGCATCAAGGTTTCTTTAAATCGACACCAGATGTGAATCCAATCCCATATGCTGAGATGCGTACCTTAACTTACAAGGTATAAGATGGTCGGACGCATATAATGGTATCTTTAAAAGGATCCCAATTCCTCCATATAAGCCCCGTTCATAAATGCAGTAGAGGCAAAAAGGAAAGTGGGAACTAGCACAACAAAGAATCGCTATCCAGTAACAGATAACAAGTAGGTCAGTCAATCTGTGCCCAACGCGTTTCGATAGCTCCTGCTATCTTTTTCAAGGCTGTTGTAGGTGTACACATATTTACAGATTTTGAGATCTGATATTTGCATTTATCTATTGATTTATGCCTTGTCTTTCTCAAAATGAAAGGGCAAAATATACCATCATTTGATCAAGGCCATTTTCAGAAGCTCACTCCCTTTTTAGGGTGAGACCCTGAAGTAACTCTCAGAGACAGTGGAGGCATTGGTCAGGAGGTTCCAGCTGTTAGAGGGGCACCGATAAGAAAGACCAAGGGTGATTTTAAACTAGGGAAGATCTCTCTCCACTCATCTCATGGTGATTGGCTACAGTCACTGCTAACTGAGCTGAAGAGTAATAACAGATCAAAGTGAGCTGTACAGTGACCTATAGCTCTTATCGGAAGAGCTCATCGTATATTTACAGTACATATTCAATGAGCTTTGTCATGAAGGATGGCGAGATTAATGCCAGTGTTTGGTACATCCTGCCCAAATATGTTACTTTGCTTTGTGCTTTTATTTACAGATTCCCCTGACTTCAGCATGGTGCCAGTCATACCGAAAGTGACGTCAACTGATGGGAGCAGGATTACCTATTTGTGTATACTAAGCTTATCACCATTCTACTAAGAATAACCAGAGCTTGTAATGAATACATAGCAATTACTGAATAGCAAATACCATCATAACAGTTATTTCGCAATAAGAATACAGGTTAAATGTTCAAATATGTACATTCAGGAAACAATTACACTTCTAGGCTTATGTACCTTACATGAAGCTTGGTAGTGACAAAGTGTCATTTAACCAGCGACAGATATTTTCTATGCATCCCGCCTAGTAAAATCCACCACCCCTCTCTGTATCAGTGAAGCCAGCTGCAGTCCGTGAGTGGCTTCTATAAGCTATATACAATGCAGCCCATAGAATCGAGGGGCCCTGTCAACAATGTTGTACAGGCGCCAAGACCCTGGCTGGCTGGAGGACACAATGAAGGGACATGGTGGGACAGACCACGACCAGTTGAAGCCCTTCCTACACTGTGGTAGGAGTTCCACTGCATTTAGTCCATTGGGTTTAATTGTATTTACAGTTATAGAATTTTGGCCCTGTCCATTTGCGAATCTGGGGAGGGGCACACGGGACCATGCTCTCCCTGACGTTTCTGACAAGTCCAGTTGTCATGCCAGTCAATGATTTGCAATCCCTCATACAAATCCTTCAAAATCATGGCAGCGGTGACTTTAGCGTAAGAAGACACTCTGAGAGGCGTTTGGAACAAAAAAAACTATCGTCTTGATGTTGTCAGTACAGCAGGTGGAGGGCATATATATATATATATGTATATATATATATATATATATATATATATATATATATATATAGTTCCACTTCTGCGGCACTCACGGATATAAAGTACAGTTCACTCAGCTGTAGTTACCAACGTTTCGAAATTTTATTCATTTTCGTCATCAGGGTATACCCTGATGACGAAATGAATAAAATTTCGAACGTTGGTAACTACAGCTGAGTGAACTGTACTTTATATCCGTGAGTGCCGCAGAAGTGGAACTATATTGTGTGACCCCATGCCAGAGTTCACTTTAAGGGCACCGGAGCCAACTTCTCATATTTATACGTGAGTGCCGATTGGACTGTGTTTATATATATATATATATATATATATATATATATATATATCCAATAACAGTAGTCTGTTGGGGCTATTATCCTGAGCACGGGGGTGCTATCTCCCGAAAGCGCCTGATGATGGATTGCCCAATACACTTGATGTTGCAATGATATTGGAGTTTGTGTGCCTCTGTTGTTGGAGAGATATGTTTTGCTTATTGGAGTCCACCAACAAAGTTGACTTGAACATAATTGGAGTGCTGGCATAAATGGAAGGTATATATATATATATATATATATATAGATGAATTTATAAAGCGGCACTTAGAGACTTGATGATCAGAGAAAAATCAGGATTATCTTTAATCCATGTGCTACAGGCCTGTAGCACATGGATTAAAGATAATCCTGATTTTTTTCTGATCATCAAGTCTCTGAGTGCCACTTTATACATTTGTCCATATACAAGGGAGACCTCACCCCCTCCACATTGAGGGCATCGGAACAAGAATTCTTTGGCGTTTACTGAAGCCCTGAGTCGCCTACCTGACCCTCTCCTTCAGGGAGAAAATGCTCTGTTCCTGGACTGAAGGAGAGGGTAAAGTAGCAAACCCTGCTGTAACCTCAAGGCTGCAGCACTGACCATGTAGTGCAGGGGGAGACTGCTTCGCACATATATATATATATATATGTTGGGCAGCACGGATGGTGTAATAGTTAGCATTACCGCCTCACACCACTGAGGTCATGGGTTCAATTCCCACCATGGCCCTAACTGTGCAGAGTTTGCATGGGTTTCCTCCGGGTACTCAGGTTTCCTCCCACAACCCAAAAAAATCTACTGGTTGGTTAATTGTATCCCATCAAAATTAACAATAAAATGAATGTGCGTGCGTGTACATGTTATAGGGAATATAGATTGTAAGCTCCACTGGGGCAGGGACAGATGTAAAGCGCTGCAGAATATGTGTGCGTTATATAAATAACTCATAATAAATACATAATATTATTGCTTGGATATACACTATTATTGGTTAGATTTTGCAAAAGTCTGGGAGTGTGAAGTCTTGTGCTGATTCCCGGGCGCTGATGTACACAGCATTGATGATCCCCAGGGGAACCATCCAGCACATACGTTAAATACATGATAACATGTGTGATTATATGTGTACAACCCTTTCAATGTCATCTAATGTCATTCACTCTATCCTGTACATTTAATTTAATACTTAATGTAATGTTTCCCGAATGTATAAGCTTACTACAATTCAATACTTGATTAGGTAGTGTTTTCTGTACATGAAGTGACCGTAATGAATGGGATAATAAGCATGATATTCGGCACGTCTTATTATCACTGATACAAATGTTTCAGTTGTCATAGAAGGAGTTCAGCTTTCACCTCCGATGCTGGCGGGCAGCTGTCACCACACCTGTTGCCTCCTCTGTGTCTCTTTTGTTTTCCTGCCTATGGACAAGTGTCTCTGAGTTCTGATTTATATCCTATCTATGGCCAAAGAAACGTGTCCTGTGGGGCAGCCCTGGAATTTCGGGCTTGCTTCCAGAATGGGTCACCACAAGTAAATGGAAATTGTCTTGTGTGTTGTTACTCCTTAGCTATCACATTCATTTAACCCTAAAAATCATAGTTAAGGATATAAAATACACAGATTTGTGGAATCTTCTCATTTTGGCAAATCCCAGATAAGTTTAATAAAGGACCGTATTAACTTACAAATTCCAAACATATTTATTTACAGTTTCTTATATAGCGCAGCAGATTCCGTTGCACTTTACAGTAGTAGACAGTGATAAAACAAACTGGGTAACAACAGACAGACTTGGAGGTAGGAGGGCCCTGCTGCAAGCTTACAATCTTACAAACATTGTAATATATTCTATATTTTTTTTTTTTATAAAAAGATGACCAAATCAGGCACATAAATGTAGGTTGAACTGTCAGCATAAAAAATTATTAAAATACTTTTTTTACCAGCAGACTTTATATTTGAAAATTGTATTAATTAGTTTAATACAGACTTAGGGGGAGATTCTCTAAGAATCTCCGGCCCCCTTCGCCTCTCTTCGCATTTATAATTATCGCATATGTTCTAACATATGCGATAATTATAGCAAAGGACAGCTCTTGCGTTAAGAGCTGTCCTTTGCGGTGAGAGTCGCCGGGTCCCAGCAGGTCCCGGCAGCTCCCCCCTCCCTCACACACCCGGCGCTGCTGCGCCGGGCTCTCCTCCTCCCTGCACCCGGAAGAGGATCAGTGCAGGGAGGAGGTCACAGGTCCGGGCAGCACAGCTCTGTGCTGCCCGGACACAGGTGAGGGGGCGATGCGGGGCGGCGGGGGTCGTGCGGGGCGGCGGGGGGTCGTTACGGGGCGGCGGTGGGATGCAGTAGAAGCCTATTGGCTTCTATGAGACATCACCAGATTTTTCTGGCTATGCCCCCCGCCGCGGTAACCCGGCTCGGGATGCTTACAGCATCCCAAAATGCGGTAAAAACCCTGATAACGGGGTTTTTACCGCATTTTTAGCTTAGAGAATCTCCCCCTTAGTGTCTCTTCATGTCAATGGCTGTCCAGTAAGTGCGGTATACCAACAATACCAACAACACTGGACTAAAAGTCTCAATACATACAGATGGAGCGTGCCCTGTTCCAACGGAACTATCTGCTGCCCTCCGCACCACTCCCCCCGTCTCGCCCGTAGCCCCCACACTCCCCCCTAACCCTGCTCATCTTCCTGAAGCGGAGACGGCAGGGAATATGCTCCCTGCCACGGAGTGACTGGGACGCTCGCGCCTCCCCATCAGATGGAGCGCCTCTCTGCCAACGATCACCAACTAAGGGAATCTGGCGATTCCTGGCACTGGCTGAGAGGCGCTCCATCTGTATAGTCTATAGAGGAGAAGGAAAGTGGGGACATGATAGAGACTTTTAAATACATCAAGGGCTTTAATAAGATCCAGGAGGGAAACATTCTTCAAATGAAGTATTAGAGAAGTATTAGAACACAAGAACATGCACTGTAACTGGAGGGAGGCTTAGGGGAAATCTGAGGAAAAATTACATAATTGAAAGGGTGGTGGACAAGTGAAATAGCCTCTCGTATGACGTGGTAGGGGCTGAGACACAAGAGCAATTTTAACATACACGGGATAGACATAAGGATATCCTTACAATTACATAAGGATCAAATAGGGTTTGAGGTAACAATATGGATAAAAAAGGGGGCAGACTAGTTGGGCCGAATGATTCTTATCTGCCGTCACATTCTATGTTTCTATGTCCCCCTAAATAGGAACAAGCAGGACACCCCTAAGTATAATCTACTGTCCTTCCAACACTTTTCTTATTAAGAGTTTTTATCTTCACTATTATTGTTTTTTTATTATATTATGAAATTTGTTAGTAATGAATGTGTATTATGTGCTTGTCTATATCAATTTTTTGTTATATGTGATAACCAATTGATCAATCCTATTATTATTCATAATTTTCTTTGAGCGCTCCACCACTATTTTGTAAAGTGTAAGTGCTGCTGACACAAACCTAACACATGCTTGCAGAAATATGGCACAATATATGTCCCTTGGTGAGTACTTCAGGCGGCAATATGTTAAAGTGCTCTCTATCCAAAATGATTAATAAAGGGGTCTGTATTTGTTGCACAACTCAAAAGCTCAGTGTATATCATGGACCAGTGGCGGAGATATGGGTGGTCAGCCCAATGCGCCAACCCCAAAGTAACCACTATGGCCAAAATTTACTAAGATAAAGGGCGGGATGTTGTAACATCCGCGCCCATTATCGCCGGACATCGCATTTTTAATAACGGCATATGCTATAACATATGCCGTTATTCATGCAAGGGACAGCTCTTGCGGTAAGAGCTGTCCCTTGCGATGCGGTGCCGGCGCTGGACTTCCGGGTCTGT
Source organism: Crinia signifera (assembly GCF_055691185.1). NCBI lineage: Eukaryota > Metazoa > Chordata > Amphibia > Anura > Myobatrachidae > Crinia > Crinia signifera. The sequence goes on from NC_139219.1 coordinate 45,277,914, forward strand.
GACCCGGGAGTCCATCTGCGCATGCGCAGACCCCGGCGCCGGCCGCAGGGCACGCTGGGAGGGATCCGTGACGGATCCCTCAAACAGCGCTGCGGTAAGAAGCCCATAGGCTTCTGCAGGGATTCGCCAGCTTTAGCTGGCGATTCCCTCCGCAGCGCTGACACTGCGGAGGCGCCATATAGCATATAGAAATGCGGTAGAAACCCCGAAAACGGGGTTTTTACCGCATTTCTGCTATATAGCATCCCGCCCAAAATGAGTATAAATGCACCCATTTGAACACAATTCCTTCCGGGAATACCTGTTCATCTAATTTACAAACAGGTAAATTCATACAAGATGGTGTTTGTACAAACGGGTATCTCATCCGAATTTGGCATTACGAATGTTTACGTATTCGATAGAACTCGGCCACATTTTTCTTAATATACTTCAACTGTTCCGGCAAATTTACTATGGATTCATATTTTCATTTATGAATCTACTTTTACAAATTATGTTTGTAAATCCTGGTAATTCGTTTTTTTTTTTTCGAATATCAAATACGCCATTTTTTTGAGGCGAGTTTCATGTAAACATAGTAAACCATCACTGCAAAGCTCAAGTGTGAAGCCTGTAAAAGCCTAATAAGCATAGCCATGCACTTCTCTGCCTTTGTCCCCACGCCTGCTTCTGTGTTGGATGATTTGTTAGTCATTGTGGCTGTGAGATATCTGAGGCTCTGCCAGCAGCACCACGGTCAGGAAACTAGTCATGATCAGCAGGTTGTGCAGGTACAGCAGAGGCTGCGCAAGCTACGTTCTAACTTCAATGCAATCTTGGATGATGAGATTATACAGATGTTCCGGCTCAATCATGACCACATTCTCCATCTGTATAACCTCATCAGATTGGAGCTACAGCCTGAGACATGAGGCTCACACTTGGTCTCAGGCTTGCACAAACTCCTGACTGTGTTGTATTTTTTTGAAACTGGTAGCTTTCAACATGTCACGGATCGAGGCATCAGCATCTCACAGACCACATTATTCTGCTACCTTATGCAGGTGTTGGAGGCTTTATAACCACACACTGCTGACTCTATCTGCTTCCCTAGTCAAGAATCACAAATGTCATGATTCCTACATCTTCAGACAGTTAGTCCTCTTTTATTTTTGAATCCAGACTAATGCTAGAGGGCTGGCTGCTGGGCAAGTAACTGGATCATTGGACCTTTATGCAAACAAAGAAACAACTGCTACATTGCTGAATAATCTATCAATGTTTTTCAGGTGATGCTGGGTATCAGTGTTATTCTCGGCTTCTGACTCAACTGCCGCTGCCTGATTCCAATGGTGAACACAATTACCAACATGCACATCAGGCCACTCGATGAGTGATTGAAAGATGTGTTGGCATACTAAGTGAGAAAGTGGAGGAATTAGAACCAACTGGCAACAGTATGAGTACAGATGTAGGGAGGCAGGTGAGGCAGTAAGTTATAGACCACCACTGGAGCTACAACCTGAGACATGACGCTCAAGTACATCACCCAAACATGGCGCTTCAAGTACATCACCCAAACATGACGCTTCAAGTACATCACCCAAACATGACGCTTTAAGTACATCACCCAAGCATGACGCTTCAAGTACATCACCCAAACCTTTTAATTTTAACTAATAATGCACATATATTGATATTATCCGGAGACATAACAATTGATATTGGCCATTAAATAATGTTCCTTAAAACTTACAACGTTAATAGTGGTTGTAAATATTTTTCTCCACAATTAATTTAAAAACATGTAAATGTTATCTCTATCTAAAATTGTCAAAAATGTGTGTTTAGTATTTGAAAGTAAAAATGTGTTTAAAATAACATATATACATTCTAAATGATCAGTGATGTAAGTTTTAGAAGATGGAACTTCTATTGAAGATGTACATGTATGCACATATCAACCCTGCATATTCTTCCTAATATTTCATTCCCACCTCATAATTATCAAAAATAATCAGCACATTGGTTATTAAGGATAACATTGCATTCTCAATACAACTATAATACAACTCAATTGCTTCCTGTGTTTGAACCAAGTTCACCCAACATGGTGATGCATTTAGTAAGATGGGTGTTCTATTTCACATGGGATGTTGCTATGGGCAACAAATCATAATCTAGTTATTTTTTTAGCACCTTCTAGAAAATAATATATAGTATATGATAGGTTGCCCACAGCGATATCCCATGTGAAATAGAACTCTCATCTTACTAAATTACAATGTTAACACTACATAGAGCAGGGCCGGCCAAACCGGTGCTCGAGATCTACCAACGGTCCACGTTTTCCAGGTTACCTATCTGATGCACAGCTGTAGTCATTACTAACTGTCACATTTTCAAACCTGCTGCATTCATTCCTACTATAGATCCACAGGTTGCCTGGAAAACATGCACCATTGGTAAATCTTGAGGACAGGTTTGGCCACCCCTGACATAGAGCATAAAAAAGTCAAGCAAGTGTTAAAGAAATGGTACGACAACATTGTTCCCTTAAAAGTTTAATTTTGTGTTAAACATATTATTATAATGTGTATTTGACTTTCAAATGCAGATAACAGGCATGGTACAGATTGTTTTCTTTTTTTTTTAAATAGTAAATGGTTATTTAACTTTTTAACTTTTAATTATTTTAGATCAGTAAGGCAGCGGCCCACCTTTTATTTGTGACCGGTCTGACTTCTGGAGCTGCTTGGTCCTGCAGATGTATCGTCCTTCTATGACCTTGAGTACTGTTTTGGTGGGGGTAGGAGTGGTATGGATATTGGTGTGGTACCCCAGAGCTGCTTGTACCACCAGCCGCATTTGATGATGCCAGATTTGTGGCTCAGTTTGGTATTTAAGAGCTGAGCTCCCAACTCACCTCGGCCTGGTTTTCAATTAGCCTTGGGCGGACAAGTGTGCTTCTATTATGGTAAGTTAAAGTTAGGAGAATTGAATTAAGTCATTGCACAGGTCCTGCAGTGTCTGATCGATATTGTGTAAATAATTATTATTATATGTGCCATCTTTGTGCTCTGTTGTGCCATAATGTGCAGGCTGCATGCCTGCTCAATTTATACATCCTGGATTGTTTGTTGGTGCATACTTCAGGTGGTCAAGATTGCCTGCTCCAGGGTGTTCATGGTAGTTGATGAGCTAAACTGTGGTGGTGGCATTGGGGCAGATGTATTAAGCCTTAACAAGAGATAAATTCAAGTGTGATAAGGAGAGATAAGCGTCCAGCCAATCAGCTCCTTACTGACTTTTTTCAAACACAGCCTGTAACATGGCAGTTAGCAGGTGATTGGCTGGACGTTTATCTCTCCTTATCACACTTGCATTTATCTCTTGTTAAGGCTTAATACATCTGCCCCAGTGTTTCTTGTCTTGTTGGAGTAATGATGGGATCAGGAACCTGATGTAGAGTGATGGTTTATTTTGCATGCGCTCCACTGGGAAAAATAATAGTCTATTAGTATAAAAAAAATAATAATAAAAAAAAGTTTAATTTATTTTACATATAGTCAATAATTGTATTTGCTTTTTAAAGTAATCAGTTACAATCAGTTACAATTGAATTGCGTAATTTCATACAAATACAGTATTGGTTAGGAATTATAATGCCACTTAAAAATGTAAATAATTTTTTCATCAACAAAAGCACCTATTTGAAGAGGATAAGGGTAGCAAATTATTTATTTTATTTTTACTTCATAATTGTAGTATACTGTAGATTTTTAATTCTTAAATGTTATCTACAAAATAAACCACTATTTCTAACTTCATAATGGGATGTGCTGAAATGTGAACTGTGCAGTTTTAACATTTTAACACACTAAAAGTATACCTTTAACAGTATACACTGTAGCCTTCTACTACATGTTTTTTCCTCACTTGCTGCAGTGGCGTAACTATAGTCCCGCAGCCCCCGCGGTGGCAGGGAGGCGGTAGGCAGGTGTGGGCACCTGGGGGGTCTGCGGGACTATAGTTACCACCTGGTCCCGGCTCCCGACTCCTGCCCTCCCCCTCCTTAAACCATTGCCGCCGGCGCCGCTGCCTCTAACCCGACACGCAGATCTGTGTCGGGTGACGGGCGGTCCCCGGCTCCGGCTGCAGTGCTAATATAATAAGAGACACTCGGAAAATGGCTGCCCCCATAATGCCCCCATAATGCTGTATGGGGGCAGCCATTTTCCGAGTGTCTGTCAGAAGCGCCGGCGGCAATGGGGACGGGTAAGGAGGGGGTTAATATTTCGGGGGGGGGCGCCCGAAATGTCCGGCGGGGGGGGGCGCAAAAAAAGTAGTGACTTGCTGGTGACACAATGTTCAGTTAGTTATAATTCGATGATAATTTTTGTTAAGGATAAATATTGTTACAAATATTAACATATTAATATTTCAAATGATATTGTACATGTGATGTTTTTTATGTTCGAACAAAGATTATTATATATTTTTTCAACTTTAAGAAGCAAATAGCCATGATATGATTGCCTACACATAGCAACTTACCATGTGATTTTGAAATGGAATCTTAATAATTTTTAAGGTAAATGTTGGCATTTGCAGCAATGCCGACCAAAAAAATAAAAAATATCTTTGTTTTTTTTGTTTTAAAGGTTTACTCATACCTTTCACCAGTGGAGAATGTGATGCTGGATGTGGCCGTGACATCAGCAGCTGTTCAAGGGCAATGCTGACTCGGTAGAGATCCCCTGTGGAGGTGTCACCACGGTTGATGTCCTTAAGAAAAATGCATTACGTTGTTCAAAAATATATTCACACAAATCAACATTAATTTCTTACCAGCCACTTCCTGAGGCTCCACATGTGATTCTGCACCGGCCGTATTGAAGTGGCAGAAAGGCATTTAGGGACTGTAAAAAATTATCATATTGCTTTATATTTATTAGTCACAATAATATGCATATGTAATGATGCGTACACCTGTCACAATACATTTTGCAATAACAATATCATTAAAATATGACTTTCCCAATTTTGTAACATTAAGTATTTGCAATGATTCTTGGATTGTTCATATTCCCTTTTGGTCATGTAATTTTGTATACATTTTATTTTACGCTTAGAAATGTGTCCTTTTTTTAACATTAACATTTTACATATCTGTGCACAAGTATCTTGCTATGTCACATGAATATGATGGCCTATGAATTCATAACATGTTTGGGTGTATGGAAGATGTGCTGTTGGTATGGTCAAACACTGATAATGATGTAGTAATACTTCATTTTCATTTGTGGTATCTCTTTGTTTGTCCATAGCCTCATGGCATACAGTATGTTTTTGAGTTCTAATTTCACATATTTATTTAGTTTATAAAAAAAAAAAACATTAATGTTTGAAACACTCAATTATCCACATAAAACACGGTGGATGCAGTATAAAAATATAGTTTTACACATGTACTTTGGCCATTTAACATTGATTTATAAAGATAAAAATGATCATTCATGTTAAACACAAAGCATGCTAAAATACTTTGATTTCTGTATGTGATGTGAACTATAACAAATTAATGCTAGAAGGTATAGCTATACTTCTAATAAACTGATACCATTGTTGGTACTAATACATAAGAATTTAACAGACACCATCAATGGTGCACACCAAATCAGACTTACTAACCACAACCAATTTAACAGGTATAAGCGTCCGCTCGCCACGCTTCGGGCTCGGTGGCTCGCTGCGCTCGCCACACTTTATATTCTCAACTCCACGCCGACGTGGATAGTAGGGGTATGAAAAGGTCGGAGGACGCGTACCGCCACCCCTCACGGGCTCGCTACGCTCGCCACGCTTCAGGTTGGCGTCAATTGTGGGGTGATGTTCACAATGGGGGGGGGGGCATATACAATGAGAAATGGCCCCTATTGGCCCATTTCCCATTGTTAGCTATGTAAAAAATGCTTAATCGCGTCCATCGCATCTTGTGCCATTATAATGGCACAAGACCGACGCGATGAACGCGATTACAATGTTAAAAATATTTTAACATTGAACCCTATGGGAAAATCGGGTGCATCGCGTCGGTCGCGTGCCATATTAATGCACCCGACCGACGCGATGGACCCGATTTTGCCTTTGCCGGCAAAATGGACCTGATTTTAAAGGAAATCGGGTCCATCGGGGGTAATCGTGTACCTTAAGTTAAGGTACACAATTACCCCCGATTGTGGCCGTGCTAAGAAACAAGTACCGAAAATTTTATGTTGCGGCCCATCTTGGTCCTGGTCCATGAGAGCTGACGCGGTGCCTGCTGAGCCTCCTCCCCAGAAGACACAGGCTCCCCCTCCCCCACTTGGCTACATTCACACATACATAGCCCAAAACACAAATACAAACAACACAAAAAAAACTACAAACAAACACAAAACAGACTCCTTGCCTTACCTCACACACCACATCTTACACACACACACACACACACACACACACAACACAAAAGACTAAAAAAAAAACCCCACAATGACAGAAGAGGAGACGAACTTATAAATAATCAAGACTAGATTAATGATATGACATTGCACACACACTCACACACACCAATACCACACTCGACAATAGCAACAACCTCTAAATCACTCACCAGCTCCTCACAAACTCTCTCTTTCCACATCTAATTAAACCCACAAGGAAGAGAGAGGGTTGGGGCTATATACATGCCTGCTTAAAGTCACTCCCATGTCATAAACGTTGAACCATTATGTACTTATACGTTACACATACAAATCTATGTCAATTTCAGACCGGTTTTACAATACAAACAAAAATAATAAAGGAAATATACAAATGACTGCGAATGGATTTACTATTGGAAAATACAAATTCAACAAACTCGCCAGCTTAGCAAAAAAGGTTTTTTTCATAAAAAAAAACAAAAAACAAATACAAACGATTCAATGTTATTTGTCTGCAAACACGAATGAAATCAAATGAAATACGGCATCTTGGTAAATTTCCACCTATGAGTGCTAAAGCCTGGTCTGTCCCTAAAGAAGGACTACAAGCATGGGACCTTGCCGTTCTGCAAAAGCTGTAATCAGCATCAGTCCAGGCCAGGCTAGGGGTCTTCCTGCCATGAATGTGTTGCCAGTTGCAGCCTGATCATCATGGGGGAAATTCTGCAAGGAAATAAACAAGTGTCAGTGTCTATTTTTTTTTTTTTTTAAATCACCTGCATTTTATGAAGTGCTTTACAGGGAGAATGTAATCACTGATATCAGTCTGTACCTCAATGGTTGTACAATCTATACTCCCACCCATATGAATATATATTTATTTATTTATTATTTATTCATTAACAGTTTCTTATATAGCGCATACATATTCCGCAGCGCTTTACAAAGAATATTTGGTACTTGTTTCCTAGCACGGCCACACCGATTTACATCGGGGTGGTCGTGTCGGAAAAATCGGGTCGATCGCATCGCATGCGATTTGGTCGCATGCGATGCGATCGACGCGACCGACCCGATTTTCGACCCGATTTTTTGATTGAAAGAAATGTAAATCGGTCCCTGGGACCCGATTTTACATTGGATTCAATGTAAAATATTCCCTACACCCCCAAATTTAACGACGTAAACCCCACCCCACGATAGACGCCAACCCGAAGCGCGGCGAGCGCAGCGAGCCCGCGAGGGGCGGCGGTGCGCGTCCTCCGACCTTTTCATTCCCCTACTATCCACGTCGGCGTGGAGTTGAGAATAGAATAGTGTGGCGAGCGCAGCGAGCCACCGAGCCCGAAGCGTGGCGAGAGCAGCGAGCCCCGCGAGGGGACGCGTATACCTGTGACCACGCTTCGGGCTCGGTGGCTCGCTGCGTTCGCCACACTATTCTATTCTCAACTCCACGCCGACGTGGATAGTAGGGGAATGAAAAGGTCGGAGGACGCGCACCGCCGCCCCTCGCGGGCTCGCTGCGCTCGCCGCGCTTCGGGTTGGCGTCTATCGTGGGGTGACGATGGGGACATCTATAATGTGAAATGGGTCATATTGGCCCATTTCACATTTTTCACATTTTTTTAAAGGTGAGATGGACTTAATCAAGTCCATCTCATCTTGTGCCATTATAATGGCACAAGACCGACGCGATCCTCACGATTTCAATGTTAAAAAATATTTTAACATTGAAGCCTATGGGGAAATCGGGGGCATCGCGTCGGGACCAATGTTAATGGTCCCGACCGACGCGATGCCCCCGATATTGTACCTTTGCCGGCAAAATGGACCTGATTTCAAAGGAAATCGGGTCCATCGTGTGGATCGTGTACCTTAACTTAAAGGTACACGATCCACAAGATTGTGGCCGTGCTAGGAAACAAGTACCGAATATTTGAACATTCACATCAGTCCCTGCCCCCAGTGGAGCTTACAATCTATATTCCCTACCACATGTACACGCACACACGGACATTCTAGGGTTAATTTTGTTGGGAGCCAATTAGCCTACCAGTATATTTTTGGATTGTAGGAGGAAACCGGAGCACCCAGAGGAAACCCACGCAAGTATGGGGAGAATATACAAACTCCACACAGTTAGGGCCTTGGTGGGAATCGAACCCATGACCTCAGTGCTGTGAGGCAGTAATGCTAAACATTACACCATCTGTACTGCCCAAATATACATATGAACTGAACCCTGGTGTGAATATATACACACCAGGGTTCAGTATGTGACAGGTTAAGCCTTCGGGTCCTGGGGAAACAGGGAGGCCCATCTACACTCACCGGGTCCACCCCCTCTTATCAAAATCATCCCAGGAGCGACTCCCAATGAATGGGGGTAAATCAGTGCCAAGTGGCAGTGGCACATAAGACAGGGAGAGGGAAGACCCACCTACTGTTCTCCCTTAATTCGGCTCTGCGGCTACCAGTAAGTTCTGTGGACATTGGAAGAAAACCGGAGCACCCAGAGGAACCTCATGCAAACATCGGGAGAACATACAAACCATACCTCCCAAATGTCCCGATTACAGTGGGACGGACTATATGGAGACTGTATGGAGACAGTCCCGTTGTCCCTCCCATGGGTGGCAATGTCCCACGGGTGCGGGGTAGTTTGGGGGGGAGCAGGAGAGTACCACTGTGATCGCTGAGGAGATGTCGTGCATCTGTGCAGGGCATCTCTTCAGTGCAGGGAAGAGGGAGGGAGGCCAGTAAGGGCGCCGGGGTTGCCCAGTTGCTAGGAGAGCACTGGAAACGCCCCCAAAAATAATAAAACAGGGGGTCAATGCACTAAACCCACCCCCTTTTACCCAAGGCCCCACCCACTCCCCCTTAGCCCTGCCCCCTTTGAGGCTGGCCGCACCTTCTATGTGGCAGGTCCCGAATTAGAGATTTGAAAAGTTGTGATGTATGTACAAACTCCACTTAGATAGAGCTCTTGTTGGAATCAAACCTTTGCATCTGGAAATCTAATACAAAATATTCATAGTTAATTAAAAACTAAACCACTGGTCCTGAAGCTGACTCACAGGAGACTGATATGCGTCCTGCCCACAGAGATTGTTACAAGAGGCCAGACACTGAAATAGCACGAGTAAGAAAACAAACCAAGGGTTTCGCTTTACAGACTGCAAATGGTTAATAAATTGTGTATCATATCGTGCATCCTATATGTTCACGGTATTTATATGACTTAAGAGAAGGATTGTTTATATAGTCAGATGTTCATAACTGCTGGATGATGTGGATATAAAGGCAGAATGGTTTGTAGCGCTCACATCATCCTTACAAGGAGAATGGAGTCAGATAAAAGCTGACTGCTAAGATTTGGATGACATCAACCTCCAGGGAGGTGAGGGGCTAGACCAGAAAGGAAATACGATAGAGGAAGGATCAGCAATGTGATGAGTAATCGCAGCCACCCTGACTCCTGAGCAAAAAAAGAGATTGGCCACCAAACACAGAAAGATGCTATCTGTCCCCGTCTGTACATCACAGTGATTACAGCAGCACATGTTCCGGCAGTGCACCTGCATCACGCATTGTGCTGTCATTTACTGTAAAAGCGCCTTCTTGAAGAGTTTTGAGAATATTCTGGAGTTGTCAACACCTTGTTTAACTTTGGTTATAAAACCACAGGTTTTGGAATTTTGGAATCACTTGCTGTGTTGTGGTATATAAACATTTATAACATGAATTGTATGAATGTTTGTATAAACAGCTGGGAAAGTCATTATTACTGTATACAGTATATGTTCCTTATTGAGATAATCAATGTGTTTGGCTCTTAGGGCCTTATTTTGGTTCATTCTTTCTGACAAAATCCTTCTTAGATGGACAAAACCATGTGCACTGCAGGGGGGCAGATGTAACATGTGCAGAGAGAATTAGATTTGGGTGAGTAATTTTGTTTCTGTGCAGGGAAAATACTGACTGCTTTATTTTTACACTGCAATATAGATCTCACTTTGAAGTAAAACCCCACCCAAATCTAATTCTCTCTGCACATGTTACATCTGCCCCACCTGCAGTGCACATGGTTTTGCCCATCTAAGAAGGATTTTGTCAGAAAGAATGAACCAAAATAAGGCCCTTAGTGATAATAATCAGTGGCGTAACTAGAAATGTTGGGCCTCACTCACTGCCAAAAAAGATTCTGGGGTTCCTCTCCTCCCCATACATTAATTATTTTTCTTTGTTTACATTTATGCTCATTTCAAGGGGTTTCTTGCTTATTGCCAAGGGTTTCATGCTAATTTCCAGGGTTACATGCTCGTTGCCAGGGGTTACATGCTCATTGCCAGGGAGTTACACACTCATTGCTATGGAGTAGGTGTTCACAGCACATCAGTGCTTCCAGGTAGCAATGTATAGGCTGCTCTCCTCTAATAGACACTAAGGGCGAAATGTAATAGGGTGCGTTTTTTTTTTTTTTGCGATTTTTCCCGCAAAATATGCCGTTTTCGCCCATTTCCCGAAAATCGCATATTTTATAGGGTGCGATTTGCGGGAAAAATCGCATTTTTTAAAGGTGCGATTTTTAGTTAGACTAAAAATCGCATCCAGATGTTTTTCCATTAAAAAGGATAGAAGTCGCATATTTAATGGGTTGCGATTTTTAGTAAAGCTTACTAAAAATCGCAAAAAAAATAGACCAGGTTCTGCCTGGCGCTTTTATCAGAAACATGCACAGATCATTGAGATCTGTGCATGGTTCTGTTGTAAAAAAATAGTTAAAACAAAAAAAAAGAAAAAAAAACGGCGTGCGGTCCCCCCTCCTAAGCATAACCAGCCCCGGGCTTAAAAAGCCGGTGCTGGTATCATAAAATCAAAGGAACAATCAAGTTGGGGTTCCCTGGATTTTATAAAACCAGCACCAGGCTCAAGGTCCGGCGCTGGTTCCCAAAATACGGGGGACAAAATGACTAGGGGTCCCCCGTATTTTAAGAACCAGCACCGGACACAACCAGCCAGCAGGGTAATGCCACAGCCGGGGGAAACTTATTATATAAGCTCCCGCGGCCAAAGCATTAACCCCCTGGCTGGTCAGCATGGGCAGGGGTCCTGGGGAAGTGGGGACCCCCCCAATGAAGGGGTCCCCCCCCCCTCCAGGACTTACCAGCCCATGCTGATAGTCCGGGGCTGTCCCCGATGCCCCTGGGCGGTGGGCATCGGGCTGATGACTTGTGTAAAAAAAAGGATAAAAACTATTGTTCTTTACTGGCGAACTATGAGTCCCAGCAAGCCTACCCCGCATGCTGGAACTTGGAGAACCACAAGTCCCAGCATGCGGGGCATTAAAGGGCCCGCTGGCACTTGTAGTTCTGCAGTGAAAAAAATAGTGCACAAAATCACACTGACACCCTGTAAAATAAAACTTTAATACACACAAAACACACACACACTGATACTTACCTACCTTGAGCCCGTAGGTCGGTCCCTGGATCCTGGGTCCGGGCTCCGGGGCTCCAGGGCAGAAGAGTCCGGTTCCGGGGCCTTGGTCCTGGTTCCGGGGCTGGTCCTGGGGTTTCGGGGCTCCTGGCGTGAAGAATCCGGGGTCCGGGATCCGTGGTAGTCCCCAGGGGTACCTAAGGAGGCAAATCCTACTCACCTGCTCCCCGGCGGCGACCTCCGGTGACAGCGCTGCTCCAGACTGGTACCCGGCTTGAAGGACTTTGCCCGGCGCTGAGATGTTTCCTCTTCGCCGTCTCTGCACAGAATGATTTCTCGGCCAATCAGGAGCCGAGAAAGTCGGCTCCTGATTGGCCAGAAATCATTCTAACTAGAGACGCCGACGAAGTAACATCTCTGCTCTGGATGCGCTGAGATGTTACTTCGTCGGCGTCTCTAGTTAGAATGATTTCTGGCCAATCAGGAGCCGACTTTCTCGGCTGCTGATTGGCCGAGAAATCATTCTGTGCAGAGACGGCGAAGAGGAAACATCTCAGCGCCGGGCAAAGTCCTTCAAGCCGGGTACCAGTCTGGAGCAGCGCTGTCACCGGAGGTCGCCGCCGGGGAGCAGGTGAGTAGGATTTGCCTCCTTAGGTACCCCTGGGGACTACCACGGATCCCGGACCCCGGATTCTTCACGCCAGGAGCCCCGGAAACCCCAGGACCAGCCCCGGAACCAGGACCAAGGCCCCGGAACCGGACTCTTCTGCCCTGGAGCCCCGGAGCCCGGACCCAGGATCCAGGGACCGACCTACGGGCTCAAGGTAGGTAAGTATCAGTGTGTGTGTGTTTTGTGTGTATTAAAGTTTTATTTTACAGGGTGTCAGTGTGATTTTGTGCACTATTTTTTTCACTGCAGAACTACAAGTGCCAGCGGGCCCTTTAATGCCCCGCATGCTGGGACTTGTGGTTCTCCAAGTTCCAGCATGCGGGGTAGGCTTGCTGGGACTCATAGTTCGCCAGTAAAGAACAATAGTTTTTATCCTTTTTTTTACACAAGTCATCAGCCCGATGCCCACCGCCCAGGGGCATCGGGGACAGCCCCGGACTATCAGCATGGGCTGGTAAGTCCTGGAGGGGGGGGACCCCTTCATTGGGGGGGTCCCCACTTCCCCAGGACCCCTGCCCATGCTGACCAGCCAGGGGGTTAATGCTTTGGCCGCGGGAGCTTATATAATAAGTTTCCCCCGGCTGTGGCATTACCCTGCTGGCTGGTTGTGTCCGGTGCTGGTTCTTAAAATATGGGGGACCCCTAGTCATTTTGTCCCCCGTATTTTGGGAACCAGCGCCGGACCTTGAGCCTGGTGCTGGTTTTATAAAATCCAGGGAACCCCAACTTGATTGTTCCTTTGATTTTATGATACCAGCACCGGCTTTTTTAGCCCGGGGCTGGTTATGCTTAGGGGGGGGGGCCGCACGCAGTTTTTTTATTTTTTTTTTACAACCAAAATCGCATATATGAAAATGCGCACATTTTCAGGACTGAAAATGCGCACATTTTCATGACTAAAAATCGACCTAAATCGCGGCAAATCGCATTTTTTGCCGCTAATTCGCATCTCATTACATATGCGAATTAGCGTAAAAAAATGCGATTTTTAAAGGTGCGATTTCTGGCGAGTTTGGAACTCGTCCAAAAATCGCAGCCTATTACATTTCGCCCTAAGGGCGAAATGTAATAGGGTGTGATTTTTGGACATGTGCGATTTTGGGTCAAAAACGGCCGAAATCGCACATTTTCCGAAAATCGCACATTTAATAGGTTGAAAATCGCGGTAAAAAATCGCACTTTTTACCGCGAAATCGCACTTTTAGAAGTGCGATTTTTAGTCACATTTCAATTCGCATCCAGATGTTTTCCCATTATAAAGTATACAACTCGCAAATGTAATAGGGTGTGATTTTTGGTAAATGTTACCAAAAATCGCAAAAAAAATAGACCAGGTGCTGACAGGCGAATTTGACAGAACCATGCACAGATCATTGAGATCTGTGCATGGTCCTGTTAATAAAAATGTGTAAAAGTGTTTTTATTAAAAAAAATGGCGTAGGGTCCCCCCTCCTAAGCATAACCAGCCCCGGGCTCATTGAGCCGGACCTGGTTCCAAAAATACGGGGGGACAAAAAGCATAGGGGTCCCCCGTATTTCTGAAACCAGCCCCGGACTCTTGGACCGGTCCTGGTTCCAAAAATACGGGGGACAAAAAATCTGGGGGTCCCCCGTATTTTGAAACCAGCACCGGGCTCCAACAGCCCGCGGTGTCATGCCACAGCCGGGGGACACTTTTTATACAAGGTCCCCCGGCCAAAACATGAGCACCGTGGCTGGTCAGCCTTGGACGGGGTACCTGGAGGAGTGGGGACCCCCCCAATAAAGGGGTCCCCCCCCCCAGATTTCACCCGTCCAGGGCTGAAGCCCGGGGCTGTCACCGGCGTCCATGGCCAGTGGACGCCGGCCTGATAGGGTTAAATCCATCATACGTCACATTGCTTTATACCGGAGAACTACAAGTGCCAGCAGACCTCCCCCGCATGCTGGGACTTGGAGAACCACAAGTCCCAGCTTGCGGGGCATTAATGGGCCCGCTGGGACTTGTAGTCCACCTGTAAAAAAAATGTTTATAAAAAACACACACACAGAGAAGTAAAAGTTTATTACACACACACACCTCACTTTTACACCAGCGTTACTTACCATTCCTGGATCCAGCGCTGGTCTGGCTGCTTTACAGCCGGCTCCCCCCGCACTGACAGGCAGCGGGGAGAACCGGCTTTCTCCGTTGCCTCTAACAGCTTCTGTAGCGCTGTCCGAGTGCTACAGAGGCTGAGAGCGCGATTGGCTGAGCTATGCGTCTCCATGGAGACGCATAGCTCAGCCAATCAGGACTGAGCTATGCGTCTCCATGGAGACGTATCGGCCAATCGCGCTCTCAGCCTCTGTAGCGCTGGAACAGCGCTACAGAAGCTGTTAGAGGCAACGGAGAAAGCCGGTTCTCCCCGCTGCCTGTCAGTGTGGGGGGAGCCGGCTGTGATGCAGCCAGACCAGCGCTGGATCCAGGAATGGTAAGTAACGCTGGTGTAAAAGTGAGGTGTGTGTGTGTAATAAACTTTTACTTCTCTGTGTGTGTGTGTTTTTTATAAACATTCTTTTTACAGGTGGACTACAAGTCCCAGCGGGCCCATTAATGCCCCGCATGCTGGGACTTGTGGTTCTCCAAGTCCCAGCATGCGGGGGAGGTCTGCTGGCACTTGTAGTTCTCCGGTATAAAGCAATGTAACGTATGATGGATTTAACCCTATCAGGCCGGCGTCCACTGGCCACGGACGCCGGTGACAGCCCCGGGCTTCAGCCCTGGACGGGTGAAGCCTGGGGGGGACCCCTTTATTGGGGGGGTCCCCACTCCTCCAGGTACCCCGTCCAAGGCTGACCAGCCACGGTGCTCATGTTTTGGCCGGGGGACCTTGTATAAAAAGTGTCCCCCGGCTGTGGCATGACACCGCGGGCTGTTGGAGCCCGGTGCTGGTTTCAAAATACGGGGGACCCCCAGATTTTTTGTCCCCCGTATTTTTGGAACCAGGACCGGTCCAAGAGTCCGGGGCTGGTTTCAGAAATACGGGGGACCCCTATGCTTTTTGTCCCCCCGTATTTTTGGAACCAGGTCCGGCTCAATGAACCCGGGGCTGGTTATGCTTAGGAGGGGGGACCCCACGCCGTTTTTTTTTTAAACTTTTTTTTTTTTTGCACAAAATCGCATTTATGAAAATGCGCACATTTTCATGACTGAAAATGCGCACATTTTCATGAATAAAAATCGCCCGAAATCTCGGCAAATCGCATTTTTTGCCGCTAATTCGCATCTCATTACATATGCGAATTCGCGGCAAAAAACGCGATTTTTAAAGGTGCGATTTCTGGCGAGTTTGGAACTCGTCCAAAAATCACACCCTATTACATTTCGCCCTAAAGCTCCAGCAGAACCTCTAGCCTCTGTCCCTTCCAAGGCAGCAGCAATTTTCTGCAGATCCCATGCAGCCAGCAAGACTGTGTGCCAGAGTCCCCTGCCACTGTTTGGGCTGCGGTAGCATTGTTACGCCACTGATGACAGAGATAACAGTATTTTTTTAATGTTGAAAGCCTGGCTGAGTCATGCGCAAAGTAATATGCGATAATATGCAAATGCTAGTTTCAGCCTCACCTGGTATGGATGCCGCCATCTAAATATGTAAATACTATTTATAGTATCTCTCTGCCTAGTATTTATTTATTAATTCCAGTTATTTATAGGATATGGTCACTAGGTTGACCCTAATTCGGTCACCATGCATTGACACCTGAAATAAGTCAACATGGTCGACAGGGTTGGAAAGTCGACAATTGGAAGAACGACAGTCAAAAGGTTGACATGAGTTTTTCATGGTTTTTATTTTGAGCCAACATGTGCCGATAGGTAGTTCATGCTCTACCACTACGGCATGGTGGTGTACCTGAAGCCTGGCGAGATTTCATGACCTCTTGGTAGGGATTGTGGCAGTTGGCCTGCTTGACTAGTGCGAGGGAAGATCCGAAACTGCATCCTTGAATGTTAGTTTGACCATATTACTGCTATTGTTGTAGCAATAGCAACTCCATCCACATCTTAATGAGGGCCCAACCTTGTATCCCAAATTTTAATCTTTAGGGCCCAGGGTCCTCCAAAGCCTCAATCCAGCTCTGTCTGCCTCACATGTAGAGCAGCTTGGTTTTATCAGAGTGCAAAGTTACTTGTTACACTCCCTGGCATAATGGGCCTTATTTTGATTCATTCTTTCTGACAAAATCCTTCTTAGATGGACAAAACCATGTGCACTGCAGGGGGGCAGATGTAACATGTGCAGAGAGAGTTAGATTTGGGTGAGTAATTTTGTTTCTGTGCAGGGAAAATACTGACTGCTTTATTTTTACACTGCAATATAGATCTCACTTTGAAGTAAAACCCCACCCAAATCTAATTCTCTCTGCACATGTTACATCTGCCCCACCTGCAGTGCACATGGGTTTGCCCATCTAAGAAGGATTTTGTCAGAAAGAATGAACCAAAATAAGGCCCAATGTGTGTTATGGACTCTACATGACATAATGTATATGTGACTGTACTTGGCATAATGTGTGTTTTGGACTCTACCAGGCATAATGTGTATAAGAGACACTACTTGGCATAATGGGGGTCATACTAGTTTGTTTGGATGGGGCCGAATTCGGCCCCGTTCTGATGGATGGTGGACTGCGCATGCTACACCGTCTTTAGTGCGCATGTGCAGGTCCACTCATGCAATGTCACCGGGCCGCTAACATGTAGCGATGCAGGTCGGGGGAGTGGGGTGGTTGACTCGAGTCGCGCCACTAGGAACGCCCAGCATTTCATAGGTGGCCCCATGAAAATGTTGGACATTCCCAAGGGAATGCGGGCATGCCGAGGTGTGCTGGGGGTGGGCGGCTGATATCACATGATGTCAGCTGCCCCATCCTGTCTTTGGCCAGAAGCCCGCAAATATAAGTCAGTCTCCACTGACTTATATTTACAAGCCCTGGAGAAATCATTCAATGGTGGCATTCGGTGGTGTGCCCTCCGGGACTCGCTAAGCTGCGAGCTTCGCATGTGTGTGCTAAGCTGCGAGCTTCGCAGCTTACCAACACAACCAGAATGAAGGCTAATGTGTATAAGTGATGTCATCTGGCATTATTTCTATAAGTGCCGATACCTGGCATTATGTATATAAGTGATGCTACATGGCATAATGGGGCAGATGTACAGTATTAAGCCTTAACAAGAGATAAATGCAAGGGTGATAAGGAGACATAAACGTCCAGCTAATCAGCTCCTTACTGACTTTTTTCAAACAGAGCCTGTGACATGGCAGTTAGGAGGTGATTGGCTGGACGTTTATCTCTCTTTATCACCCTTGCATTTATCTCTTGTTAAGGCTTAATACATCTGCCCCAATGTGTGTTATACGTTCTACATGACATATTGTGTGTTATGGGTTCTCCCTGGCATAATGTATAAGTGACTCTACCTGGAATAATGTGTGTTATGGGCTCTACCAGGCATAATGGAGGTCATTCTACTTGATTTGCTCCCCTGCACGTTGGTACGGGGAGCGATGTTTGTCTCTATGCATACGCATAACCATTTATTCGCATGTGCAGGCTCTGTTGGTGGATGAATGTGGCGACCTGCATAGTTGCTTGCCCGTTTGCACCGAACAGTGGCCTTAACACAGGTGGTGACCCTATAAAAGATACCTTTATGCACGGGGGCTCACGATTAATTTTGTGAGTTCGGTACGCTCTGAGATATTCTATACTTAAAAGTTTGGTTCAGTTGTTAGATGTAATCTGACAGATATCTTTTTCTTTCCGCATTTGTATACCTCAAAAATATATACATAAAACGAAACATTGGAGTCAAGCGCCATCAGTGTCGTTCGTAGACCATAGTGTGGGCAAGGGGCGTTGGACAGCAGGGATGGGTCGCACCCATAGGAATGCCCAACATTTCATGGTTGTTCCCATGCAGGGTGACACAGGTGGCGGGGGCGGACAGCTGACGTCACCTGATGTCAGCTGCCCGCCCTTTTCAGGTAACTGGGTGCCGCAAATTTCAGTCACCAGAGAATGACTTAGATTTGTGAGCGCTTAAGAAATCATTCGATGGACGGCAACCATCGAATGATTTCGGCCCCACACGCAAGGCTTCAAATGGATGTTTATGCAAATAATTTGCCGTCCAGCAGGGGGTGGGCATTCGTGCATCTTTGCGGGTCAACCAGAATGACCTCCAATATGTAAAAGTGACTCCACCTGGCATAATGTGTATAAGTGATGCTACCTGGCATAATGTGTAAAAGTGGCGCACCTAGCATAATGTGTCATATGGGCTCTACCTCTATATGGGCCCTGGAAGTCCAACAATGATTAAGATCGCTTTCCAAATCAACCAACATCGACCTTTAGTAAATATACCCCCTAGTCACAAACATAACATTTTCCAGTAATTAAGTGTTATAGTAAGTGCAGCAATTAGCCGATTCAGTGCGCGGGTACACCACAATAACTTTGAATAGAACATTTCCCAGCACTACATTTAATGGCACACCTTTTGTTTGCGTCTGAATGAATTCTGATGAGTCCTCCATGTTACAATACTATTTTCTACAATATATTTAAGAATCACATCTACTTTCCCATGGCAGACGTTATTGCTCTGTAATTTTTTGGTTTTGTTTCTTTTTTAAATATTGATATCACATCTGCTTTCCACCAATCATGTGGCGCTGAGCTAGTGAAGAGGGAAACCATTAATGTAAATCTATCAATTACCAAATTGATTTCCTTTAGCATACATGGGTGTACTGTATGCTATTTTGCCAAGTGCTTTATCTGGATTAATCTTGTTGAGGCTTATTGACAACTAATACAGGTATTTAATGTTGTGATCAAACTACTGCTATATAACCGGATTCAGTATTAAATCCCGGCAGTCGGGATCCCGGCGTTCAGAATCCCGACGCTGGAATCCCGATTGCCGAAATCCCGACAAGGGGGGGATGTGGATCGCCCCCCCCCCCCTTGCGGGCTCGCTGCGCTCGCCACGCAGCGGGCCCGGTGCCTCGCTACGCTCAGCACTCTAATTTATTCTCGGGATTAGTGTTGGGATTTCGGCGATCGGGATTCAAGCATCGGGATTCTGAACGCCGGGATCCCGACCGCTGGGATTTACACTGCATCCCATATAACCTACTTCCATCCATAGTGAATACATGTGAAAAATATATTGGGATATAATAAGCAACTATTCAGGGGTGTCTTTACAGATGAGGAGGTCCATGTGCAGCCTCCTCCATCCAGGCTGCCTCCCCTCTAGCTGGGGGCACAGACATTATCTCGCATGTGCATATCTCCGGGGAGGTGCTGCCACTGACGGGGGACTCTGAAGAGGTAAGTATTGGAAAAATGGGGGCACTGGCAGGATGTGCAGTGTGGGCCTGACTGGATTCAGGAGCCCCTAAACAATACACACCCTACACTCGTTATAGATATGCCACTGCAACTAGTATGTTTGCTATTTATACTACCTATCTTGCTGATGCTCTATTGGTTTTGAGGTTATTTGAGTACAATGAACTCACTGTAATGTTCATAGAATCAGCTTGAGAATACGTGAACTTCATGGTATCCTATATAGTAATAGGCTAATGCTGGTCTGTACTTCTACGGGGGCAAGTCAAATTTTTTTCGCGCTGGCGGCCACTAGATGGTGCTAATTCAAGTGTAGCTTTGTTTGGCCGCATAAAGCCACCGACACTGACATCACTGTTACGTTGTTTTGAAGGGCTGGTAACTAGAGGCTTATAATGCTTTTGGAGGTAGTCTTTCAAAGATCGGTAGAGTGTGCCCATAAAGTGATGCACATGGTAAGCATCGTTGCTCTAGTGGACTGTGGAATTTTAACAATGCATACCTGGTATATACAGGCAAGAAGACACCCAAATACCGCACACCAGACTAACCCTTTGATACAAGGCAAGATGAATCCTTGGATTCATGTTACTTACACCAAAATCTGAACCTACCGTCTGGTGTCACATCAAAAGTTTAGATTCTTCAGACTAAGTACCATTATCTCAATATACAGCTGCGCAGTTTTCTGTGAGAATGTGCCAGATTCTTGCCTTAGTTGACACTAGTGAAACCTGATGGGGTCTTCGGCTCCTGTTGACATAATTGGAATACACAGCAAGGCAGAGGGGAGAAGAGATTGGGAAGGGGAGATTGGAAGGTTACAAGGTCAGATTGATTGAAAATTTTGTTTTAAGGGCACAGTTAAAGGCTGAGGGATTGGGGCAGGTTTGAGTTTGGCTTGGTATGAGTAGTCATTGGCACAGAAATGTGGATGACGTGGGTTATGTGAGTGATAATGAGGCTGGAGATTTAAGAGGAGAATAGTGGATAATGGCTATGTAGATGAGAAGTTGCATGTAATGAGAACAAGGATGCACATGACAGGTGGAGTGTCAAGATGTGGAGAGTAGAATGGAGGCACGTTATAAGCTGAGGACCACAGACAGATCCTGGAAACTACTTGTTCTCTAACAGCACATATTACTGATGGCAAGCTCCTGGCAACTAATGCATTGAGATTGTGGTATCAAATCACCTCCACATGAAGGAAAATGTATACACCAAGCTTGTTGTTCTTTAATAATAGGTCACTTAACTTGGCAATAGTTATAAGTTCATATTAGGTCAACTGTCATCAGGTTGGCATGACAATAGCGACAGGGCCAAACTGTCAACATGCAGCATGTCATCATGCTCAATATGTCGACAATAACCATGTTCACATGAATCATGGCTGCCTAGTAGACATGTTGAGTATGGTGAACTATCCAGCAACTGTCTCTGGTGGGCTAGTAGTTTCTTACCTTCTCCTGCTAGCAGCAACAGCCTCAATATCTTTTTCCAGGCCCTGGCAGAGTTGTGACTCCCAGTGAAGATCTGGGATGCCGCACTGCTCTTGTGAGTATTTATCCACCTATACTTAAGCCAAACTCTGCCCCTAGTGCCTATTCTAAATCCACCCCCCCCCCCACACACACACACACACACACAATCCTCAGAATGGAGACATATCATATGTCACCATTGTGAACCTGCTGACAGTTTAAGGATGTCAACATACTTGATATAGCAGTGACATTACCACAATGTGGCTTTGCCAATATGAACAGCAACATACTGGGTACTTGATTATGGGGTAGATTTATTAAGCTTGGTGAAGTGATAAACTGTCTGGTTTTTATCACCGGCCAATCAGCTCCTACCTGTCATTTTTCAAACCAAGCCTGTAGCTTCACAGGTAGGAGCTGATTGGCCGGTGATAAAAACCAGACAGCTTATCACTTCACCGAGCTTAATAAATCTACCCCTGAATTCTGTGTTTTAGATCTAGCAAAAAGGCCGCTGTGTTAGCATAACTCTATAGTTGCATCGAAAATTACAAAATCATGTCATATGTTGCATGCTAAAGACGTTATATTGCCCTTAGTATAAATGGCAGATAGCAATGGTCATTGGTCCGGAGACACTAGTTTAAAATTAAATTTATTGAGTTGAGTTCGGCATCAAGTGATTGCACATAAGTAATGGTACCCAGACATTAGTAATCAGTGGTGATTTTCAGAGAGGCCATATAGAGAAGGCAACACAACGTAATCACTTCATTCTTTAAGATGAACCCAAGGGCAGGACCTCACCATGTACTTATCCATTTGGTCTAAGAAAGTACTTCTCCATCATAAGTCAACTATTATAAAATACTATGATCAGATGACAGATGTTGTCTGACAGGGTGGTCTTCTTTCTCTGCTGGATCTCATTTTTAAACCCGGCCCTAGGTACTGTATATCGCATGATGTACTAATGTCATTTGTTATTTACCACCTGTTGCTAAAATACAATTCCAAGCATGCTCTGACAGCTGTTTCCCTACCCTTACTAGAAATAATAATACACTTTAGCATTCATAGTAGCAATAACTTAAATTCCTACTGTGTAAGTACCATCATCCTTACTGCTTATTTGTAAGATGATATAAAACTGCAGAGTCAGTTGAACATAAATATAACAAATACATATGAGGTTATTTAGAAGGAGTAGATGTGAGAAAGACACCTTACTATGGCCCTTATTCTGGCTGACTCGCTCTTGCGCGAATTAGCAAGGTGGACCGATGTGTTGCGTATACGCATGCCAGCAGCATTTCTTGGCAAAAATTTTCTTTTTTGAGTGCACGCTCCCTGCAGGAGGGTGGAGAGAGGCGTGGGGTGCTGGGCGGGTTCCATTAGCATATGTGAATGCCCAGCAATTTTATGCTAATGCATTTGTGAGTCACGTCCTTGAGCGGTGTGCTGTTCGCTGACACATCCATTCGGGTGTGGCCGCACGGGCAGAAAATCCTTTGATGGTCGCCATTGAAGGATTTTCACCCACTCACAGATAACAGTCAGCCTGATTTATCTGGGCTGAACAGGGGACCATTTTTGTGGGCACACCCAGGAAACGCTGGGCATCCTCATGTGCACACCCCCTGTCCGCTCGGACATGGGGGCAGGCCCGTCAGCCCACTGCCTGCCCCTCCACTGTGCAAATGCCTCGGAGACTGTACATGAATATATACGCTGATGCGCATGTGCAGAGCCTCAGCAGTGGCCCCTGCAGCAAATTGGCTGTGGGCCGACTGATGTTGAATAAGGCCCTTTATCCCTGGACACTTCACTGGGCTTAAAAGATCTGACCATTTATCACCAGTGGTTGGTCATCTGTAATATGGGGCCAAATATAATAGGGTGTGAGATTTCAGAAAGTGAGAGATTTTAGGAGTTTTCACATTTTTTAAAGCGGCAATCATTTACACTGAAAAACTAGGTTGATTTTGCCATGTGATTGATTGCCGCTTTAAAAAAATGGGAAAAATCTCTCACTGATTCACGCACGCTATTATATTTGGCCCCCCGGTGTGTTATTTATATGAATAGAAGGCTATCACATTACTTATAATTGCACTACCCCTGATGAAGACAACAACAACTAAACACATGGGGTATTAGAAATCTGTATCCACAATACTGTAAAGCCACAACTGGCTTGAGCTCATGTTGCATTAAGGATGGTACAAAGAGGGTCAATATTCCATCAAGTATACAAAGTGGTATTAGATCTCCATCTTATGATTTGCACTGTGAAAGTTTTACATATGATGCTGTATATGCCCGATTGTGATACTGTTAGGTATTTTTTAAATAAAGGTATATTAACATTCATAAGACAGAACCACTACTTGGAAATTAGTCCACATATGTGATAAACCAATAGATGGTCACTATGTTGTATCTATTAAAGCAACCTTCTGAATCTAGATTAATAGGTAGATACATGGGCGGATTGGCCATAGAACCTACAGGGAAATCCCTGGAAGGCCGATGCACCTGTGAGGCCACCTGTCAGCCAGTGACTGTTTTTTTTTTTTTAAAGATGGGGCCCTGTCCAGTGTAGTGGCACTTGTCTCCCATACAGCCCTGTCCAGTGTAGTGGCACTTGTCTCCCATACAGCCCTGTCCAGTGTAGTGGCACTTGTCTCCCATACAGCCCTGTCCGGTGTAGTGGCACTTGTCTCCCATACAGCCCTTTCCGGTGTAGTGGCATTTGTCTCCCATACAGCCCTGTCCAGTGTAGTGGCACTTGTCTCCCATACAGCCCTGTCCGGTGTAGTGGCACTTGTCTCCCATACAGCCCTGTCCAGTGTAGTGGCACTTGTCTCCCATACAGCCCTGTCCAGTGTAGTAGCACTTGTCTCCCATACAGCCCTGTCCGGTGTAGTGGCACTTGTCTCCCATACAGCCCTGTCCAGTGTAGTGGCACTTGTCTCCCATACAGCCCTGGCCGGTGTAGTGGCACTTGTCTCCCATACAGCCCTGTCCAGTGTAGTGGCACTTGTCTCCCATACAGCCCTGTCCGGTGTAGTGGCACTTGTCTCCCATACAGCCCTGTCCAGTGTAGTGCACTTGTCTCCCATACAGCCCTGTCCGGTGTAGTGGCACTTGTCTCCCATACAGCCCTGTCCAGTGTAGTGGCACTTGTCTCCCATACAGCCCTGTCCAGTGTAGTGGCACTTGTCTCCCATACAGCCCTGTCCGGTGTACTGGCACTTGTCTCCCATACAGCCCTGTCCGGTGTAGTGGCACTTGTCTCCCATACAGCCCTGTCCAGTGTAGTGCACTTGTCTCCCATACAGCCCTGTCCAGTGTAGTGGCACTTGTCTCCCATACAGCCCTGTCCAGTGTAGTGGCACTTGTCTCCCATACAGCCCTGTCCAGTGTAGTGGCACTTGTCTCCCATACAGCCCTGTCCAGTGTAGTGGCACTTGTCTCCCATACAGCCCTGTCCAGTGTAGTGGCACTAGTCTCCCATACAGCCCTGCCCAGTGTAGTGGCACTTGTCTCCCATACAGCCCTGTCCAGTGTAGTGGCACTTGTCTCCCATACAGCCCTGTCCGGTGTAGTGGCACTTGTCTCCCATACAGCCCTGTCCGGTGTAGTGGCACTTGTCTCCCATACAGCCCTGTCCGGTGTAGTGGCACTTGTCTCCCATACAGTCCTGTCCTGTGTAGTGGCACTTGTCTCCCATACACCCTGTCCAGTGTAGTGGCACTTGTCTCCCATACAGCCCTGTCCAGTGTAGTGGCACTTGTCTCCCATACAGCCCTGTCCAGTGTAGTGGCACTAGTCTCCCATACAGCCCTGTCCAGTGTAGTGGCACTTGTCTCCCATACAGCCCTGTCCAGTGTAGTGGCACTTGTCTCCCATATAAACAGCCTTTGCTGGTTCACACCTGATGCAGCAAATACTCATCTAAGGCAGTTGCCCATCTATATCCATTGTGACATCTGATGCAGGGACAGGAGTGGGTGCTATATGGGGTGTTTCTGGGCTCCGCTGGGGGAAATATGGGGATATTTGTGATAATCGGGGAATATGGTAACTAGTTGTTTGTCTGTTTGATGGAGGGTTTGGGGTCTGTGGTCAGTCTCAGTGGGGTGTTAGGGGTATATGAAACTTGGATGATTGTGGTATGTCACTGCAGCTTTAAGGTCTGGGGGGCACTAGACTGCCAAGCATACTGAAACCAATCTGCCTGTGGATAGATAGTTATAAATATAGATAGATAGATAGATAGATAGATAGATAGATAGATAAGCCTTGTAACTGTGATTATGTGTAACTGTGTAATTATTAGAGATGTGCGGCGGGCACTTTTTCGGGTTTTGGTTTTGGTTTTGGATCTGGATCTCCCTTCGTGTTTTGGATCTGGATTGGTTTTGGCAAAACCACCCTTGCGGGTTTTGGTTTTGGTTTTGGTTTTGGTTCTGGATTTATTTGGAAAAATGCTAAAAATTGCTAAAATAATAGTTTTCAGGCCTGTTTTTGCCCCTAAAGTGTTATTAAGCTCAATAACATTAGTTTCCACTCATTTCTAGTCAATTTTGATCACCTCACAGCTCACAAAATCGTTTTCATTTACTGTAGTAGGGCCAAAAGGTTATCCTGAGGTAGCTGGATGTCTAGGCTAGGCGACAGCAGTGGGCATCACATACAGGTGGACCTTACACTTCCAACCTGGCACATGTTAGAAGCAGAGCAGCACTGCAGGGGCAGATAGGGTGGCAGTTGAAATTGTCCTTGTAGCTGCGCTCCTCTGTTAGAAGAACCTCCACACAAGTACCAAGAGCCCAATGTGGATTGATTTTGCAGTTTGGCATGTGCAGCCAAGGAACAGTGG
The DNA here is from genome assembly GCF_055691185.1 of Crinia signifera. Taxonomy (NCBI): domain Eukaryota; kingdom Metazoa; phylum Chordata; class Amphibia; order Anura; family Myobatrachidae; genus Crinia; species Crinia signifera. Next base: position 45,304,239 of record NC_139219.1, read on the forward strand.
GCGTTTGGTGCAGCATTGACTGTGTCTGCAAGTTAGTATCTGTTTGTATCAGTTTAATATCTAATAAGACCACTATCTGGCGTGAGGTCAAGTGGTTTCTGGATGCTGGGAACAGTTGCCTGCTTATCAAGCTTGAACAGACTGGATAGGCGTGCATTCCACCACTTCACCACTTGACGTGTGTTCCTCCCGAAGCCACGCGCTTGGTCTAGTACGCTGACCATCAGGACAATGGATAAGATATAGGCCGTCACACTGGACACAGCCCCTTGTATTAATGCTGCCCCTGTACACAGTGTACTACTCAGCAGCACTGCAGCCCCTGTGTGTGAGCACTGCAGCACTGAGTTAGTTAGTTAAATCACAAAAAAAACAAAGGGTTCAGGGCTAAACACAGGGCTTAGGGCTGAATAAATCACATCAGGGCACGGGCCACAGGACAGCCCCTGGACAGTGGACACTGCAGCCCCTGCGTGTGAGCACTGCAGCACGACACAGGATATATGTCTTCACACTGGACACAGGATATATGTCGTCACACTGGACACAGGATATGTCGTCAGTCGTCACACAGGACAGGACACAGGATATATGTCGTGAGTGACTTGTGACACTGGACAATGGATAAGATATAGGCCGTCACACTGGACACAGCCCCTTGTATTAATGCTGCCCCTGTACACAGTGTACTACTCAGCAGCACTGCAGCCCCTGTGTGTGAGCACTGCAGCACTGAGTTAGTTAGTTAAATCACAAAAAAAACAAAGGGTTCAGGGCTAAACACAGGGCTTAGGGCTAAATAAATCACATCAGGGCACGGGCCACAGGACAGCCCCTGGACAGTGGACACTGCAGCCCCTGCGTGTGAGCACTGCAGCACGACACAGGATATATGTCTTCACACTGGACACAGGATATATGTCGTCACACTGGACACAGGATATGTCGTCAGTCGTCACACAGGACAGGACACAGGATATATGTCGTGAGTGACTTGTGACACTGGATAAGATATAGGCCGTCACACTGGACACAGCCCCTTGTATTAATGCTGCCCCTGTACACAGTGTACTACTCAGCAGCACTGCAGCCCCTGCGTGTGAGCACTGCAGCACGACACAGGATATATGTCGTCACACTGGACACAGGATATGTTGTCAGTCGTCACACAGGACAGGACACAGGATATATGTCGTGAGTGACTTGTGACACTGGACAATGGATAAGATATAGGCCGTCACACTGGACACAGCCCCTTGTATTAATGCTGCCCCTGTACACAGTGTACTACTCAGCAGCACTGCAGCCCCTGTGTGTGAGCACTGCAGCACTGAGTTAGTTAAATCACAAAAAAAAACACAGGGTTCAGGGCTAAATAAAATAAATCACAACACAGGGCTTAGGGCTAAATAAATCACATCAGGGCACGGGCCACAGGACAGCCCCTGGACAGTGGACACTGCAGCCCCTGCGTGTGAGCACTGCAGCACCTAGTTAGTTAAATCACACTACAGGGCTCAGGCCACAAGTCTACAACACAGGGCACAGCACAGCACGGAGCACATGGCACGGAGCACAGCACAGGGCAGTGAGGGCAGGTCACGGAGCACAGCACGGAGCACATGGCACGGAGCACAGCACAGGGCAGTGAGGGCACAGGTCAGGTCACGGAGCACATGGCACAGAGCACAGCACGGAGCACACGGAGCTTCCCAACCACCCTCTTCCCTCTCCAAGATTGGAGTGAAGATGGCGGGGCGCGCGTGCATCTTTTATAAGATCCCGCTCCCGCGAGAATCCGACAGCGCGATGATGACGTTCGGCCTCGTTATTGGTCCGGAATTCAGGCGGGAACACCCGAGCCGGCTCGGATCTGGCCCGGATCCCCGATATTCGGATCTGTCGGATCTCGGGGATCCGGACCCGCTCATCTCTAGTAATTATGATGCACTGTTGCAATATATTTATTTGATTAATAACATGGAGTGATGTCTCTTCAGCCCTTTAAACTATAGTTCATGCCTCAGTCCAACATTGGAGACAATGGGTGAGATTTAATAGGATGAGAGATTCAGAAAGTGAGAGATTTGGTAAGAAATCTTCAGTTTTTTTAAAGCGGCAATCATTTACACTGCAAAACCAGTTTGATTTTGAATTGTAAATGATTGCCGCTTTACTTTCTGAATCTCTAATCCTATTAAATTTCACCCAATGGGTTCCATTGTCCAATTTATTAAGAGTAAATAAGACCATCAATGCAAGTTAATCAGTACAATTAAATGCTAGTAGGTGTGATGCTAATCTCAATCATACAATAATAAAGATGGAAAACTGTTCATACAGTACAACTGCATTCATTATATTCTTAAATGTAAGAAAAATCTAGTGGTATGTTACTTACAAAACAGATATGAAAATGTCAGTATGGAATGTCTGATAAGAAAATGTATTTCACTAAATATATGTAATATTTCTGTTGTATATTGTATGCTTATATACAATCACATGTGAGCCGTCCTAACTGCAGTTTTACTTTACTAAACGCAAACACAGAGCTAATGCTATTTACTCTAAACGAGTTTCCTGCCTTAATCCAAGCATTGTATCCTACTCAATGGACAGGGGCCGAAGCTGTAGAATGACATATTTGTGATAAATGTATTTACACACCCAAAAGTTAGTGCTAAAAGCCCAGAAGCCATCTCAGCTGTTAAGATTTAGTAAAAGTTGCAGATGTGTTGGCAACGTTTTAAAAGCTGGTATGATGGATAAGGATGTATAATTCCTATTCCCAACATAAACCCTGAAGTTTATCTTCCAGTGGTGTTTATAATAGGGATGAGTCCATTTACCTTGGAACTTAAGAACTTTCAGAGCTCCTGTACGATAATGACAACACTGTGCCATAGCTATCATTCTTGGGTGCAGAGGTTGCAATTAATCAAACGTTGTTTAGGTTTGTTCTAAATTACATTTGGTTTCTCAACCTCACGAAGATGACTGACAATTTCCAAGCCTTGCAATTATGTATAAAATAAAGCGTACGATTGATTGAATTATGTTAGCAGTGTAGTGGATGGAAGAACATCACTTTATTCTTGAGAAGAGACAGAGTGTTCACCTGAGCAGTGTAAATGGCAATGAGCTCATAGAGATGGGAAAGGTGGTCTATTACAGTGGAAAGCATACGTCTTCCCCCTTGCATACCCCATTTGTGTTTGCATTATCGTTTTATGTCTGTGTTGCTGCAGAGGCTAACACTTTAAGTAATGCACACTATGTTTTGTATTAGTGACGTGCAGTGAGGTTAATAAAAGCGAGGCACTGGCTAGTATCAGAGGAAGATCTACACACACACACGCACATACATATATTTATTTATAGAGAGAGAGAAAGAGTGTACAGATGGGCGGCACTGCAGTGTCAAAACACTGCAGTGCTGCCCACCTGTACACTACGTGCTGGAAACTTGGCTGGGTTTACCTAGGGAAGGCACCGGGTGCACCATGCCAGTGGAGCAGTGAACTGCTGGCATCTATATATATGTATATATATATATATATATATATATATAAATATATATATATATACACATATACAACAATAGTGTACTGGTGCTATAAATAGATACCCCTTTGATTGGGTGTATATATCCTTAACCACTTAAGTGGTATGCCCAGAAATTTTCTGGGCTCAGCTGCGATGCTGCAACGGGCTGTCCCGAAAAATTTCCGGGCATACCACTATGTAGGTGCGCGCCAGTGGTGTCTCCATCGGAGCACCACTGGCGCACTACCTTAGGGGTCCTCCCCTCAGTCACCCCCCACCCCTCTTGTTGGCCCCCCGGGTCCCTCTGCTCCGGTGTACACGGCGATCATACGCCGGAGCTTCCCCGCCGCCAATCATCCTGTAGTGACGTAGGCGGTAGGCTCGGGGATGTTCGGGGCAGCTCGGGGGGACACGGGAGAGTTCAGTCACTCGAGTCCTCCCGAGCCACCGCAAAACATCCCCGAGCCTGCCAACTGTCTGATGACTGAAAGGCGGCTGGGGAAGTGGTGGCAGGGGAGCTCCGGCATACTAACGCCGGAGCGAAGGTGAGGGGGGGGCAGCGGCGGCTTATGATCTGTGGTGGGTTTTGACAAACCTGCCCTGGTAGTTTTGTCCTCCCCCAGCAAAACCCACCACTCAAGGGGTTAAATATAGCAGAATTCCCCCAAAGTCTACTGAGCAACATGTCTAGACCAAGAGTATTTTTATTAAAAGTTCATCATAGGTAAACTGCAATGGATCTTTTTACAGTTGTAAGGTGCTTCAATAGCTTCATATACAAGAAGAAGATGTACCCAATGTGTTTTGCCCTTAGAAGGGCTTCATCAGGTAATAGTTCTCTACTGAGGATTAATTGAAGAACACTCCAAATGTGGTTGTATAGTTAGGCAATTATATACACCTGCGGTCCTCCACTGAAAGATAATAGAACACTCCAAATGCGCAAGAAGAAGTTAAATACAAAATATTGGAATATTGTGGTAATATATATAAAGAGGGGGTTATGGCCTTTTTCCGCACTGTTGGGGTAATAGCATTTCTATGGAACCTCGCTGTTAATAGAGGTGCAGGCAGAGGCGTAGCGAGCCCGGAGCCGGCGGAGCACATGCTCCGGGCCCTGGAACATATTATGGCGCCGGAGCTCTGCCGGCACCGCCAGCTTGCTTGCTCGCCCGCTCCCCCGCTCCCCTGCCAATAGGCGCTTGCGGCCCAGCAGCCACCAGTTGATTGGCTGCTGGACCGCAAGCGCCTATTGGCTAGCGGTCCACCGGGAGATATGAATGAATTTTACATAGCAGCAGCACGTCTCTCTCCTGGGGGTAGCGGGGACCAGGGGCACAGCCACAGGACGCAGTACAGCAGCACAGGCAGGGGGAGGTGGATCAGGACGCAGCACAGCAGCACAGGCAGGGGGGGGCCTCAGGATGCACGCAGCACAGGCGGGGGGGGTGAGCGGCTAACCGGCGGCTGGCTAAGTAAGGTCAGGTGTACTCCCACCCTGCTGCACCCACCCTTGCACCCTGCTGCACCCACCCTCGCACCCACCCTGCTGCACACTAGTGCAAACCCACCCTTCTGCACACTAGTGCAAACCCACCCTGCTGCACATTACTGCAACCCAGTCCAGGACAGTGATGTTTGGAGTGGCTCCCCTATTTGAATATTGTACTGTGCTGCAGACCCACCTCTGTAACTGCCACTGGCAGGAAAGTCCAGAAACCAAGCATTTTGTACCTAATGGAATGGGTCATGTTGGAGGTTATGCTGTTACCATAGTAATCTCATCACTTAGGGGTAAATTTACTAAGATGTGAGTTATATTGAAGATGGAATGTTGCCCATAGCAACCAATCAGATTATATTGCTAAAAATTTTTTGCAGAATCTGATTGGTTGCTATGGACAAAATCCCATATTTAATAGAGCTCCCAATTTAGTAAATTTACCCCTAAGTGATGAGATTACTATGGTAATAAAACTCCCATCTTAGTAAATGTATCCCTTAGACTCAGTAAATAGTGATGTCACCATTGAATTGAACCACCTTTCCCTAATGTAAAACTGGAAACAATCTTGGATTTGGATCAACTGTCATTTTCAAACTAAGTGTCAGATGCACTAAGCTTTAAAAGTGATAAAATGGAGAGTGATAAACAGCCAGCCAATCAGCTCCTGCCTGCCGTGTCACAGACCTTACCTGCTGTGTTTGAAAAATGTCAGGCAGGAGCTGATAGGTTGGTTGTTTATCACTCTCCATTTTATCACTTTTGAAGCTTAGTGCATCTGGCCCCCAGTCTGTAACATGGCAGTTAGGAGCTGATTGGCTGGTACTTTACCACACTCCATTTTATCACTTTTCAAACTTAGTACATTATTTGGCCCAAAGGGAGAATAAAAACTTTATTCTGCTTGGTGAACCTGGTCCCTCTATCCCTGATCCCTTCTTATTAATCCAACACCACAGGCACAGAGCTCAGTCAGTCACTGGACCAGACATCAACTAAAGATACATTGGGAGGCTTTAGCTATCTTAGTTCCCCTTCAAATCCAGCCCCTAGCACATACACACCCCTGATTTGTGGCACCGCGATTTCCACTGTTCAATGCCAAGATTTCCAGGAATCTCCCAGTCAGCAAATATCGAGCAACATAGTTTATCAATGTCCCACATATTAATGTCAGTTGACAAATTGTACGTTCATTTATTTATTAATTTCATGCTTAATAAATCTATTTGGTACCGAAACTGTTAATCTGTATGGTTTCTAAGAAATATAGATTATTTATGTCAGAATGATTTTTATTACAGGATATCCTCTGTGCAGGAAAATGAAGTCTCACTGGGCCAAACTGAAGGATTTCAGGAAGTGGATGGATTTTTTTTCCGTGTGGCAGGTGTGAAATAGTTTGTTTCATTCTAAGAGAAACTCTTGAGAGAAGAAACTCATTGAAAAGCAAGGCTCTAAAAGGAAAATAGAAAATAAAAATGGAAAATATATAAACTAAAAAGGGAGATCAATTTCACGTTTGGTCTATTGCTTAGGTGAATAATATACTATTGAACGGAACAGCTTAGAACCCAACCGTAGATCACTCATGTTCCTGTGAATGCCTTGGAAATGACTTGGTGGTTGCTCTATAGATCTACCCCCTTCCACAGCTGTCATTGGCGTTTATAATGCCACATGGGGCAACGTGGAAATAGTACAGCACAGAGGAACCAAGCTTTCTGCACTGAATTTGGTTGCCAAGGAAAACAGCTTCCAATCTATGATTTATGGGCAGTATTAGCGGCTGCTGCTAGAGATTCCTATATATACTATTTGCCTAATGCCCATCAGGAGTACAGGATGTGGCAAACACTTCCTTATTGTCTCATGTTATTAACCCTCCACATATTTAGAAAGACAAAACTTATTATCTTAATAATCGTTATTAGTGCACTTTTAATATGACTAATGTTTCAGTACTCATAGCCTATTAATGGGATTCTCCACTCCATAGCTTTTTTGGCAAAACATCCTACTTCTCCATCTTGCTGAATATTCCTTCTGCATGCATGTTAACTTTGCATTATTCCTTTTTAAAGGGCATTTATCAAACCTCGGAGAGAGATAATGTACCAACCAACTTGCTTATGATATTTTACCGGCTGTTTTTGAATATGAAAACACAATAAAGTAAATCGGGCATGAGGGTTTAAATAGGTATATATTAGTTTCTAAGTATGCCATCTCCACGTGAAGAGCTTAATGAGGAGTTGCCTCACTCTATAAAGAGAATATATATATATATATATATATATATATATATATATATATATATATATATATATAGATAAACACATACAGGATACCACTGCAGTCATTATTCCTAATAATGGTGTACACTGCCATTCTGTGGTTGGAGTGCAGTAGCCTGTGGCCACCTGCTTAAAAGAATAAAGAAACAGAGGGCTCAGCACTCACCATAGTAAACTCACTCACCATAACACTTTGAGTGCCAAGTGAATTTGTCAAAATAGGTGTGAAAATTGCCAAGCAAACATTTTTATTCATCAGAATGACCTGTAATGTTACCTTACATAGGAAATAGGGGGAACATTTAATAGGATGAGAGATTCAGAAAGTGAGAGTTTTGGTAAGAAATCTCCAGTTTTTTTAAAGCGGCAATCATTTACACTGCAAAACCAGTTTGATTTTGCAGTGTAAATGATTGCGACTTTTTTAAAAAAAATGAGGATTTCTTACCAAATCTCTAACTTTCTGAATTTCTCATCCTATTAAATTTCACCCATAATCTTTGTTTACATAACATTTTTTATTTGAATTTATATAACAAATGTTAAACACGCTGGCATTTTTATCCAATAATTTGAACATCTCTCACAGAGATGTTGCCACTCAAAGGGTTAATACAATAATACGTAAATAAATAATGGGGTTTTAGTTCACAGTTTGATCAAGCCCGCAGATAATCACCAAGAGACCCCATTTCACTGCAAATCTTATTCTAATACACAGACTCATAAGAACCTGGCAACTGCTGTTACACTGTATTTGCATCCTTATAATTAACCCACATGAGTGGCACCCCTATCATGTTTCTGGGCCAATCAGTGTGGTACTTGTCACTATCATTGGTGCCAATTATCGGTGAATTTGCAATCAAACAATACATTTTTTTTTTAATTGTTCATAAATAATTTTCAGTTAAATATGGCACAACTTCTGATGACGCTGCTAATAATCTCCATGAATTAACAGATATTGCCTTGTTATAAAATTATTGGGGAAATCTGCATTCATTGCTTCATCTTTTTCTTTTTTCTTTTTTTTTTTTTTTACCTTTTCTTTACCCTTTAGGCAAAATACAATAAAATGAAAATTGAAATAATAAAAAAATAAGTAATGAAATATCGAAATTTCTGGATTATTTCCAAAGCTATTACTAAGATTCAAAATATTCAGAGTTCAATGAAAACATGACTAATTCATGACTTTTTTCCATGCAATTTTAGGTAATAGAATTTTTCTTATTCTCACAAATGAGAGATCATGAAGTTAAATAAAATCAGGCTACAATTTCCTCTCTGTTAAATAATGTGTGTTTATAAAAGGGTGAGTTAATTTCTATAGCCCAGACACTGTGGCCTGGAAGAAATGAAATACGATATTTCAATATAGAGATTAAAATATATGCTTCTAGTTAGTAACTGCTTATTTTATTTTTTGTTTAATTTAACATCTGCAGAATTACTCCAAAATAAATATGTGTACTAATGTTAGATAGAGATGAGTGGGGTTGCTCATTTTCTCCAGAGAACACCACAACTCTCTAGTAGTCTAATCACACATTAATAGGTTTTCTACTTTTTTGTATCCAAAATACAATTTTTTAAGGTTTTGCTTTGAACTTCTATTTATTATATATACTATAATTTCTATTTACTTTATTGCAAAATACTATAAATATTTACAGTACGTAAAAGGATGCAATCATGAAACTTATTTTATATTGTATCTTCTGAAATAAAGTAATCAATATTCCAAAAATAATATATCAAGTTATTGACCATGATGCAAGTCCGAGGGTTAGATTTCTGAAGCTCGGTGAAGTGATAAAGTGTCTGTTTTTTTTATCACCGGCCAATCAGCTCCTACCTGTCATTTTACAAATCAAGCCTGTAACTTCACAGTTAGGAGCTGATTAGCCGGTGATGAAAACCAGACACTTTATCACTTTACCGAGCTTAATAAATCTGCCCCTGAATGGGGAACCAATCAAGCTTGAACAAACTGTGGGCTGCACGTCATAGGCAGTTACACATTAGTCAAACTCCCACCCACCTTACTCTTAGCAGTGGAAAAATGAGATAGAGTGGCGACTGGGTGGCAACAGGTAATTGGCATGAATATCAGACATTCTGTGGGCATCATGGGTGTGTAGCCTATGCATGCATAGGAACAGAACATGACATTTTCAGTGGTATCTTCTGTATTTAGCCTGGGGCAGGTATAAGTGTGATGTAATGGCAGCTAAGTGTGATGTAATGGCAGCTGCTGTCCTGGCCAGAATATTGGGGTAAGAGGGGGGATACTGTAGTTAGATCGCACAGATACATACAACAACTATGAATGCTGAAGTAGTACTAAATACTTTAACACAGGAATAAAGATTGCTCTTAACTACCACATTATGTGTAGTTCAAAATCAGGGCCCATGACAATACACAGCATATCAGTTCATCTACAGCTGGTCAGACATTCCATGACTAAATCATTCAATCTGAATCAATCTGATTATTTCATTTTAATACAGTCATTAAAAAAAAAACATGTCTGCAGAATAACTAAACTAGAATTTTTAGTGGATTTCTACTAATATGATTGCCATGTATGGGTTATGCCTTTTTTAGAGTTGAATGCTAAAGCATTCACATCTGTAAATTTGTACACAGATAATGTGTAAAAAATGTGGTAACACTATAGCAATCAAGAAACATTGCAGATCCAAGCAACTACACACAAAGGCACAGCGCCGAATGCAGATTGGTTGATTATCGACTATCTGAGTAATCCTTTGGTCAGCAAAATAGCCATGGAAAATGGTAGCATCAGGTCCCAGCTGCACTGCAGTTTAATTTTGGCACTGGCCATCAGCTATACGTGGCTTTTGAACCGGCTGCTAAATAAAAAAGGGCAACTTTTTGAATCTGAAGCCAATGAGTCAATCACGGACTACCAGCCAATGAGAAGCTGTCATTTGGCTTGGATGAGCACAAGGTTTTAAAAATATGCCTTCACGGGGATCCCATACTTAATCCTAGCACTGGTACATTCTTTACTGCAAGAAAATGAAGAGGCTCAGATAAGTGGCGGTATGTCATTCCACCATATAATGCACCACTATGAGCAATGTGTATACTCTGCTCAAGATCTAGGGCCTCACTCTGAGCTGTTAGCTAGAGAGAAGGGGCACAGTTGGAGACTGCGCATGTGCCTCCACCTCTCTTAAAACACCCCAGACTAACAAAGACTCATTTTCCAAATTATGCAAATTGTGCTTTGTACTTTAAAAACAAATGTTAAGTGTAACAGTGGGTATATTGTCTAAAACAGTTAAACAGCTAAGTTAGCCATTGGAGCTACAAGGGTTAATTGGCAGCATAGATAATCTAAGTGTGAAATAAAGGCACCTTTTCCACAGGATGCAAATGATCACCAACTGCAATAGGGGGGAGCACCCAGTATCAACCACCATGGGGGCAGGACACTCAGAGACAAGTATCGTCTTGTCCCCACCTATACCAAAATATGGATGGAGGCAGACATTTTTTGAAGGTCAGTTTTTAATAGCAGCAGAAGCCAGGAGGCCGGGACCACAGACAAGTAAATCTGCGTGTCGTGGCCAGAAATGTGGCAGCGGCGTAACAATAACCTCGCAGACCCCGGCATCGACACTTTCTCAACGCCTCACCGCTACTGCGGGGTCTGCGGTGCTATAGATATGTCACTGCCTGTTCCTCTTATCTGTATTGGAAACTGCTGATAAATGTCTTTTGGTACTTGTGTCGTTTCACGGCGCCACTAGATAGGATAGATAGGATACTAGATAGGATACGATTTAGTATGCGATTTGACATAAGATTTCGCACAAGATATAGTATAAGATTTACTATCCATTTCATTACCCCACTATCCACTAGGGCGTGGAGTTGATTTTATATAGCGTGGCGAGCGCAGCGAGCCACCGAGTCCGAAGCGTGGCGAGCGTACACGGAATGTGTTTTATGGAATTGCATGGCATGCGATATTGGTGACTTGCTTTGAAACAACATCCGTGTCCCCTCGCGGGGCTCGCTGCACTCGCCACGCTTCGGGCTCGGTGGCTCGCTGCGCTCGCCACGCTATATAAAGTCAACTCCACGCCCTAGTGGATAGTGGGGTAATGAAATGGATAGTAAATCTTATACTATATCTTATGCAATATCTTATGTCAAATCGCATACTAAATCGTATCCTATCTAGTGGCGCCGTGAAACTACACAAGTAACTGTCTTTTAATACAAAACACTACAATCCTTAGGTCGTAATGGTACTGTCCAACTCTATTTCCCATCTCCTTTATCAAATCGCTATTTCAGTGTTTTGTCCCTCTGTCAGCTGGAGTACTTAAGGGCTCTATTGTAGGTTTTTTGATTTTCGATGCCTATATCACTTCTCTTGGAAAACTAATAACTTACTTTAGGTTTCAGTTACACCGTTATGTAGTTGATACCCAAATGTATCTATTTTCTCCAGATGTCTCACAGTGAGCGTCAGAGGTGTGGCTGCAGCCAGAGCTGGATTAAGGCTTCATGGGGCCCGGGGTACTTAAGACAAGGGGGGATGGGGCCTAGAAATTACTATGGGACAGATGTACTAGCCTCTGAGTTTGGCAGCCAAGCGGAATGCTGGCCAAAATCAGAAGTGCTTCCAGGCATTTTGTTATGGCCCTTATCAGTTACCTTTACATCTGCCACTGACCCCATGTCCAGCAACAGGCGGGAGAGGAACACATGGGAGGAACAACTGGCCAAAAGAGATGCAGATAGAAGGAGTAGGATGGAGGTCTAAGTGCCTCCTCATATCCATCTCTGACTGACTTCAGGCATGGGTGGCCCCTGTAACTAGGGGGGGTCCAGGGAAATGTACACCCTGCCTCCCTTTAATCCATCTCTGGCTGCAGCACAAATCAAATCGGGGTCACAGCAACTGCCACCAACTGCCATTCCAAACTATCTCACTGACAGTTGGTGTGACTCCCCTATTTAAATTTTGAACTGTGCTGCAGCCCCTCTTCTGGAGCTGCCACTGGTCGGCAGTGACTCTGAATTTTTTTCTTGTTGCTATTTTAACATGGATATCCTCTCTCCAACTTATATTTCCCCTTGTAATATAACTGTTTACGTACACACACACTCTAGGTAGGCGCACAAAAATAAGGTACTTGTTTCCTAGCACGGCCACAATCGTGAGTAATCGTGTCCCTTACTTAAGGGACACGATTACCCACGATGGACCCGATTTCTTTTGAAATCAGGTCCATTTTGCCGGCTAGGATAAAATATCGGGGGCATCGCGTCGGTCGGGACCATTAACATTGGTCCCGACGCGACCGACGCGATGCCCCCGATATTTCCATAGACTTCAATGTTAAAAAATATTTTAACATTGAAATCTTGTCGGGAAAGGTAAAATATCGGGGGCATCGCGTCGGTCGGGACCATTAACATTGGTCCCGACGCGATGCGACGCGATGCCCCCGATTTTTGCATAGGATTCAATGTTAAAAAAATTTTTAACATTGAAATGGTGTAAAAATGTAAAAAAATGTGAAATGGGTCCATATGACCCATTTCACATTATAGATGTCCCCGTCGTCGCCCCACGATAGACGCCAACCCGAAGCGTGGCGAGCGCAGCGAGCCCGCGAGGGGCGGCGGTACGCGTCCTCCGACCTTTTCATGCCCTACTATCCACTAGGGCGTGGAGTGAGAATAGAATAGTGTGGCGAGCGCAGCGAGCCACCGAGCCCGAAGCGTGGCGAGCGAGCGAGCCCCGCGAGGGGACGCGGATACCTTCACAGTTATACGCGTCCCCTTGCGGGCTTCACAGGTGTCCGTGGCGACGCGGACACCTGTGAAGCCCGCGAAGGGACGCGTTTACCTGTGAAGGTATCCGCGTCCCCTCGCGGGGCTCGCTGCGCTCGCCACGCTTCGGGCTCGGTGGCTCGCTGCGCTCGCCACACTATTCTATTCTCACTCCACGCCCTAGTGGATAGTAGGGCATGAAAAGGTCGGAGGACGCGTACCGCCGCCCCTCGCGGGCTCGCTGCGCTCGCCACGCTTCGGGTATGCGTCTATCGTGGGCTGCTGTTTACGCGCTTCAATTTGGGGGGGTTGGGAATTTTTTTCATTGAATACAATGTAAAATTGGGTCCCAGGGACCCAATTTACATTGGATTCAATGAAAAAAATCGGGTCAAAAATCGGTCGGTCGCGTCGATCGCAAATCGCATGCGATGCGATCGACCCGATTTTTTTCAGCACGACCACCCCGATCTTAATCGGTGTGGCCGTGCTAGGAAACAAGTACCAAAAATAATTATCCTTAAAACATCACTTTTATATAATCAATTTAAAAACCTTATTCCCTTGTTGTTGGAAAAAAAGAGGAAAACACAACAATATATAGAGGGTACAATCAATTAGACATACACACATACATATAGGACCTTATTCAGGTCCGTTCGGCCGTGGGTATGCGTTCGACGGGTCCGATGTTTTTGCAATGCGCATACTGGGCTCAAAAAGTGGTAAAGTGAAAAGTGATAAATAACAAGCCAATCAGCTCCCAACTGTCAATATTTCAGACCCAGACAGAAATATGATAGTTAGGAGCTGATAGGCTGGTTATTTATCACTCTCCACTTTATAACTTTTTGAAGCTTGGTGCATCTGGCCCACTAAGCTATCGCAGCCCACCCTGCAAAAGTTCTGTACATTCCTGCATTGTCCGTAACCACCCACCTGCAATACTGGGTCAACACCCCGCATTGCTATCCCCATCATCCTTTAGACTGTGGTTACATTTTTGTTAATACAACTGCAGTTTGTGGATTTTAGTTCAGCATTCAATACGGTGATTCCGGCAAAGTTGGTTATCAAACTAACTGAACTAGGAATTAATGTTTTTATGTGTAACTGGATTGTGGATTTCATGACTGACAGACCGCCAGTGGTTAGATCAGGAACCAATAGTTTGGCCACTATTACACTAAACACAGGGGTACAGTACGGCTGTGTGTTAAGTCCATTTCTATACTCTGTTTTTACCTCTGGCTGTAAACCGGTTCATCCATCAAACACTATCATCAAGTTCGCTGATAATACGACATTGGTAGGTCTCATCAGTGAGAATGATGAAACAGCTTACAGAGAAGAGATACAATCTCTTGCTGCCTGGTGTTGTGATAACAACTTGTTACTTATACCCCTTTCAGACAGAAAAGGAGCAGGGAGCAGCCTGACCCCCCTTCACACAGAAGAACAAAATTACCGGGTTGAAAATTTCTACCTGGTAATTTGCTGAATAACACGGGTAATTCTTCTGTGTGAAAGGGTCAACACGGGTCATAAATCCCGTGACCTCGACCCTGGTCAATTCCCGGGTTGGAGACACGGGATTTACGACACGGGTGTGCCTTTTCACACAGAAAAAGGACCCGTGTATTTAATGAAATTCCCGGGTGGAACTGCTTCACCCGGGTATTTCATTTTCTGTGTGAAAGGGGTATTAATCAGGGCCGTCTTTTCATATGGGCTTAATGGGCACTTGCCCAGGGGCCCCAGGTGTATAAGGGCCCTATTCTGATAGCTGAGGATCCCCTTTTTCCAGGGATACCAGAATTTTGAAAATCGGCCATGGGGAACTGGAGATATCCAACTTCAAAACAGCAGTCCACATCCGACCTGTTAATTGCAATTCCCAGTCATATTTCTCAGGTTCTCTCTGACTTATACCCCTTTTACACCAAAACGCCGGGTCGCACCCGGCTTTTTTAGACCCAGGTTCAAGCCGGGTGCGACCCGGCGTTTAGTGCAATTTACACCGGGCGGACAGCCCGGCCCGCACCCCCCTCCCCTCCCGGTGCTTGGAGATGACAGGATGATGTCATCTCCAAGCGCCAATCACCGCCACCGCCGGACCGGAACGCTGCTGGGGGCAGCCCAGCACTAGGGTAAGCTGCTGGGCTGCCCCCAGTCACCGGGCGCACCCCCCGCCGTCGCACAGGAGGTGAATGGATGCCGCACACAGGCATCTGTTCACCTCCCTCCCCCGCCGCTGCTGTCTGCAGAGTATAGCAGACAGCAGCGCCAGCTGTCAGTGTCAGACTGACAATCTGTCCAACCTGCGGACGCTGCGGTCCGCAGGTTGGACGTTCCCCATTCATGTAAATGGGAGCCGGGTCATCCGACCTGGCGTTCCCATTTACACCGCCCTCTACCCAGGTCCTAGCCGTGTTCTACCCAGGTCAGGACCTGGGTACAAGTCCCGTGTAAAGGGACACGGCGTTAGGGATTTACACCGCCGAAGATCCGGGTCTGACCCGCCGCTGACCCGGATTTTTCGGCGGTGTAAAAGGGGTATTAGAGAGTTTTTCTGAGAGTATATTACAAAAATTGGGACTCTCCCCTTTCTGCAGACACTAGCGGCTTGTCTCTATCATGCCCAGAACCAGAGATATCCGCCTTCCAGCAGCCGGTCCCTGCTCCAGCTCCAAACGTCTGGTGTACAGTTTTATATTTTTGTCAATGGATTGCCCTGGCTCCTGATCTCTGATCCCCAAGTCCCCAGCACCTCCTGAAAGTTGGTTTTTTAACTATTGAATGAAGGCTAAGAAATCTATTTCCAGATAATGGCGATATCTGCAGTCAAACAAGCTGCACTTCAGTGGCGTAACTATGGAGGGTGCAGGGGATGCAGCTGCTATTGGGCCCGGGCCCTTGGGGGGCCCCATAGACAGGCAGGCATCCCCTGCACCCTTTTTCCTTATGCTCGCTTGCCTTGGCAGAATGGCAGTGTCGGTGGTACCTTCTCTGCCCCCTCCCCCCGCTAGCGACGATGCGCTGCTACATAATGAAGGGAAGGTGATGGTCCGGCTGTATCAGCCTTCCCCTCTCTCCCTGCTTTGATGCTGCCGGGGACTGACGTCACTATCTAGTGACCAGCCCCGGCGTGAAACACGCTGTGAAGTGTGCTGCTTGCCTGCTCTGTGTGGGAGACCCAGGCCATGGGAAACAGGAGACACGGAGCTGTCAGTGCAGGCAGACTCGGCACTGACAGCATCAATTGTACTGGTAAGAGGGGGAGGAGGGGGAGGGAGGAACAGAGCAGCCTAAACTGTGGGTCGGAGGGGAGAGGATGTGAATAGAAGAAAAAAAAAGTGATGCAGGTGCCCCCTCCTCATTTTCTTCCCGTCTCTCTCTGTCTGTCTCTCTCTGTCTGTCTCTGTATGTCCTCTCTCTCTCTGTATGCCTCTCTCTCTCTATATCTCTCTGTCTGTCTGTCTCTCTCTCTGTATGTCTCTCTGTCTGTCTCTCTCTCTCTGTCTGTCTGTATGTCTCTCTGTCTGTCTCTCTCTGTCTGTCTGTCTCTGTCTGTCTGTCTCTCTCTGTCTGTCTGTCTCTGTCTGTCTCTCTCTGCATGTCTCTCTGTCTGTCTCTCTGTCTGTCTCTCTGTCTGTCTCTCTCTGTCTCTCTCTCTCGCTCTGTATGTATGTCTCTCTCTCTGTATATGTCTCTCTCTCTCTTTGTATGTCTCTCTCTCTCTTTGTATGTCTCTCTCTGTATGTCTCTGTCTGTCTCTCTATGTATGTCTCTCTGTCTCTCTGTATGTCTTTCTGTATGTCTGTCTCTCTCTCTCTCTCTCTGTATGTCTCTCTCTCTCCCTGTGTATGTCTCTCTCTCTCTGTATGTCTCTCTCTCTCTCTGTATGTCTCTCTGTCTCTCTCTGTATGTCTCTCTCTCTCCCTGTGTACTGTATGTCTCTCTCTCTGTATGTCTCTCTCCACCTCCTCTCATTTACTCCCTCCCCACCATGTCTCTCCTTTTTTTCTCCCTCTCTTCTGCTACAACCTCCCCTTTACACCCCCCCCCCCCCCTTCCATATAATCTCTCTCTCTCCCTCCCCCCCACACACCTGTCACCCTCTTCTCCTGTGGCGGGGGGCCCTTTCCAAATTTTGCTATGGGGCCCAGAAGGAAGTAGTTACGCCCCTGCTGCACTTCCACCGCAAAATGACGAAAATAAAGCCCACTCCGTTATCAAACTCTCCCATGTATAAAACACCCCCTTCCTCCCTGGAAGTCATTTACAAGGGACCCTTCATTCAGCTCAGTGCCCCCTTCCACACGTTAGTGTTCTCCCTCCCACCACCTGTGCAGTAAAGGAGTAATTAGCAGAAGTTACTGCTCCAGGTCCTACATGTTGAGTGGAAGATAAAGCACCCCCTGCCACCCGTGGGACATCAAAGCTGCTGCTGATAGCGCCCCCCACCCCTAGGAGGGGAGAATGGGTAAGGGCCCCAGTGCATTGCTTTGCCCAGGGGCCCCCTCTGCTGTTAAGACGGCCCTGGTATTAATATTAGCAAAACAAAAGAGATCATTGTTGATTTCAGAAGGGAGAAAAATTAGCAGGTTGTTCCTATTCAGATAGATGGGATGGAGGTTGAAAGAGTTCTGTGGTTTAAATTTCTAGGCACATTAATTTCGGAGGACCTTTCTTGGTCATCGCAGAAGAGCCTAGTGAAGAAGGACCATAAACGCCTTTTCTTTTTAAGGGTGTTAAAAAGACATCAGTTGTCAGCAAGTATTCTGATGAATTTTTATCGCTGTGCTATAGAGAGCATTCTGACCAACTGTGTTACAGTATGGTACGGAAATTGCACAGTTGCGGAGCGTAAGATGTTACAGAGGGTTGGTAAAACTGCCGAGTGGATAGTAGGGACCACACTTCGAACGGTGGAAACTATTCAGTGGAAACGCTGTAAGCACCATGCAAATAATATTGTAAAGGATTTGACTCACCCGGCGCAGGGTTTATTCACACGTCTGCCTTTTGGTAGGCGTTTTAGATGTTTTAAAAATAGGACAAGCAGACTGAGGAATATTTTTTTCCCTACAGCAGTTATAGCTTTAAATTCTAGGTAGTGTAAGTGCTGATTGTATTAATGTTTTATGTACTGTGATTAAGTTTGTCGCTGTCATACACTGAATTACGGAAGATGTTAAAACTTAATTTTGTTGCCCTATTGTGGGGTAATGACAATAAAGTGAATTTCATCTCTTGTGCACACGCGCTGCCATGTGCGGGCATGTGCAGATTAGCAAAATCACATGGCGTACATGACTAATGTCCATTATGGCATGTGACATTTTTGGTGCACATATCATAGAGACTGTGCATGTTATAGGACACTGTCTGAGTTCTGCGCATTCTGCTGTGATAACTACTGTATGTAGAACACATCTGAGCATCTTCACGTTAGTTACACACTGTAATCTGTATACAGTAACCTTGGAGCCTTGCTTGCAAGGGAAACTCCCTCGACAATTACAGAATCATTTATTTTCTTCACAGCTTTAATCATTATCCATCATCAAATTTAATTATAGCAGAAAGCATCAAGATTTATGTTATAATTTATTTATATAATTGCAGAAGACACAAGCTTTATGTTATCTGCAGCAAGTAAGGAAAGCAATTCAAACAAATGTATGTATGTATGTGCAACTGAGTGTGTGTGTATACAATCATAGGCGTGCGCACAGGGGGTGCCAGGGGTGCACAGGCACCTCCTAATGACCGGCACCCCCCGCACAATTGCAGCACCTCTAATGACTGTCAGCGACAGTGCCCCCTCCCCCCCCCCCCCGCTGTCTAGCAGTACCTGCGCTGGACTGCCTGCAGTGGCTGGGCTCCTTCAGCACAAGTTTTTTTTAAAGGGGGCGTGGCCACGGAGGTCCGTGATTAGGCCATGCCCCTGACATGTCCTGTGCTCGGGTGGAGAGTGGAGATGGACTAGTGAAGCTGCAGCCTACCTAGTGAACTGTGGCAGGCTGGCTCCTGGCTGAAGCCTGCAGGTAATGTGTGCAGAGACTGGGGACAAGTGAATAAGGTTGTGTGTGACATACTGTATACTGTGAGGGAGTAGTGCGCTGTGTGTGAGAATGCAGTGAGGGGAACAAGGGGCCTGATTCAGGATCGTTCACTAAGTAGCAATCTTTTGCTGCTTAGCAAGTGGAACCCCTGTATAATGTGAATAGGGTCAGTTTGTGCTGTGTAATGTGAATATGGATCGTTACGAACATGTGTAATGGGAACGCCCAGTAGGTGTGATGAACACGCCCCTCCAATGGTGCATCCCCCTAAGGAAATGGGCTGCGTACGCCTATGTATACAATGTATCCATATGCAATCATGCGTACATACGCACACATGTACAAATATTCAAGATTAAAAAAATAATATTGCAGTGCAAAAAGTCACAGATAGTGAGAATAGTTGGCTGTACAATGTGAACATGGACAGATAAATAATAACACAAAAAAAGTTTGAAGCTCCATTTTATGCTGGTTTCGCATTGTTCACCCTATTGATGACTTTTTGCACTACATTTTTTTCTCAATTAGTCTTTCCAATATGGTAACATTCCAGAAGCATTAACTTTATTTTACACACTGGTTATACATGTAAATTCAGCAATTACAGTCTATATACAGAAAGGCCGTCAGTATTAATCACGTTGGCGGAACCTTACAACGTTACCCCTCAGGTTAGCTTCAATTGCGGGGTTTCCTCCCACAATCCAAAAATATACTGGTAGGTTATTTGGCTTCCAACAAAGTAACCCTATAATTTCTGTGTGTGATTGTACATGTGCTAGGGAATATAGAGTGTAAGCTCCACTGGGGCAGGGACTGATGTGAATGTTCAAATATTCTCTGTACAGCGCTGCGGAATATGTGTGCGCTATATAAGAAACTGTTAATAAATAATAAATAAATAATAAAAAGATATCATTAGATACAGCTACGGATGGCTGTGAAAAGGTTGAGGCTTAATTATTGATGTCCTGTATATTAAGAATTTAACCTGGGAAGCAGTGGTCATAAGCAGTGGCAGCAATGCCCAGTACCGCAATAATTAGGGATGGTGCCTCATAAAATTTGATTGGAGTTTCACAGGCAACCCTGATTATATCCCTCCAGTGGCATTCCAAGCATCGCCGGAAATGCTGGACTGCCACCAGAGTCTCATGTCTGCACTGCCATTCCTTCACAGTGACAGGATCAGAGTGCTGCAGTATAATGTCACACTGCAGCATCAGGCTCCTGTCAAAGCGGAAGAGCCGATATTTAGAAGGATGACACCTGAGGCCCTTGTGAGGCCTCTGGTCGCAAAGAGTTTCAGTATGGCCATTGTATTAAGTGCTCAGCACTTGCCTGTACATACTGATTTCACACTTGTATGAATCCCATTGTCTACGTAATGATTGAATACAGATGTTCCCATGAAGCTGACCTTTCTGACCGTGATTTAAGTAGGCAATGAATGGCAGACAGGCGATCCCTACTTTCTGCAGCAACAAAACAATATGGATGTCTTGAAAGCACAGACAGTTTACACAGATAAGAGCATATATCAACCTAACAATAACTGTGGGGAATATTTAGAATTATAGTTGATAATACAATGTATCATATTAAAGCAAAATAGATAAGTAATATTTGTGTGTTCGTCTGTGAATATTCAGAAACGAATCACATGCATTCCGAGAGCTCCTCTTCTGGGGCATCAGCATTTGTAAGATCCAGGAAACGTCTGCGCTTTTTCCGACACTCCAAGAAAATGGCAGGTTTGAACCCCAAATACCGGCTTGCGTTTACAATCCATACTAATTTTTTAAAGCGGCAATCATTTACACTGCAAAATCAAACTGGTTTTGCCATGCAAATGATGGCAGCTTTTAAAAAAAAACCTGGAGATTTCTTACCAAATCTCTCACTTTCTGAATTTCTCATCCTATTAAATTTCACCCTTTATGTGGCTATTCAGGCTCATACATGAACGATGCTTATGGTACGCATGCACAGTTACTTGAAATTTGCTAAATTTAAAAAATCTCTAATTAGCAATCAACTCTGAATTGGGCCCATGGTGCAGTAACTGACACTTAATTCAGCCTCAATCGATGGCGTCACTGGAAATTTTGCACCCCCCATACATTAATTCCATTTTTTTTACCTACAGTATATGCTTGTTGCCGGGGGTTTCTATGCTCTTTGTCAGGGGGTTATATGCTCATGAGAGATGGAAGGGAGTGAGAGAGAGGTTTGACAGAAAGGGGGCAAGAGGGAAAAAAAAGCAAGAGAGAGACAAAAGACGGAGAGAAAGAGAGAGGGAGGGAGAGAGGGGGCAGGGGATAGGAGGGAAAGAGACAGAGGAAGGAGATAGAAGAGGGAGTGAGAGAGGGGGAGGAAGGGAGCAAAGGGTTTGATAGGATTGTGACAGCTTGACAGGCAGGTCTCTTCTCACATGCAGAGCCAGGTCTCCAGGGGGGGACAGCGCCGGATCTCAATTGCAGGTCTCAGTGCTGGGTCTCCCGAAACACAGCACCAGGTCTCCCGCAGACACCGGCAGGCTTTATTCTCCCTTTCTGACAGCTTCTGGCTGCCCACAACAGCCGCTCTGTACTGACACTCCGCTGTCAGTGGCTGCCTCTGCAGGTGGGAGGCTGGAGCAGAGCAGCAGCATAAGAGCAGCTGGAGAGCAGCCACAGCCTGCCTCTGGCTTTCACAGATCACTGCATCATGTCCCTGCGCCTTCTTGGCGCAGGCTCCCCCCGGCTACCGCTAGGGCTGCGGAGCCCTAGCTACGCCACTGGCCTCAATACATATTGGGGCTAATTAAGCATGGATTGCAATTTAGAAAACATGGGCTGCCAATAAAAAGCCACCGCTCAGAAGGAGATAATAAATTCCCCTCGCTGACTGCAAATCATTTGCAAATCCATTTGCAATTCCCGGAACATCAAAGGGTCTTTGCTGTCTGTGCACATGTGAGTAAGTCTGAGGCTCCACTAATCTGCAAATGAGACAGGCTGGAAGTGGTCAATGCTGATGCCACAGACTCCCCTTAAAAACACCTGGGCATGCCTGCACTTATTTCAATCAAACCCAGAAAATCGCACGTTTCTGCCCCCAAATGCCAGCTTCCTGTCAGTCAAACTGACAACAGATTGCGATTGCGGAATGTTCACATTTTCACTTGCTATTTGGGCCTGTGATCCAGGCTGAATTAGACAAATATAGCAGTATGTAGAACTTACCATTTGAACGTATTGGATTTTAAAGTCTATGGGGCTAATTCCGATGCATCACAACTTGCGCTAACTGCAGCTTTGAAAATGACTTTTTTTGATAGACGCATTTCATGCCTGCAATCTGTGGTGCAATCAGAGCTGGACTGAGACATGAATGGCTCACCAGGGAATGCAGTGGTCAGGGCTACATGGCCTGTCACCACAGAGCAGGCTCGGACTGGTCCGGCAGAGGACCGGGGATTCATCCGAAGGCCCAGATGATTTTTGACCCACTTTTTTAGGTAGACGGGGACTGGCAAAAACATTGGTACTCTTTACTTAGTTGGGCGCCCGTCGCGGTCATCGCGGGTACATTTATGTCTGGCCGCGACGCAACCAACGCGATGCCCGCGATTTCCCATTGAAACCCATGTTAAACATGGAAATCGTGTCGGTCGCGTCGCGGCCGGCCATAAATGTACCCGCGATGCCCGCGACGCGATGCACCCGATTTCCCATAGGAATCAATGTTAAATGGCCCGACCGACGCGATTTTACTGTTAAATGCCTCAATGGACCCGATGTGGCCATAGGAATCAATGTTAAATGGGCCACAGAGCCCATTAACCCTTAAATGTCCCCCCAAATTTTTAACGCCACCCCACGATCCACGCCAACCCGAAGCGTGGCGAGCGCAGCGAGCCCGCGAGGGGCGGCGGTACGCGTCCTCCGACCTTTTCATGCCCTACTATCCACTAGGGCGTGGAGTGAGAATATAATAGTGTGGCGAGCGCAGCGAGCCACCGAGCTCGAAGCGTGGCGAGCGCAGCGAGCCCCGCGAGGGGACGCGGATACCTTCACAGTTATACGCGTCCCCTCGCGGGCTTCACAGGTGTCCGTGGCGACGCCGACACCTGTGAAGCCCGCGAGGGGACGCGTCTACCTGTGAAGGTATCCGCGTCCCCTCGCGGGGCTCGCTGCGCTCGCCACGCTTCGGGCTCGGTGGCTCGCTGCGCTCGCCACACTATTCTATTCTCACTCCACGCCCTAGTGGATAGTAGGGCATGAAAAGGTCGGAGGACGCGTACCGCCGCCCCTCGCGGGCTCGCTGCGCTCGCCACGCTTCGGGTTGGCGTGGATCGTGGGGTGGCGTTAAAAATTGGGGGGGACATTTAAGGGTTAATTGTGCCTATTTGGGCTCTGTGGCCCATTTAACATTGATTCCTATGGCCAAATCGGGTCCATTGAGGCATTTAACAGTAAAATCGCGGTCAATCAGCCTTTTTAACATTGTTCCCTATGGGAAAATCGCGGTCATGCCCGCGATGACCGCGATGACCGCGATTTTTACCCCCGACGCCCGCGATTTCAATCGCTGGCGCCCATCTAGGTAAAGAGTACCAAAACATTTATCCCCCGAGTCTCCTGCCGGGCCAGTGGAGTACACAGGCCAAGTCGTAGAGGGAGACAGAGCTGAGTGTTGTGTGTTGACACCTGGCTGGAAGAGGAGCCAGAAGCAGCGGCTGGAAGCTGGCCAGGAGCCGGTGCCGGTGAGTCGAGGAGCAGTGGAGCAGGGTGGCAGGCAGTGGCTAGTGTCTCCCAACAGGCAGCAGGTTAGGGTGAGCCCCTGGCGGGGAGCACTGGGTAGGAAGCCAGACTGATGTCATGACATCCACCACATCATGATTTCACTCGTCAGACCCTGTCCTTACCCTCCCAGTCTGACACTGCCACAGAGGCTTGGATATAATTTATAAAGTGCAATAGGGGAGATTCTCTAAAGCAGAAATGCGGTAAAAAAAAAGTTATCGGGGGTTTTACCGCATTTCTGTATGCTGTATGGCCCCCTCCGCAGTGGCAGCGCTGCGGAGGGAATCACCAGCAAAAGCTGGCGATTCCATGCAGAAGCCTATGGGGTTCTTACCGCAGCGCTGTTTGAGGGATCCATCACGGATCCCTCCCAGCATGCCCTGCGGCCGGCACTGTCACTCTGCACATGCGCAGATGCCGGCACCACATCGCAAGGGACAGCTCTTATCGCAAGAGCTGTCCCTTGCGTTAATAACGGCATATGTTAGAACATATGCCGTTATTAATAATGCGATGCCCGGCGATACAGGGCTGCGGATGTTACAACATCCCGCCCGATGTCTGGACCCCTTGATTACTATAGATAGTAAATACTGTTAGTCCTGTGCAGTATAATTTCACATATGTATAATTCAAGTGCCCAGTCTGAACGTTTAACCTTAGAGGAGGTGGTGGGCCTTTAGTCAGTGGTTCCCTTTTTGCCCTTGGGGTCAGTTTAGCACAACTCATGAATGCCGTTGAATAGTTCTGCAGCTTAATAAATAGTGTATTAAAAATTTGTCATTACTATCAACAATGTTAGCAATGTCACGATTGTCATGTTACAAAAAGAGTCCTTACACTGTAGAGAACATTTAGAGTATATTCTAGATGAATATATTTTAAAATCACACATACTAAATATATAATGCTTTTGTATCATTATAACACATATATATCCACGTATTGTTTTATACTATGTGTTCTTGAAAGGTCTGGCATATAAAATCCCTAAAAAGAGAAAAAAAAAGTTCCTTTTCTTCTTCCTGAAATATCAGATTTCATATAAAACTCATCAACTGAGCTGAGTATTAGCCTTGATCAATGGCAGGAAACCAAGGGATCAAATGGTAATAAATCAGAAACACATTTGTCCACTTGTGTGTAGATATATCACTAATAGAAAAATAGGGCAAATTATTTCACATGTTTTAGATGTACTGGAATCAGAAGAAAATATTTAACATTCAGGCCTCCTGCTGCCTTCCAAAGAAGACTAAGATTGATCTTTTTAAAAGGTATTTTTCCGTGGCATCGCCCGTAGTAATCAATTATTAAAGAGCTGAATAACTATCAAAATAACTTTCATATATTGGCTTGTACAAGCACTTCTGAAACTTTCATTAAATATATTATTATATTTTCTGTATCTTACAATCTAGTTTACTTAGGTTACTTAAGCTTTTTGCAGTTTTTCATTCAAATTTTAAAATGTTATTTATTTACTTATTTATTGATTTACAAAATATTCCCAATTTAACCAAAACTTCCACATTTGCCAGAAATGATCCAATGCCAGAGATAGACAACATACTGCATACACAATCCAAGTCTATATAAGAATATAGATTGTAAGCTTGCAGCAGGGCCCTCCTACCTCCATGTCTGTCTGTTGTTACACAGTTTGTTCTATCACTGTCTACAATTGTAAAGCGCAACGGAATCTGCTGCGCGATATAAGAAACTGTAAGTAAATAATGTATATTTACATCACTACTCTGTGCTACTGTTCAGATTGGCTTCCTGCTGTCCTAATCTATTCCCCCTTCAACTGTGCACACACACACACATAGCGACTATGTCTTTGTGCTGAGCGATCTAGTTAAGCACAGATCACTCAGCACAGATCACTCAGTACACAGTGATGCACCAGCGATGAGTGATGAGCAATCTGTCATGGTCAGTGATCTCTGGCAAGAGATCACTGGCAATAACTAGATATATACTGCATGTTTGAATGATCTAGCCCAGCTATAGTGATGCGCAGGACCTTGCATCGCCATCACTATGGGGCATACAGACTGAGCAATTTGTGCTTAATTTCTAAAGAAAAAGTAAGATATATATTAAGGTGTGCTGCTATCTGCAGCTGGTTCGAGGGTTGTCAATCCTCTTAACAATACAAATGGAAAAAGAACCAGCGCTGGGTATGTTTTTCAAAAATTAAGCATATATAATGGTTTCCTTCAAGTAAAAATGTATTTACTGACACAATTAGTAGGACATGTTTAAACTTCAATAAAAGACTATACAATAAATTGGTGGTAACCTGTATTACAATTCAATAGCTCCTATATCTAGGATATATTCATGGTAACTGGATTGGACGTCTCTATTATTAAGGCAGCAAATGTTTTTACCAGGTGGCCATGTCCCAAATGTAGAGTGAAGTAGCTGCAGGCAATTTCTGAAGGGACGTCCGGTGAACCTGGGTGATGTTTAATTAGATGCCGCTCTTTAGGTCCTCTTTTTGCGCTTGAGAAGGAGAGTTGACCATAGAAGAGATGGCGTGTCCTTTATCCAGTATAAGGTGGTGGTAAGAGCAATCCTCAGGAGTTGTAAATATCAGGTTAAAGATGTAATAGCTCTACACGTTTCCCTGGGAATGGTCTCCCAACTTCATTAATTTGCTGCCTTAATACTTAATAATAGAGACGTCCAATCCAGTTACCATGAATACATCCTAGATATAGGCGTTAATGAATTGTAATACAGGTTACCACCAATTTATTTTATAGTCTTTCATTGAATTTTAAACATGTCCTACTAATTGTGTCAATAAATAAATTTTACTTGAAGGAAACTTAACTTCAGCTGAATTTGAAAAACATAGCCAGCGCTGGTTCTTTTTCTTTTTTCCATTTGTGCTTAATTTTTAAGTGATCTAGCCAGATTGCTTAGAAATTAAGCTTCAAACTCCCCGTGTGTTTGCCCCATTACACCTGAAATGTGGACGTGGTCTGACCTTGAAAAGTCGAAGTACAACTTGTTGTGTTTAATATGCGCTTATTGTATAAGCCCCGATAGGTTCTCTGACCTGTGCTTGCCTACGAAGCATTCTTTAGTCAGGCAATGAAAATTATTTAGTTTTATCTCTATATATTTCATTGATATCAAGATGGCTTCACAGGGACACATATCGTCCAGATGGCCTTTGATGACACTGCTTATCTCGCATGCTCTGAAGACATAACCACCCTCTAATAGCGATAAAATGTGGTGATTGCAATGCAGACAAAACTATTTAGTGGGTTTTTTATGGCGCACACATACTCCGAAGCACTTTACAGAGAGTATGTTATTCACATTAGTCCCTACCACAGCAGAGCATACAATCTATTTTCCCTATCACATGGACACACAAACACACCTTTTTTGTCAAAATACAATTAACCTATCAGTACTGTATGTTTTTGGATTTGTTGAAGGAAAACCGTACAAGCACAGAGAAAGCATTCAAAATCCTCATAGAGATCCCTGGGTATAGATTTTCTAAGCAGTGACTTATGCTGACCCTGAAATTTAAAATGTCAATAATATTAAATACAAAACAATATGGGGGAAATTTAATAGGATGAGAGATTCAGAAAGTGAGAGATTAAAGCGGCAATCATTTACACTACAAAACCAGTATGATTTTGAAGTGTAAATGATTGCCACTTAAAAAAAAAAACTGGAGATTTCTTCAAAAAATCTCTCAATTTCTGTAGCTCTCATCCTATTAAATTTCATCCTATGTGTTTTTTGCATTTGTGTAATTACATAAAAATGTAAACCATGAAAAAAAAAAAAAAAAAAACACTGCTTATTTATAACATGATTCTTAAATGTTAATAAACACCTACCAGATCTGATTGTTTTGTGACCCACATAATTAAAATAAAAAATGTAATGCCTTTGCAATGTGTCTTTAGAATTAACTAATAAAAGTCAGCAAGTTAGAAAAACAAAAACAAAGATTTTTTACTATAAGCTACCTTTTTGGAACCCTACACAGCAAACAAGCATGCAGTGTGGTCTCTGCATTAAGTTAAGTCTTTCTGCTTCTGTAAAAACAGCCTTTTTTAAATTAAATTAGAAAACGCTGTTGGGGCAATGGGCAGAATTTCTTTTCCTTCCTATATTCTCATTCCACAATCTATCACCTAATTAGGACCAGTAAGGGATCATCTTCAATGGATTAACCTTCGCTAAATTGTTCACATTCAACATATGCCCTTTTGATTAACTTGATCCTGGACGGCTGCCTGCGGTACACCCACCATGTAACTCTACACGCTTAATTAATTTCAGATGAAGAACAAATAGGATACACTGACTGCTCCAATTAATAAACATATACAATCTAGAAGATTTAAGGTTAAATAATAGTTTAATTCTAATTTGATTGCTGTTGTGGAAGAAATGCCAACGGAGTATTATGTTTTGTATATTACACTATTTAAACTAAAGTTCTAAACATTTTCATATGATGACCTATTAGATTAGTAGCTTTCTGCTGGGCTATTTATCAAATATCACTAATGCAAATTCAAGAAATAGGACAAGGACTCCGCAATGTAAAAATAGTAAAGTAACAAAAGACATTTATTTATTCTTTATAACGGAATAAAATAAAATATTTCCATTCAATAAGAAATCATGCCATTGGTGAAAAAGAATGGCGACATCTTGGAAAAAGATATAACAACAGTGGACATGGGGCCTTATTCTAGTTTACTCTTTATGACAAAATCCTTCTTAGATGGACAAAACCATGTGCACTGCAGGTGGGGCAGATGTTACTTGTGCAGAGAGAATTAAATTTGGGTGGGGTTTTCTTCAAAGTGAGATCTATATTGCAGTGTAGAAATAAAGCAGTCAGTATTTTCCCTGCACAGAAATAAAATAACTCACCCAAATCTAATTCTCTCTGCACATGTTACATCTGCCCCCCTGCAGTGCTCATGGTTTTGTCCATTTGAGAAGGAATTTGCCTCTAAGAGTGAACTAGAATAAGGCCCATTATTCCAGCAGGGAGGGTGGAAGTTCTCTTTACATTTTTGCAGTTGTGCATAGTATTCTATTATAGATTCAATTATATTCTTTGCTTTGACGTACTGTAGCCTTTCTTTACTACTTCCAGCCTGCAGAACACATTGAGGACATGAAGGTCCTTAGTGTAATCAGAGCAAGTTTAAAACCTTATGGGGCTCCAGGCAAGATATTTGGGTGTATTCTATGCACCGGCCGCCCCCTGTATTCATTGTTCCGGGGGAATCCTCGCTGTCAGAGGACAGCGAGGATTCCCCCAAACAGCGAGGCTCATGGCTAATGCAGGGAGCCCACTGCTTTTAGCCGCGAGTCTCGCTGTTTTAGCGGCCGCACACGCCGTTGCCGGTTCAGTAATGTGGTGTTGGACTCAGATGTCATTCTTATCATGCATTCTACTTCTGGGATGAAGAGAGTAGAAGAGGAGAAGGTGTGTTACAAAAGATAATGAGGCTTGGTTGGGATCAATAGTACAAACAGATTGGGGGATAGATCTGACAAAAGGTGTAAAGGAAAGTATGCACACCAAGGGGAGAAGGAATGGACAGGCTCTCACAAGGTAGAGATGGGAAGGGAGAAGGGCAATAGAGACAAAGGTATAAATACGAAATGACTGACATACAGAAGGGGAAAGATAGAGATATACACATACAAAGAGGAGACAAATACATACATACACAAATGGGGCAGGGCAGATGCACACTTGAAGTGATGCCACCACTATATAGCAATAGGAAGCATTAGGGCAATTGTTGTACTTACAATGGCAGAAGCTCTGCTGAGAGAGACTGGCAGAACATTGGCAAATAGAGAAAGATATGGGCAAAGAGATAGCATAAATTGGCAAAGGTTTTGTAGAAAAGATAGAAGCGAGCCTGAGAGAGGGGACAGAGAGACAAAAGCTTGGAAGAAAGACAGGGGAGACTGGCAAGACACGGTGAGAGAGGAGACACAGGCAAAAAATGGTCAGTGATAAGGGTGAAGTAGGGGTGCCCTGTATGTCTAGCCTATGATATTAACCATGGCTGATCAGACAAATAAATGAATCCCAGATCTGAGCGCAAGACAAAGGGTTATGCTGCCTAGGTTGTGACAATATTGGTGTTTTTGTCGATCACCAACAACAGAAGGATATATTTGAAGAAAAATATTGTCCAACCATTAGCGCTACCCTTAGTTTTCGTAAGGTGCACACCACAATTTTTACAAACAAGATAAATGAAAATACATGACCTAATAAATAGGTTCCCAGAAGTTCAGTGGTCCACAGATTAATTTAATTCAGACCTGAAACAATACAAAATCGTCTCCAAACACCCTCAACCAAGAGATAATGGTGATTGGAGACAATACAGACAATAATTGGTGCAATACGTCTGATATGAAAACACAAATATTTATTCCTAAAAATACACTCACAAACAATGGAGGTATATAAAGCATAAAATGATCCCACAAGGCAAATGATGCTGGGCTTATCCAAACATCACTCCGTCTCACCCACGATGTAACCAGGTAGCGGGGGTTGGTCAGATCCAGATGCCGGCTCAGGATGCACCAACCTTGGAGGGGATACAGCAGCAAGGTCCACA
Source organism: Crinia signifera (assembly GCF_055691185.1). Classification (NCBI taxonomy): domain Eukaryota; kingdom Metazoa; phylum Chordata; class Amphibia; order Anura; family Myobatrachidae; genus Crinia; species Crinia signifera. The sequence continues at coordinate 45,334,947 of NC_139219.1, forward strand.
GCGGGGAATAACACACTTAACGCGTTTCGGACTACTTGGTCCTTCATCAGAAGTGTGGATTAGCCATGGCTGCCAATGGGTTAGCCTGTGTCCTGCAGTTGAAATTGCACAGGCCCTGGTTGTCAGTCCTGTCAATACCTCTCACGCCCATATTAAAAATACAAGTAACACAAATGGAGGTTATAGCTTGGAGAGCTGTAACAACACCTCTTGGCAATACATAGTTATAGGACTTTTGGATGTTCTGTTTTTAAACAATATTGGAGCTGCAGAAACTCCAAATGACAGTGATGCTGGCTGTTTAACACAAGGCAAAGCAAGAGCAGGATTTGTCTACGGGTGGTGCACCAAAGAAAGATTTATCAAATACAACTTTTATTTCTTATGTTTCTTTACCCTTAGAGGTCAATGTTTACAAGGGTATAACCATACATTAGCCATCAGGAGACAATAAGAACCAATTCTTGACATCTCAGGAAAGTAGATCAATTTATATCTATTAATATCTGCAATTTGCCCACTACATTGTGATTATGCTGAGAAGCGATCATTATAATACAGTGGAGCAGAACTTGATTCATTTATGGAAATACACTATGACATAAACAGGTGTTTATAATCTTATGACAATAAGACGCTGGACACATAAGACATTTGGATAAGGAAAATGATTGAAGTACATTGGTAATCCCACATCAGCTTTTTAAAAAACATTTTCATGTTTTATTTATTTTAGTTATTTGTGTTTTTAAATCTCGCAGATTATATTTCATAAGAAATAAAAGTTATATTTTATAAATCTTTCTTTGGACCACCATGCTTAGACAAACCCTGTTCTTTCTTTGGGGGGTATTCAATGCTGTGGGCGAGCGGTGACAGCGAGCAGAGCTTCCTGCTCGCTGTCACCACTCACCCTGTCAGTATTCAACGCAGCCCCCTCATACGCCAATTCCCCCTCGCTCCATTTTTTGAGCGAGGGGGAATTGGCGTATGCGGCTCCAGAAGCAGCGAGACTTGCGGCTAAATACAGTGAGTTTTCTGCATTAGCCGCGGGTCTCGCTGTTTTGGGGAATTCTCGCCGTCCTGTGACGGCGAGGATTTCCCCAGAACATTGAATAGAGCGAGCGGCCGGCGTGGGGGTTAAACAGCGAGGATCGCTGCTTTTCTGCAATCCTCGCTGTTTAATCCTTTGTTTTGTTTTGAGATGCCCATTTATTTGCCACACGTTGAAAGCCCACCAAAATCTGCTCCTACTTCCAATCTCTGTCTACACAGCTCCTTTCTGTCAGGAAGATACCAACTGATTAACTCAAGTAGCAACTGTTTTTGGTATCTACTAGACATAATGCTATCCATGCATGGTAAGATCTCACTACTGGGACAGAATACTAAGTGATGGGAACACATACCACCACATACATAAGTGAACCACCTGAATGAAACTCATCCATTGGCTGCACAGGCTGTGTAGACTTTAAATCTTCCAGTGTCCTATTTATGCAGTAGTCTTCTGGTGGCTTTTACTAATGGAATCCGTTATTGGACCTAGTGGTCATTTGGGTGTCAAATGTTTTCCTTATTTCATTGACTACAATGCAAATACCATAATATTGACTGGCATAATGTCACTATTACCACCCAAAATGTTTATAGCTTAAAAATGTAAAAAATGTTGATAGGTAAAATGATGACACAGTCAAACTCTCGGCAATAGAAGTTTGGGGGTTATAGTTATATGTTATCTTAGCAGGTTAGAGTTAGGCTGAAAATTAGGTGTCATCATTATGTATCTGTCAACATTTTCAACATGTCAACAAGTTTCCAGTTTCATGTTGTCATTTTGTGCTTTTTGACATATGATAACTAGATAAGGTGTGCTAACATCTTGAATGCCAACAAAACATTTCAACCCATCCTATATCCTAGTGCATAAAACTGTAACAATAAGTCCAGTTTGGCAGTAAACTATAATGTATTTTTCACTTTTATTCAATACTAAAGTGTAAATATCGAAATGTTACCTTTACTAAATAAACCGATGATATTGACATTTTGCAGTTTTTTATTTATTTATTACCAGTTATATATAGTGCACTCATATTCCACAGCGCTTTACAGAGAATATTTTAACATTTACATAGTGTCCTAGGCCCTGCCCCAGTGGAGCTCACAATCTATATTCCTTGCACACACACACGTACAAAAATTCTAGTGTTCATTTTTGTTGGGAGCCAATTGACCTACCAACAAATTTTTGCATTGTAGGTGGAAACCCGAGTATCCAGAGGAAACCCACGCAAACACAGGGAGAATATACAAACTCCGCACAGTGAGGGCCATGGTGGTAATCATTGCTGTGAGGCAGGACTGCTAACCATTACACCATCAGTAAAACAGTTTCTGTTTTGCAAGTAATAGCAATTTCCCTTGTGTGTCAGGTGTTCATTTTGATTTTATGCAGTATGTGAGATATTCAATTATTGTGATTTTTAAATTACACTTTAACACAGAACTGCCTTTTCTTTTGTTAATAATGACTTTTGCTCAAATGTATGCTATACTAACAGGTGCTACATGGAAAAGTAAAGTAAAGAATATCAGTGCGTATAAGAGCGAATAGCCAAATGACCACTTGCAAGCTTTAATTTTTAATAAATATGCTCAATGTTTCATTTCATAAAAAAATTAATTGCACAAAAATTTCATTTTCAAGTTTTTCATAGTTCAATATTCAGATTTAAAATAACTGTCAAATCTACTCAGCAAAGATTTCAATCAACAATAAAACATTTACAATTGCTTATTTTATACCAAAATGAAATAATGTACATTAAATTAGACCACAGCTAGAAGTAATGGCATCATGATATCAGTAATTATGTGAGCAAAACTTAATTAAAAAATGTCTAGCTTGCCGGTGTGCCAGAGCAAGTGAAACTATAATTTAAACACACTTCAAAGTCGTAATATATTAAAAGATGTCCAATACCACAATCAGCAAGTATTTACAGCGTGACAGTGTAAAATACATTTACTGTATACTACAAAATACATTCAAGAATACAATTATAAATATACCAGTATATACTAATGCTGCTTAAAATGTTCAGTAACATGCAACATAAAATGATTGTGAATATGTGAATTTCTGGCATGGAGAACAGAAATATCATAATAGTATTACGCTATTTTTTTTAAATAAAGTAATTAGGGCTTTGCTTGCTTTACAACAATAAGTAGTTCTTTTATATCCAATGACTTAACATTTCCAGATGTTGCACAGTGCACTGTATGCCATTTTCCAAATACTGTAAAAAATCAATTACATAAAAATATTTTGACTTCTTCAACTATTACAAAATTGGCACAGGCATCTCGTGTAAACTTTAGCGTGAGTGATAGAGAAAGAGAGAAATTATTATTCATTGACAATCTAACATATACAAAAGGGTTCAATGTATATTGTAATACAAAGCCTTCAAGACATTTGAAGGACTGGGCATGTAATGTTGTAAATCCTCTATGTTTTAATTTTTTTATACTTCATTCATTTTTTTCTTCGTTGTATTTTTTTTAAGATGACACAATTTAGTTTGAATTTTGAAATGTATTGTTTTGTATTCATTCTCACAATTAAAATTGTTAAAAAAATGACTTCTTTTTTCCTGAAGGCACTTCAGTGTACAAAATGAATTCCACAGCCGATTTTGTAAAACGGAAATGAACAGCTGTTTGGTTGAAAAATATGTCGCTTTCGAAATTAAACACTGTTTTCTTCTGTATTGGAAAGTGTTAGCAACAGTTATAGCTGTAAAGAGCTGTTAATGCTACAGTTATATGAGTGGTTTACCAAAGAACTCACATATCAGCAATAAAAAATTACTAAGCCACGTGAAGAAGTGCAATAAAATGACCATGCCCACTAGGTGCTTGGAGGATATTTAACATTAATCACAGCACTCTTATTGTGGTACAGTTCAGCTGTAATATATGTATATATATATATATATATATATATATATATATATATATATAGTTTCCAAACATGGCGGGATCTGCTCCAACTGTACGTGTAAATAACAGTACAAGGGCCAGATGCAGGTAATATATGCGCACTGACCTCCTCCTTGTAATGGAAAAGAGCCAGGAACCAGCACTCAGATTAAGGTGAAAAAAAACTTAAGTGTATTAAGAACACAGCATAATATGATGCTGTATTCTTAATACAATTAAGTTTTTTCACCTTAATCTGAGTGCTGGTTCCTGGCTCTTTTCCATTACATGGGGAAGGTAAGTTATTTATTTATTTATTAACAGTTTCTTATATAGCACACATAGATTACGCAGCGCTTTACAGAGATCTTGTTTTTGGTTTTTTTTTGAACATTCACATCTGTCCCTGCCCCAGTCTGTATTCCCTACCACATATACACGCACACACAGACATTCTAGGGTTAATTTTGTTGGGAGCCAATTAACCTACCTGTATATTCTTGGAATGTGGGAGGAAACTGGAGTACCCGGAGGAAACCCACGCAAGCATGGGGAGAATATACAAACTCTGCACAGTTAGGGCCATGGTGGGGATCGAACCCATGACCTCAGCGCTGTGAGGCAGTAATGCTAACCATTACACCATCCGTGCTGCCCTATATGACTAAATGCCATCCTAGAATGCACCACTCTAGAAAGACAAGCATCTTCCATTAAAAAAAAAATCCTCTTTTTTAATAGATTTTTTATATACCCTGGATGACGTCTATATGACTAAATGCCATCCCAGAATGCACCATTGTAGAAAGACAAGCATCTTCCATTTAAAAAAGTTTTCCTCTTTTTTAATAGGTTTTTGTTCTTTTTTGCTATAACCATTCAATTGACTTTTAATGGACTTTAAAGTGCACCTTTTATTAATTGTGTGTCTAGGAATCTCCAATTTTAGTGCAATGAAATTATTCTGTGCAAACATAACAATTTTAAATGCTATACTTTTATTTGCTACAGTATATCTTTGTAGCACTAGGACACTGAAACCACCCATTTTGTGTTATCTCTTCTGGGCGTGACCTATTTCTCCCAAGGTAAACTTATGTTGTGCACCCAAGACGGCTGCCACGTCTGGTAACTTTTATGGATGGAATATATAACCCATAGAAGTTATTACCCAAAATGTCTGCACCAACCCAGCAGTATGCTTAATGTGCTCTCTACGTTAAGTCCTTAACTCTCTCTGTTTTCTAACTTCATGCAATTCTAATGCCTTTGTTCAATGTACCATGTTTTCGATGTATTTCAAGCGACTTTAAGTCCTATGGGAGAAAAGCGCTATATAAATAAAATTACTATTATTATTATTATTATTATAATTTGCATACTTTTTATCAGATTCATATTTTTGTCGTTTTTATACTCTATCCTTTGTTTTATACATTTTAAAATAAGGCACATCACCACCGCCTGAATTTTTTATGGTTTAGCTGACACCCAGTTATCTGAATATTTATTGTTGATGCCATTTACTTACCCTCTGGGAGTGTCCCACAAGACTTCACCTTGCATAACTGTTTGACGATTGGCTCTTTACAATCTGCATACTATATATATATACAACATATAGTATATATATATATATATCTATATATATATATAGATATATATATATATATAGATATATATATCTATATATATATAGATATATATAGATATATATAGATATATATATCTATGTCTAGTGTCCGTGTGTCTAGGAAACACTACCATCTGTTGGCAGGAAGTGAAACTACATCGAGTGAAACTACATCTCTTTCTCACACATGCACAAACACAGAAGGTAGCTGACTAGGTTTCAAAGCTTTTGCTTTGAGCGGACTTACTAGTATATAGATATATATATATATATATATATATATATATATATATATATATATATATATGTAAAATATAATACCTCCATGACAGTTTACTAATTTAAGTTCTTATTAAAGTACAGGCCCCAGGGTTCTGTTACATTATTGTGCTCCTTAAAAGCCTGTTGATATGGAGATTCTACTGCTTGCACTATGAAATCTGTAACTTAACCTACTGCTAAATTTACTGTGTCTTTAATATAAACAACTCTGTGGACAATCTACAGAATCAGTGCTTAACATTGAAATTCAATTATATTATACGTGGCAAGCTATGAGTGTTAATTAAAATACAATGCGAAATGGATATTAAAAAGGCTTATAGGAAAAAACGATTATAGCAATCTCCGTACTTTAGAAATGTTATTACATATGTAAAAATTCTGTAAATTATTAATGCAGCGTACATTCACAGAGCTGCTGCCGTCACTGCTAACATATCACATCTGCCTTTACTAATTGCATGAATGAAGCAATTAACTGCATAGCAGAGGAATTACTCAGCGCCCTCATTTGATTAGTTGAACAACAATGGAGATGATTAGTGTGTACTTGTGGTGTAATAGTGGTATAGCTTTTATTATTTTTATACAAAATGCTTTGACCACAGATTTCACCAAGAATATAAACTCCGGGTTAAGTAGAAACTACAGCAGTGATGAATAGACTCATTTAGAAAGACTCAACCTGTATTACAGCAAAGTGGTTTTCATTACTTATTTACCCTGATTTCTTTTTTTTTAACCGTGTCTCATTTTACATAGCTACAGCTGACATTGCCAAAATAACTAGAAGTGGGCTGTTGTGGAACTACAGGTCCCAGTCTTACCTCCAAACATAAAAAATACAGCAATTAACATACAGTATCTCTTGTATAATCTATAGCTGTCAGTCCAAAGTTTGATTATGTTAGTGTCATTTGTTTTAAACATATAGGGGGAAATTTATTAGTATGAGAGGTTTAGAAAGTGAGAGATTTGGTAAGAAATCTCCAGTTTTTTTAAAGCGGTAACACTGCAAAACCAGTTGGATTTTGTACTGTAAATGATTGCCGCTTTTAAAAAAACTGGAGATTTCTTACCAAATCTCTCACTTTCTGAATCTCTCACCCTATTAAAGTTTCACCCATATATTCTGATGGGCCTCAACTAAAGAATATCGGTTACTTCTGAGTACGCCCGCAATAAATGTCACATACAGATGTAATTTCTCTGTATCTTTAGATCATTCTGTTGTTCATCACATCAACTAATTTGTTAGGATGTTGTGTTACAATTTACAATTGTTCAGAAATACTTTTTCCTTGAGAATCTGCAACATTTAGAATTATATAAGAAAATACCCAACATTTCACAACACATTATGAGCATATTAATAATAGCAGCAGCAGCAGCCAGATTCACTTAAACATACTTTGAGTTTTAAAGTTACAGAATGTATTAAAACAAAGTACATATGTACTAAAACCACACATAGGCCCTTATTCTGGTTGGTGCGGATATGTCCGCGTGCATTCGTTCCGCCGATGTTTTGTGTTTGCGCATGTGCAGAGGCATATCTGCGCATGTGCGAAAGGGACATACGTCCAAATTCCGCATGAATTGTTTACACTACGAACAGGGGGAGGAGAGGGGTTTGAAGGGCTGTTTGGCCTCATTAACATATGCATACGCCCCGCGTTTCATGGGCGTTCCCATGAAAACGCTGGGCGTACGTATGGTAATGCGGCCGTGACGCACCTGTAGGGGGCGGACATATGACATTGCCGGATGTCAGCTGCCCGCCCAGATCCCTGCTTTTGCACGGAGAAATGCCCGAGTGGTCTGAGCTCGCGGGAGCTGCCTGACCGCTCGGTCCTGCATTCGATGGTATGCGACCATCGAATGAAGGGGGAGGTTCCCAGAGATAAAGGAGGTGTATACATGAGAAATCCACTCGTGCTCCGTGCGTTCAACGGCTTACCGCATTCGGACGGAGTGAGCGATCCGTACGGAAGGCGGGGTTTAGGACGCACGGTCCTGCCCGCATATTCGGCTCCGGCCGCACAGACCAGAATAAGGCCCATAGTTTAGGAAATTGAAGGGTCCAATCAGTGGTAAGATAAATACAGTTGTGTCCGAGAGAGGCTGGCTGATTTTTTGGGGGGAGTTGTATTTGTTTTTTATTCTAATGCAGCATCCAAATAGGTTTGAAAAATACATGTACAGAATTATAATAATTAGAATAGTGGTAACTTGTTAAAATGGATAATGATTACCATTGTAGTTAACATTTATATAATACATAATTTTTTTAAATTGAATCATAGATAAGAGAAATGGGGTGTACACAAGCTTCGATTTTGACAGGTTTTCGATTCGATTTTGCTTATAAAGCAAAATCGAATGGAAATCGAAAGGTTTTTAAAAAGCTTTTGCTCTGCATTCAATTCGATGCACTCTCCCATTTTCTCTATATCGAAAAGAAAATTAGACTGTGCAGGCAAGGAAATATCGAATGTGATCCAGGAAATAGAATGTGTACACTGTGCCTTGAATGAAAATAGAATTCAATATCAAAATCGAGATCGAATGCAAAAGTGCAGATCAAATGTGAAATTGAATGGAAAGCAAAGGCAAAATTGAAAGGGGATGGAATAGGGGAAATCAAAAGCAAATCAAAAGTAAATTGATGCGGTTGTACACACCTAAAGGTGGATCAATAATTAGAAGAAGAGGAAATGGATTGTCAGCAGTATCCTCTATGTAAATTGTGGGTTCTGCCAAATGACAATTCCCTGAGACATTTTATGCTTAAACAATCTCTTTGCAAACATTTTACTGTTTAAGATGCAGCCAGGTGGAGTATTTATTAGTTAGTTAGTCATTTGTTTATTTTATTTTGACTTTAATTTTTGCGCCTTAGGATGGGGTTTTACACATTGGACTCATATTTGATTGAGTATTTCCATACGTCAAAAAATAAAATGAGTTTGTATGTTCTGTGAAATTAAATGTAATTGTACAAGTGAGCGAGACTATTAGAAAAATGAAAATTCCTATTATCATCATTTCAGTCTCTGAACAAGAAAGTCATAGTACAGTATTTGTAATTTATCCAAACTTTGCCTTTAATTTATCAAGGAATTTAATTGTGTTTGGGATTTTGTTACTATGCACATCCCATTTTGTTATGGACAACCATCAGGTGTCACTGTTGCTACTATGTTTCATAGAACGGTTTAGTCTATGACTAAAACGCTCTCGATAGATATCTAAACAGGATCTAATCTTTTTTTTAATTTAATAATAATTCTTCTTTAGGGATTTTGTGTTCATTTATTGATTCTAAGATGGAGAAAACTTGATTTAAGGGTTAGCCCTTCCATCAATAAGAGTGCAAAATGCCAAGCTTGGCATATGGTGGAAGCACGCATGTAGGGGGTACCCAAAGAGCTGACCTCATAAATAGCTGTGTAAAAATTCAAGATAAACAATGATGATGTCTTCTCGCCACAGATAAGGGGAGGCAGTTATCGAAGTTTGGATAGTGATAAAGTACCAACCAATTAGCTCCTCTCGTTTTTTATTTTTGTAAAACACAGCCTGTAAAATGTAAGGCAGAAGTTGTTTGGCTGGTACTTTGTAGCTATCCACCCTTAAAAAACACTCCCCTGAAAGCTTATATAATACCCTGTTCTCACTGCATAGCAAATACCCGGGTCTACCATGTCGACCTGGTAATTTGCTTTTTAACACAGGTTTTTTTGCAGTGTGAACGGGTCAACCCATGTCAAAATTTCCAGGTCTCCAACCCTTCTTTTTACCCGTGTTTGAGATCTGGGTATTTAGACACGGGTTGACCCATTCACACTGCAAAAAAAACAGTGTTAAAAGGCAAATTACCAGGTAGAACTGCTTCACCTGGGAATTTGCCTAGCAGTGAGAACGGGGGTCCATCACCGCAGCACCCGGCATTTAAATCCCAGGTAAAAGCTGTGTTGTTCACACTCGCAATGTAAACACAGCATAAGTTACTTGACTCTTAATAAAAATGAGTATGCAGCTATATTCAAATATATTATGAGAGTACAACCTATATTTCTTATAGAACAGTAAGTTATCACACTCCACAGATTTTAAATAAATTAAATATTTGCTGAAATATGCGACAAAAGATCAGCTGACGCAATGGCTTGTTTTATTTTTAATATTATACTATTTACTGCAGGCTGTTTCTTTGGGTGTGGAAACTGGCTAAGTATTCTAATGTATTTAAATGTATGATAAGCACAGCCTCCTGGGAGCATTAACTGCTCCGCTCATATTTATTAAACTGGGATATTGATTTTTGCTTGTCTAGGATAACATTGCTCGAGGCTGGTGTCATTTAATGTTTAGGCTCCTTAAAGTGTCATTTCAACACACAGAAGAATATATTCGCTAATATTACAAAGCCCTCAACACAATATATTAATTTCTTCATTATACAAGAGATGGCAAATAATTGCTGCAGGTCTCAGAAGTAAATTGTCTCATAGAAGTATATACACATTCTGTACCAACAGTAAGACAAAGGCAAACATCGTATATTATATTTACAAAACTATATGAATATAGATCAGTGTTGTCTGGTGCAGACTTCACACATTTATTTATTAACAGTTATTTATATAGCGCGCACACATTCCGAAGCGCTTTACAATGAAAATGTGAACATTCACATCAGTCCCTGCCCCAGTGGAGCTCACAATTTATATTCCCTATCACATGTACACACACACACACACACACACACACACACATTCTAGGGTTCATTTGTTGGAAGCCAATTAAACTACTACAGGTTGAGTATCCCGTATCCAAAATGCTCGGGACCAGGAGAATTTTGGATAACGGATTATTCCGTATTTCGGAATATTTTAATATTTCAATTATGTATTTTGAAGTATCTTGCATGTATGCTGTATAAACACATAAAATACACACAAATATATTTTATTACCACATAAAATACACACAAATATATTTTATTTGTTAAAAAAACAAGGTTTCAAAACATGAAACAAAATTTGTGTACTATCTCAGATATTGAATTTGAATGCCAAGCAATCATTTTCTTGCACATATATAGTGCCAGTTACATATCATGTCACCAGTAGTGCTGTTACAAATGTCCCCAGTGAGTTTTTGGCAAAAAAAATATTTTTTTTTCACTTTCTGGAATGTATGGTTTTCGGAATAATTCGGATAACGGATACTCGGATACAGGATACTCAACCTGTAGTAGATTTTTGGAGGAAACCGGAGTACCCGGAGGAAACCCACGCAAGTACGGGGAGTATATACAAACTCCGCAAAGTTAGGGTCATGGTGGGGATCAAACCCATGACCTCAGCGCTATGAGGCAGTAATGCTAATCATTACACCAGCCGTACTGCCCTTTATCCAATTGTCACTGTGATTATATCCTATATAATATTGTACAATAGTATTTTGTTCTAACATATATATATATATATATATATATATATATATATATAAATATATATATATATATATATATAGAGAGAGAGAGAGAGAGAGAGTAACTTTAGGTCTGGCACTCCATTAATTGCCCTCAGGTGCAATTAGGTAGTGAACAAGGGAATAGCAGCACTCGTAGGTCTTTTATCAACGTAAATCGTGTATTATCACATCAAATCAACCAACGTTTCGGGGTTTGACCCCCCTATGTCAAGGTGTACAGTGAAACAAGTGTAAGGGTAAAAGCTTACCTAAATAGGAGAGGCAGTGCCAGGACTACAGGTCTAAGCAGTTGATGATAATACTAGTGTTATATAACAAATGTAAAAAGAACGATCTGATTGCTACGAATGATATAAAGAGACATACGGCTGTCTTTAATTCCCAGTATCAGCTTACGATTACCTTGGGCAACTCACATTCCATTCTGTCTTACAAGCACCAAATGTACACACATGTGTTTATTTACACAGTGTCAGATATGCATGGAACACTTAATCGTTATTCTATCTACCCCCTTTTACACATGAGCCTGTAACATGTAAGCTCTGGATTTAAACACAATGCCAGAATAGTTGAATGATGTAAAAATAATATATATATATATATATATATATATATATACACAACAAACAAGATGAAAAAGGGGCGCCCAATAGTGTAGTATTGTCAAATCAACAATAAATTTATTGGTTAAAAATGTGATATATCACTAGTACATTCAGCGTACCATAAAAGTCCTCAGTGGTGGACTTAAAACCACATGGTGTAAAACAATCCACACTGGCAATATTGCAGGAACAATTTGTGCATTTAAGCATAGGCCTAACTGACGCGATTCTGAAAGCAGGTGACACGAGCCGACAAGCCGCTGTGCTGACTGCCGGATTCCTCTGGAAGTGCCGCTAGCGGGGGAGACCTAGCTGTGGTATCCGAGAGTGTTCCGCTTAAATGCACAAATTGTTCCTGCAATATTGCCAGTGTGGATTGTTTTACACCATGTGGTTTTAAGTCCACCACTGAGGACTTTTATGGTACGCTGAATGTACTAGTGATATATCGCATTTTTAACCAATAAGTATATTGTTGATTTGACAATACTACACTATTGGGCGCCCCTTTTTCATCTTGTTTGTTGTAGATTGCAGTGGCGTTGTCTCACGGGGACTGAGACTGAAAAAGGGAGCTGCGGTTCAAAGATTTTTGGAACAAGTGTTTTTTTCGACTCAAATCCCCAGTATTTGTGGTATTCTAATTAACAGGTATCAGCGCACCTTTTCCTAACTGTGTTAGAGATATATATATATATATATATATATTTGTAGCAGGGTCCGGCACTCCCAATAACAGCTGAACTTGGATCGGTGCCTTCGCAGCCAATAAATCAGCACAATGTAGTAGACAATGGCGCGGCACTCGTACCTCTGGTAATGAATTCAAACGGCAGCCAGTGAAGTTATCAACGTTTCAAATCGGTTTAATTTGTCATCAGGATAAAAAGGTAACAAACAATCCAGTTTAAATAGAAAGACCACGTGGAGGCGGGAGAAGTAAGGACCAATGGTCTCATAGTCTCCCTTCACATCTAACTGACGTCATCAGATAGAGACGCGTCAGTAGTGACATAGCAAACCATCACCATAGTAACAACAAATAAACAAAATTTAAAAAAAATGGATGCAGCAACTGACCAAAAACTAAGTAGAAGAATAAGGCATACTACAATAAATACATATGCACATAACACAATGTATGAAATAACAATAGAAAGTATAAGCAATGGTTCAGAAATTAGTTGCGAAATACCGTTAACGGTAAAAGTTCATTGAGTCCCCGTGGTGCTATACAATCTAATTGATGTATCCACCATGCCTCCTTTCGGAGGAGTAGACGAGCTCTATCTCCACCTCTTTTTGTCTGAGGAATGCAATCTATAATGCGATAGCGGAGACTGGAAAGGGAATGTTTAAAATCAAGGAAATGTCTAGCGACAGGTTGGTCGCTCTTACCACTTTTAAGGGCACTGCGAATAGAACAACGATGCATGCCCATCCTCTCCTTGAACTTACGTTCAGTCTTCCCCACATAGATGAGGCTACATGGACAGATGATGGTATAAATAATGTACATCGAATTACAAGTAAAATGGTGCCGGATCTTATACAATTTGCCCGAGTGTGGATGATTAAAAGTGTCTCCTGTAAGGAGAAATTGGCAAGTCACACAAGTACAGCGAAAATTACCATTTCTTAAACCAGGAAACCAGCTGGGTGGTCCAATTGCAGGTTTGTATTCGACATTAGTTTTAACTAACAATTGCTTTAGATTTGCACCTCTTTTGTAACAGGGCATTGCCCGTGTCTGTTTAAATGGTAGGTTAGGGTCAGACTGTAGGATCGACCAATTCTTTTTTACGGATGACATGGCAGCCTCTGAGGTGACATTATACCGGGATACCACAGGGAGGACATTATCAAAGTTTTGTGAGGATGAGATTTTATTTTTATTTTGTCTAATAAGCAGATTGGTAGGGTCAAGCTTAAGGACACGTTCCTTACACTCCTCTAGGGAATTTCTTTGGTACCCTCTGCATAAAAGTTTGGTAATAAACTCGTCAAGTTGTTGTCGACATATAATGTCGTCACTGTTAATTCGCCTGTACCTGAGCATCTGTGAATAAGGCAAACTGCTAATGAGCTTACGGGGATGACAGCTTTGGGGCTGCAACAATGTGTTGCGGTCTGTTTCTTTAATATATACACGAGTATTGAGTCGATTATCGTGTCGACCAATCTGTACATCCAAAAAATGAATATCAGAAAAATTAATATCGAAAGTGAATTTGGTGGGGTGATCTAAGGCATTATGCAGTTCAATAATAGATTTGAGAATATTGCAATCACCCTTCCATAAAATAAAAATATCATCGATAAAGCGTTTAAATAATAAACAATGTTCAGAAAAGGTGGTGTTAGAAAGGAAAACATCGAACTCAACGGCAAACATAAAAATAATAGCATAAGCTGGGGCTACTGAAGAGCCCATAGAGCAGCCCCGAATCTGCAAATAAAATTCATTGTTATAGAGAAAAAAGTTGTTGTTTAAAATAAAATCCATAGCTAGTACAATAAATTCAATTTTATTACTATTAAAGTCGCTCTTAGATCTAAGAAATCTTTCCAAAGCTGACAAACCCAAAGCATGAGGTATAATGGTGTACAGGTTAACCACATCAACAGTGGCCAACCAACAATCATCAGGAATATTCAAGAAAGGTTTAAGTTCACATAAAAAGTCAGTAGTGTCCAACAAGAAGGAGTCTTCTTTTTTAATAAGAGGCTGAAGCCATTCATCTAACAGGGACGCCAAGGGTTGTAACACAGATCCCTGTGCCGCCACAATTGGCCGACCTGGTGGGGGAAAGATACCTTTGTGGACTTTCGGGAGTGTGTAAAAGATGGGGACAGTAGGGGATTCAGGGCACAGAACTTTTTGCATGGGGACTGTAATTATATCATTGTCCACGCCAATTTGAAGTATTTCATTCAGATGCTTTTTACAGGATAACATAGGGTTACTCACTAATTTCTTGTAAGTGGTAGCGTCAGTCAGATGTCGTTGAATTTCACGGTCATAGTCCTCGATATCCTGGAGCACGATTGCGCCCCCCTTGTCCGCCCCCCGAATAATCAGATTTTTGTTGGATTTTAAAGACTTCAGTGCATATCTTTCATCAATGGACAAATTAGGATGAATTTCTGTATTGTGAATATCTTGTTCAATGTCTCGGTCCATAACTTGGGCAAAAGTCTTGATTGTGGCATTAACCGAATAAGGTTCAAAACGGGAAGGAGGACAGAAATTTTTCAACGATGTCGGGATAGAAGTTGCCTCAGTACTGGAAACAACAGGATTATTGTAAAAATATTCTTTCAATTTAATCTTCCTCAGCAATTCATGGCGTTCAATTTTCCATTGAAGGTCGTCATATTGGACCGTAGGAATAAAGGATAGACCCCTAGCAAGCAGGTGTTGTTCGCTCGGTGATAAATCATATGAAGATAAATTAAAGATTAATGTCTCACTGTCGGCGGTCGTCCCGGACGTCTTACGTCTTTTCCATTGTTGGCCCCTCCTCGTGCATCTCCTCTGCCGACACGGCCTCTGTATCTTGTCGACTTTGGGATTGCACCTAAAGGGACAGCCTCACCGGGAGTTTTATCATTCTCACTATTGGAGCTGTGGGGGTCTTGTGATGAGTCAGAATCAAATTGACTTAAGGTATTTCTGCCACGTCTTTTTTGGCGGAAGAAGGGGCGTTTAGGGCCATCTGGGGTATTCCCCGATAGCCAACGATAAACGGAATGTCTCTCATAGTCAACTTGAACTTTATTCATTTTCTCCTGCTTGAAAAAGATAAGTTCTCTTTTATAAGTGGCAAGTTGTTGTTTTAGCTTTTCCAGCCAATCTGTATCGAGGTCAGTCGACAGGGTAGCCAAATGTGTGTCCTCATATGTAGTGATTTTTTCTTTAATTGTCTTCAGTTCCTTTGAGGATTGTTCTATAACAAAAACCATTAAATCAAGCGAACACCGGTTGAGAATTCCAACCCATTTTTTGCAGAAAGCAGGGTCATATGTCCGATAGTGGGACAATTCCTCACTCGGAAGCCTCTTGGGATTAATTTAGATTTAAAATAGTCACTCAACGTAACCACATGCAGGTGGTAATCATTTTCTTTCTTTTTCAATCGTAGCAGATCCCGGAAAACAATGTCCGCTGTAGTGGACTCCATCTCGTCCTTCAAGCATTTAGATGATACAATCGCTTTGATCTCAGCATCGGAGAACGTGTGTAGGTCTCCTATAGCGAAGTCAAATTGTCCCAGTGATTCCTCGTCGGTCATGATGGTAACAGGTGTAGCCAGGGATCAACTGCAAAGATTTTTAGACAGGTGTGGGTGCATCCATTTACCACAGAACTGCGGCGGAAAATAGGTAAAATAAAACAGTCAATGTAAAGACCTGTATCCACGTGAACATTAAAAATATATGGCGTTGGGTGCCAAAAGGACTAAAGGAAAACACTCGGCAGGTGATAACCTCCACGTATTTGTAGCAGGGTCCGGCACTCCCAATAACAGCTGAACTTGGATCGGTGCCTTCGCAGCCAATAAATCAGCACAATGTAGTAGACAATGGCGCGGCACTCGTACCTCTGGTAATGAATTCAAACGGCAGCCAGTGAAGTTATCAACGTTTCAAATCGGTTTAATTTGTCATCAGGATAAAAAGGTAACAAACAATCCAGTTTAAATAGAAAGACCACGTGGAGGCGGGAGAAGTAAGGACCAATGGTCTCATAGTCTCCCTTCACATCTAACTGACGTCATCAGATAGAGACGCGTCAGTAGTGACATAGCAAACCATCACCATAGTAACAACAAATAAACAAAATTTTAAAAAAATGGATGCAGCAACTGACCAAAAACTAAGTAGAAGAATAAGGCATACTACAATAAATACATATGCACATAACACAATGTATGAAATAACAATAGAAAGTATAAGCAATGGTTCAGAAATTAGTTGCGAAATACCGTTAACGGTAAAAGTTCATTGAGTCCCCGTGGTGCTATACAATCTAATTGATGTATCCACCATGCCTCCTTTCGGAGGAGTAGACGAGCTCTATCTCCACCTCTTTTTGTCTGAGGAATGCAATCTATAATGCGATAGCGGAGACTGGAAAGGGAATGTTTAAAATCAAGGAAATGTCTAGCGACAGGTTGGTCGCTCTTACCACTTTCAAGGGCACTGCGAATAGAACAACGATGCATGCCCATCCTCTCCTTGAACTTACGTTCAGTCTTCCCCACATAGATGAGGCTACATGGACAGATGATGGTATAAATAATGTACATCGAATTACAAGTAAAATGGTGCCGGATCTTATACAATTTGCCCGAGTGTGGATGATTAAAAGTGTCTCCTGTAAGGAGAAATTGGCAAGTCACACAAGTACAGCGAAAATTACCATTTCTTAAACCAGGAAACCAGCTGGGTGGTCCAATTGCAGGTTTGTATTCGACATTAGTTTTAACTAACAATTGCTTTAGATTTGCACCTCTTTTGTAACAGGGCATTGCCCGTGTCTGTTTAAATGGTAGGTTAGGGTCAGACTGTAGGATCGACCAATTCTTTTTTACGGATGACATGGCAGCCTCTGAGGTGACATTATACCTGGATACCACAGGTAGGACATTATCAAAGTTTTGTGAGGATGAGATTTTATTTTTATTTTTATTTTGTCTAATAAGCAGATTGGTAGGGTCAAGCTTAAGGACACGTTCCTTACACTCCTCTAGGGAATTTCTTTGGTACCCACTGCATAAAAGTTTGGTAATAAACTCGTCAAGTTGTTGTCGACATATAATGTCGTCACTGTTAATTCGCCTGTACCTGAGCATCTGTGAATAAGGCAAACTGCTAATGAGCTTACGGGGATGACAGCTTTGGGGCTGCAACAATGTGTTGCGGTCTGTTTCTTTAATATATACACAAGTATTGAGTCGATTATCGTGTCGACCAATCTGTACATCCAAAAAATGAATATCAGAAAAATTAATATCGAAAGTGAATTTGGTGGGGTGATCTAAGGCATTATGCAGTTCAATAATAGATTTGAGAATATTTCAATCACCCTTCCATAAAATAAAAATATCATCGATAAAGCGTTTAAATAATAAACAATGTTCAGAAAAGGTGGTGTTAGAAAGGAAAACATCGAACTCAACGGCAAACATAAAAATAATAGCATAAGCTGGGGCTACTGAAGAGCCCATAGAGCAGCCCCGAATCTGCAAATAAAATTCATTGTTATAGAGAAAAAAGTTGTTGTTTAAAATAAAATCCATAGCTAGTACAATAAATTCAATTTTATTACTATTAAAGTCGCTCTTAGATCTAAGAAATCTTTCCAAAGCTGACAAACCCAAAGCATGAGGTATAATGGTGTACAGGTTAACCACATCAACAGTGGCCAACCAACAATCATCAGGAATATTCAAGAAAGGTTTAAGTTCACATAAAAAGTCAGTAGTGTCCAACAAGAAGGAGTCTTCTTTTTTAATAAGAGGCTGAAGCCATTCATCTAACAGGGTCGCCAAGGGTTGTAACACAGATCCCTGTGCCGCCACAATTGGCCGACCTGGTGGGGGAAAGATACCTTTGTGGACTTTCGGGAGTGTGTAAAAGATGGGGACAGTAGGGGATTCAGGGCACAGAACTTTTTGCATGGGGACTGTAATTATATCATTGTCCACGCCAATTTGAAGTATTTCATTCAGATGCTTTTTACAGGATAACATAGGGTTACTCACTAATTTCTTGTAAGTGGTAGCGTCAGTCAGATGTCGTTGAATTTCACGGTCATAGTCCTCGATATCCTGGAGCACGATTGCGCCCCCCTTGTCCGCCCCCCGAATAATCAGATTTTTGTTGGATTTTAAAGACTTCAGTGCATATCTTTCATCAATGGACAAATTAGGATGAATTTCTGTATTGTGAATATCTTGTTCAATGTCTCGGTCCATAACTTGGGCATTTTGTTTATTTGTTGTTACTATGGTGATGGTTTGCTATGTCACTACTGACGCGTCTCTATCTGATGACGTCAGTTAGATGTGAAGGGAGACTATGAGACCATTGGTCCTTACTTCTCCCGCCTCCACGTGGTCTTTCTATTTAAACTGGATTGTTTGTTACCTTTTTATCCTGATGACAAATTAAACCGATTTGAAACGTTGATAACTTCACTGGCTGCCGTTTGAATTCATTACCAGAGGTACGAGTGCCGCGCCATTGTCTACTACATTGTGCTGATTTATTGGCTGCGAAGGCACCGATCCAAGTTCAGCTGTTATTGGGAGTGCCGGACCCTGCTACAAATACGTGGAGGATATCACCTGCCGAGTGTTTTCCTTTAGTCCTTTTGGCACCCAACGCCATATATTTTTAATGTTCACGTGGATACAGGTCTTTACATTGACTGTTTTATTTTACCTATTTTCCGCCGCAGTTCTGTGGTAAATGGATGCACCCACACCTGTCTAAAAATCTTTGCAGTTGATCCCTGGCTACACCTGTTACCATCATGGCCGACGAGGAATCACTGGGACAATTTGACTTCGCTATAGGAGACCTACACACGTTCTCCGATGCTGAGATCAAAGCGATTGTATCATCTAAATGCTTGAAGGACGAGATGGAGTCCACTACAGCGGACATTGTTTTCCGGGATCTGCTACGATTGAAAAAGAAAGAAAATGATTACCACCTGCATGTGGTTACGTTGAGTGACTATTTTAAATCTAAATTAATCCCAAGAGGCTTCCGAGTGAGGAATTGTCCCACTATCGGACGATATGACCCTGCTTTCTGCAAAAAATGGGTTGGAATTCTCAACCGGTGTTCGCTTGATTTAATGGTTCTTGTTATAGAACAATCCTCAAAGGAACTGAAGACAATTAAAGAAAAAATCACTACATATGAGGACACACATTTGGCTACCCTGTCGACTGACCTCGATACAGATTGGCTGGAAAAGCTAAAACAACAACTTGCCACTTATAAAAGAGAACTTATCCTTTTCAAGCAGGAGAAAATGAATAAAGTTCAAGTCGACTATGAGAGACATTCCGTTTATCGTTGGCTATCGGGGAATACCCCAGATGGCCCTAAACGCCCCTTCTTCCGCCAAAAAAGACGTGGCAGAAATACCTTAAGTCAATTTGATTCTGACTCATCACAAGACCCCCACAGCTCCAATAGTGAGAATGATAAAACTCCCGGTGAGGCTGTCCCTTTAGGTGCAATCCCAAAGTCGACAAGATACAGAGGCCGTGTCGGCAGAGGAGATGCACGAGGAGGGGCCAACAATGGAAAAGACGTAAGACGTCCGGGACGACCGCCGACAGTGAGACATTAATCTTTAATTTATCTTCATATGATTTATCACCGAGCGAACAACACCTGCTTGCTAGGGGTCTATCCTTTATTCCTACGGTCCAATATGACGACCTTCAATGGAAAATTGAACGCCATGAATTGCTGAGGAAGATTAAATTGAAAGAATATTTTTACAATAATCCTGTTGTTTCCAGTACTGAGGCAACTTCTATCCCGACATCGTTGAAAAATTTCTGTCCTCCTTCCCGTTTTGAACCTTATTCGGTTAATGCCACAATCAAGACTTTTGCCCAAGTTATGGACCGAGACATTGAACAAGATATTCACAATACAGAAATTCATCCTAATTTGTCCATTGATGAAAGATATGCACTGAAGTCTTTAAAATCCAACAAAAATCTGATTATTCGATGGGCGGACAAGGGGGGCGCAATCGTGCTCCAGGATATCGAGGACTATGACCATGAATTTCAACGATATCTGACTGACGCTACCACTTACAAGAAATTAGTGAGTAACCCTATGTTATCCTGTAAAAAGCATCTGAATGAAATACTTCAAATTGGTGTGGACAATGATATAATTACAGTCCCCATGCAAAAAGTTCTGTGCCCTGAATCCCCTACTGTCCCCATCTTTTACACACTCCCGAAAGTCCACAAAGGTATCTTTCCCCCACCAGGTCGGCCAATTGTGGCGGCACAGGGATCTGTGTTACAACCCTTGGCGACCCTGTTAGATGAATGGCTTCAGCCTCTTATTAAAAAAGAAGACTCCTTCTTGTTGGACACTACTGACTTTTTATGTGAACTTAAACCTTTCTTGAATATTCCTGATGATTGTTGGTTGGCCACTGTTGATGTGGTTAACCTGTACACCATTATACCTCATGCTTTGGGTTTGTCAGCTTTGGAAAGATTTCTTAGATCTAAGAGCGACTTTAATAGTAATAAAATTGAATTTATTGTACTAGCTATGGATTTTATTTTAAACAACAACTTTTTTCTCTATAACAATGAATTTTATTTGCAGATTCGGGGCTGCTCTATGGGCTCTTCAGTAGCCCCAGCTTATGCTATTATTTTTATGTTTGCCGTTGAGTTCGATGTTTTCCTTTCTAATACCACCTTTTCTGAACATTGTTTATTATTTAAACGCTTTATCGATGATATTTTTATTTTATGGAAGGGTGATTGCAATATTCTCAAATCTATTATTGAACTGCATAATGCCTTAGATCACCCCACCAAATTCACTTTCGATATAAATTTTTCTGATATTCATTTTTTGGATGTACAGATTGGTCGACACGATAATCGACTCAATACTCGTGTATATATTAAAGAAACAGACCGCAACACATTGTTGCAGCCCCAAAGCTGTCATCCCCGTAAGCTCATTAGCAGTTTGCCTTATTCACAGATGCTCAGGTACAGGCGAATTAACAGTGACGACATTATATGTCGACAACAACTTGACGAGTTTATTACCAAACTTTTATGCAGAGGGTACCAAAGAAATTCCCTAGAGGAGTGTAAGGAACGTGTCCTTAAGCTTGACCCTACCAATCTGCTTATTAGACAAAATAAAAATAAAAATAAAATCTCATCCTCACAAAACTTTGATAATGTCCTCCCTGTGGTATCCCGGTATAATGTCACCTCAGAGGCTGCCATGTCATCCGTAAAAAAGAATTGGTCGATCCTACAGTCTGACCCTAACCTACCATTTAAACAGACACGGGCAATGCCCTGTTACAAAAGAGGAGCAAATCTAAAGCAATTGTTAGTTAAAACTAATGTCGAATACAAACCTGCAATTGGACCACCCAGCTGGTTTCCTGGTTTAAGAAATGGTAATTTTCGCTGTACTTGTGTGACTTGCCAATTTCTCCTTACAGGAGACACTTTTAATCATCCACACTCGGGCAAATTGTATAAGATCCGGCACCATTTTACTTGTAATTCTATGTACATTATTTATACCATCATCTGTCCATGTAGCCTCATCTATGTGGGGAAGACTGAACGTAAGTTCAAGGAGAGGATGGGCATGTATCGTTGTTCTATTCGCAGTGCCCTTGAAAGTGGTAAGAGCGACCAACCTGTCTCTAGACATTTCCTTGATTTTAAACATTCCCTTTTCAGTCTCCGCTATCGCATTATAGATTGCATTCCTCAGACAAAAAGAGGTGGAGATAGAGCTCGTCTACTCCTCCGAAAGGAGGCATGGTGGATACATCAATTAGATTGTATAGCACCACGGGGACTCAATGAACTTTTACCGTTAACGGTATTTCGCAACTAATTTCTGAACCATTGCTTATACTTTCTATTGTTATTTCATACATTGTGTTATGTGCATATGTATTTATTGTAGTATGCCTTATTCTTCTACTTAGTTTTTGGTCAGTTGCTGCATCCATTTTTTTAAAATTTTGTTTATTTGTTGTTACTATGGTGATGGTTTGCTATGTCACTACTGACGCGTCTCTATCTGATGACGTCAGTTAGATGTGAAGGGAGACTATGAGACCATTGGTCCTTACTTCTCCCGCCTCCACGTGGTCTTTCTATTTAAACTGGATTGTTTGTTACCTTTTTATCCTGATGACAAATTAAACCGATTTGAAACGTTGATAACTTCACTGGCTGCCGTTTGAATTCACTACCAGAGGTACGAGTGCCGCGCCATTGTCTACTATATATATATATATATATATATATATATTTTTATATATATACACAACAAGGAAGGTCCCGGCATTCAAACACTTAGAGACAACGACTCTGGTGCCTATCTATCCCAGCAGGGATGTAAATAGCAGAAAGCGGCAGAAAGCACTCTAGAGAATTTTGCAAAGACTGCACGGCGGCAGTAAAGAGAATAACTGTAGACAAGGCAGCAGGCTAGTGCATCAATGTTTCAGGCAAGTGGCCCTTTATCAAGACATAGCAAACAATGAAAAAGTACTTACATATATAAGGGAGTGTGGGGGCAGGAGCACCTCGTGCAGCCATCACCAGCACGGCACCCGGCGGGTAGTGGATGACGTCATCTGTGCCACGTGTCGGGGTGCCTGGGGTCACCAGGGGTCGTGAAAATAGGGAAATCACCAAGGCAACCACGGACGCTGTGTGTGACGACCATGTCAGTGAAAGTGCGCTCTGGCGGCAGCCAGGAAAGGGGGAGAGTGAGGAGAGAGAACAGAGGAGCGGGGATGGAGAGTCTAGTGCCGGCTCATAGTGCTTGCATAAGGGCTTGCGGGGACATCGCTGTGTCTTTATAATGAAATATAAAGACAAAATGTGTCAAGTATACTGACCAAGTAATAAGTAACAGAAATGCATACAACTTGTATATCAATGACGGCATCACTACAGCGAGAGAACTAAAATGTCGCATGTACAGGACAAGATTAAAAAACAATGTCTGCCACTGTCTGCTGGCAGGGTACAGGGAGAGAAAAAAAATCAGAGTATTAGACCAGCAGGTGAGATCTGTGGATAATAAAAATGAATCTAAAAGTGCCAAGCCAAGAGAAACATGTGACATGCATATATATATATAGTAACAGTTCCAGTCCAAGAGCCAGAAAGGGCACACACCACCAAATGCAGGTAAAAATTGCTTTTAATCACAGAGAGGCATTATTCCATGTCGACGTTTCAACCCCTTAGGGTCGTTATCAAGACAGACAAAGTTGTTCAGTGTGGCACCAGAGCAAGCCAGGCCTACACTGATACTGCAGTAGAGTCCATATATACCTTAGCCAATCAGTAATAATCACATATAATGAATCTAATAAAACAGCTGTGTAGGGGCGGACTACCCCCAGCAGGACCCATCTCTCTGTAAACCACTATGCAAACACTATCCTGCAGTGGCCGCACACATGCAGGGACGTAATAAGAACAAACATAATGTTACTAACGGGACAAACACATATATTACCTTGCCGTGTACAGTACAGAGCCTAATTCAGGAGCCAGAGTGTCCATGTGTCCCGAGATCGCCATAGTTTCACAACGATACCCAGAACCAGACAGATGCGGCTCAACTGCATTCCACCATCTACGGATACCCGCAGGCAGTGCTATTTTTCAGCAGGAACCAGCAGGAACTCCGCTCCTGAACCTCTAATTAAATATGACATTATCAGGAACTGAAAATGTACTTTTCATAAGATAAGTTTTATTTTAAAGTCACCTGTGAGTGCCTTTGTTTCTAAATACAATATATACATCTATCTCTCCCTCCCTCTCTCTATTATGTGTGTTTTTTATTTATTTAATTGATCCACCCCCAGACCTGGAGTTCCTGAACCTATTTTTCCAGAAAAATAGTCCTGCCTGCAGGGTTCATTGCTGGTCACATGACCATCGCGCTGTCTTGTGCAATGCGGCCATGTATTACTACAGCCGGCACCCGGAACCTGGGATGCGTGTCATATGCGTTCCATCATAATCTATTTCAGAAATTAAATAAATGAGATAATGCGTTATAATACCCGATCCTACCATTAGAAATGGCTGTGTCCGTTAATTATATTGGCATGATTAGAGTAGCCACGGCATGGTATAATATTATTATGGACAGTGGGGGCGTGTGAAATTAGCATGTCATACTCAGAGTGTGATATTGGGTCCGCTAAGAGGTATACATATGTCCCAACCCAAAACACAGCTAAGACAATTAACCCCTTCCCGACATTTGACGTACATTTACGTCATGGTCGGGAAGTACTTCCCGACACATGGCATAAATGTACGTCATGCCATTTAACTGCCACCGCGTCTATAGACGCGGTGACAGTTTAAACATGTCTGCTGTCCCTGACAGCAGACATGTCCCTGCATGCCCAGGGGGGGCTGCGATGCTGCCCCCCCGTCGGCGATCGCTGTGATTGGCTGTTCAGTGTGAACAGCCATTCACAGCGTTTTCTGTGTCACCGGCGAATAACGTTCGCCGGTGACACAGGGATCGGAGGTGATTGGTGCTGTAAAGTACAGCACCAATCACCGCGGAGTGTAAGGGTGACACTGGTGTCACCCCACCTCACCCCGCCCGCCCCCAAAGGCCGTGATTGGTTCGTCGGACCGACGAACCAATCACAGCCATGGAGGGGGGTTTAAACTAACGGTGACTGCACTGCAGACGCCATTCCGGTCTGGAATTGCGTGCAGTGCGGTCACCGTGCCTAGCTGCCACAGTATACTGACCTGAACCTTGCAAAATACTTACCTGATCACTGCCTGGATCTTGCTACTTCTTGTGACTTCCTGTGCTGTGTTGTGCTGTGTTGTGCTGCTGCAGTGTCATCGAGTTATAGATAGAGAGATAGAGAGAGAGAGATAGAGAGAGATAGAGAGGGCTAGTGACAGAGAGTGCTATATTTTGTGCTGCTGCAGTGTGATAGAGTTATAGATAGAGAGATAGAGAGAGATAGAGAGAGATAGAGAGAGATAGAGAGATAGTGACAGATTGTGCTATATATTTTTTATATAACTGACTGCTGCCCCCCCTTTTGTGCTGATCAGTATAAATTAACTGATCAGCAACTTTTTGGGGGCGCAGGTTTTTTTTTTATATATATATATACCTGTCAGTGCTGCTGCTGCAGTGTCATAGAGTGATAGATAGTGAGAGATAGAGAGATAGAGAGAGATAGTGACAGAGAGTGATAGAGACTGCTATATTTTGTGTCTGCTGCCCCCCTTTTGTGCACCCCCAGCAACTTTTTGGGGGTGCAGGGGTTATTTTTCATATATATAACTGTCAGTGCTGCTGCTGCAGTGTCATAGAGTGATAGATAGTGAGAGATAGAGAGATAGAGAGAGATAGTGACAGAGAGTGATAGAGAGTGCTATATTTTGTGTCTGCTGCCCCCGCCTTTTGTGCTGATCACTATATCTGAGGTGATCAGCAACTTTTTGGGGGTGCAGAGGTTTTTTTTTTATATATATACCTGTCAGTTGCTGCCAGTTGCACTGTCAGTTGCACCAAAGGTTGTGCACCTGCTGCCCCTCACTGGTAATCAGTGTCGCATCACTGATCACCTTTTTTTTTTTTGAGGGTGCTGTGGGGTCTTTTTTTAATTTTTTTTTTACACACACTGTGATTTTGTGGGTGTCCTGTGGCCACTGTGCGCTGATCAGTGACGTACATCACTGATCAGCTTTTTCGGCACAGGGTTGATCTATTTTTTTATTTTTTTTGATCAAATTCCTGTTGCCTTTGAGCGCTGTTCAGTGACGGACGTTACTGACCAACATCTGTGCTCAATTTTTGGCGCAGGACCTTTTTTTTTTTTTTTTAACCCCTTCAATTTTTATTTTTTTTAACCCCTTCAATTTTTTATTTTTTTTATTGGGATCAAATTCCTGTATAAAGTATTTTTTTTTTCTGCACTACATACACACTACACACTACATACCCCCCGGGTTGAAATAAAGTTTGTACCCCCCCCTACACTATACACGTGTTGAAACATTTCACTACCAGTAACACAAAAATAAAAATGGCATCCCAAATGTCATCCCAAATGTCATCCCAAATGTCATCCCAGTCATCCAGAAGAATGTATTCAGCGGAGGAGGCATATGCCATGCTTGCCTCTGACTCTGACACAGCCAGTGAGGCAAGCAGGGAATTTGAAGGATTCGTCTTAAGCTCCTCTTCCTCCTCTGGTGATGAGGGACCCCCTCAAAGACGCCCCCGTAGAGCAGCTGAGACCCCCCCAATAATTGATCTCGTATGGACCCCACCACCAGACAATTTTGAGCCCCAGGTTCCTGAGTTTTTGGCCATGCCAGGAATCCAATTTGATTCCACAGGTCTCAGAGAAATTTACTTTTTCAAATTATTTTTCTCTGATGATTTTATAAATTTAATGGTGGACCAAACTAATTTATATGCCCAGCAGTTTATTGCTCAAAACCCCACGTCATCATTTGCTAGGTGGACCCCTGTAGATGCAGTAGAGATGATGACGTTTTAGGGTCTGGTGTTTCATATGGGCATAGTAAAAAAGCCAGAAATTAGGCAATATTGGAGTACAGATGTTCTGTACAGCACCCCATTTTACCGTATGGCCATGACTCGGGCTCGTTTTGAGATGATCCTTAAATTTTTGCATTACAACGATAATGCACAGTGCCCACCCAGAGATGATCCCACCTTTGACCGGCTATTCAAAGTCAGGCCGGTCATTGATCATTTCAGTGCCAAATTTGCAGAGATGTACATCCCTGAAAAATTTATTTGTATTGACGAGTCCCTTATACATTTTAAAGGAAGGGTTAAATTCCGCCAGTACCTTCCCAGTAAGAGGGCAAGGTATGGCATAAAAATGTATAAGCTGTGTGAAAGCACCTCAGGGTACACCCACATGTTTAGGGTATATGAAGGGAAGGATTCAAGAATTGAACCGCCAGAATGCCCCCCCTCCCTCGTAGGTGTTAGTGGAAAAATTGTCTGGGATTTAGTGCTCCCCTTCCTGGATAAAGGTTATCACCTCTATGTGGATAACTTTTACACTAGCATCCCCCTGTTTAAGGCCCTTGGTTCAAGAGGTACAGCAGCTTGCGGTACTGTGCGCAAGAACCAAAGAGGCCTCCCAAAAACGCACATTGCCTAAGTAATGAGAAGGGGTGAAAGCAGGGGAATATGCACCGAAAATATGTTGTTGGTCAAATATAAGGACAAGAGGGATGTCCTTATACTGACAACAATTCACGGAGACAGTACCACCTCCGTCCCTGTACGAGGTACCAGTACCCACACCTCAAAACCTAATTGTATCCTGGATTACAATAGGTACATGGGCGGAGTGGATCTTTCAGATCAGGTACTGAAGCCGTACAGTGCCCTGCGGAAAACAAAAATCTGGTACAAGAAGCTGGCCGTGTATATCATCCAGATGGCACTGTATAACGCTTACGTGCTATTCCGTTCTACCGGCCAGAGGGGGACATTTATGCACTTTCAAGAGGAAGTCATAAAGGGCCTAATATTTGGGAACCAGCAGGCAGAGGGCCCCAGTACTTCTAGTACTGGCCCCCGTATTGTACCAGGGCAGCATTTTCCTGATGAAATCCCCTCCACTGGAAAAAAGGGCAGGACCCAAAAAGGTGCAAAGTTTGCTATAAAAAGGGAATAAGAAAGCAAACTATTGTCCAGTGTGACACTTGCCCCGACAAACCCGGCCTATGTATAAAGGAGTGTTTTAAAATATACCACACATCTATGGATTATTAGGTTCATAATTTCACCGTGCTTCGGGGGTCTTGCTAATGCCACATAGCACCCACCATTCATTCCACCAGAATCTGAGCCGCAAAATCCAAAAATCACTCCTTCCCTTCTGAGTCCTGCCATGCACCCCACTGGTATTTTTTGGTCACATGTGAGGCATTGCCGTACTCGGGAGAAATTGGGGCACAGATTTTGGGGTGCTTTTTCTCCTTCATACCTTCTGAAAATGAAAAATTTTGAGCCAGAACTGCATTTTTGTGTAAAAAAATGTAATTTTTCATTTTCACTGCCCAGTTGTATCAAAATTGGTGAAACCCCTGGGGGTTTGAAATGTACACTATACCCCTAGATGAATTCCCTGAGGGGTGTAGTTTGCAAAATGGGGTCACTTGTGGGGGGGTTCCACTGTATTGGTGCTTTGGGGGTCTTGCTAATGCGACATAGCACCCACCAACATTCCACCAGAATTTGTGCTGCAAAATCCAAATATCACTCCTTCCCTTCAGAGTCCTGCCACTTTTTGGTCACACATGAGGCATTGCCGTACTCGGGAGAAATTGGGGCACAGATTTTGGGGTGCTTTGTCTCCTTCATTCCTTGTGAAAATGAAAAATTTTGAGCCAGAACTGCATTTTTGTGTAAAAAAATGTAATTTTTCATTTTCACTGCCCAGTTGTATCAAAATTGGTGAAACCCCTGGGGGTATGAAATGTACACTATACCCCTAGATGAATTCCCTGAGGGGTGTAGTTTGCAAAATGGGGTCACTTGTGGGGGGGTTCCACTGTATTGGTGCTTGGGGGGTCTTGCTAATGCCACATAGCACCCACCAACATTCCACCAGAATCTGAGCTGCAAAATCCCAAAATCACTCCTTCCCTTCTGAGTCCTGCCATGCACCCAAATGGTATTTTTTGGTCACATGTGAGGCATTGCCGTACTCGGGAGAAATTGGGGCACAGATTTTGGGGTGCTTTGTCTCCTTCATTCCTTGTGAAAATGAAAAATTTTGAGCCAGAACTGCATTTTTGTGTAAAAAAATGTAATTTTTTAAATTTTCACTGCCCAGTTGTATCAAAATTGGTGAAACCCCTGGGGGTATGAAATGTACACTATACCCCTAGATGAATTCCCTGAGGGGTGTAGTTTGCAAAATGGGGTCACTTGTGGGGGGGTTCCACTGTATTGGTGCTTGGGGGGTCTTGCTAATGCCACATAGCACCCACCAACATTCCACCAGAATCTGAGCTGCAAAATCCCAAAATCACTCCTTCCCTTCTGAGTCCTGCCATGCACCCAAATGGTATTTTTTGGTCACATGTGAGGCATTGCCGTACTCGGGAGAAATTGGGGCACAGATTTTGGGGTGCTTTGTCTCCTTCATTCCTTGTGAAAATGAAAAATTTTGAGCCAGAACTGCATTTTTGTGTAAAAAAATGTAATTTTTCATTTTCACTGCCCAGTTGTATCAAAATTGGTGAAACCCCTGGGGGTTTGAAATGTACACTATACCCCTAGATGAATTCCCTGAGGGGTGTAGTTTGCAAAATGGGGTCACTTGTGGGGGGGTTCCACTGTATTGGTGCTTGGGGGGTCTTGCTAATGCGACATAGCACCCACCAACATTCCACCAGAATCTGAGCTGCAAAATCCCAAAATCACTCCTTCCCTTCTGAGTCCTGCCATGCACCCAAATGGTATTTTTTGGTCACACGTGAGGCATTGCCGTACTCGGGAGAAATTGGGGCACAGATTTTGAGGTGCTTTGCCTCCTTCATTCCTTGTGAAAATTAAAAATTTTGAGCCAGAACTGCATTTTTGTGTAAAAAATGTAATTTTTCATTTGCACAGCCCAGTTGT
Organism: Crinia signifera; assembly: GCF_055691185.1. NCBI lineage: Eukaryota > Metazoa > Chordata > Amphibia > Anura > Myobatrachidae > Crinia > Crinia signifera. The sequence goes on from NC_139219.1 coordinate 45,365,442, forward strand.
ATCAAAATTGGTGAAACCCCTGGGGGTATGAAATGTACACTATACCCCTAGATGAATTCCCTGAGGGGTGTAGTTTGCAAAATGGGGTCACTTGTGGGGGGGTTCCACTGTATTGGTGCTTGGGGGGTCTTGCTAATGCGACATAGCACCCACCAACATTCCACCAGAATCTGAGCTGCAAAATCCCAAAATCACTCCTTCCCTTCTGAGTCCTGCCATGCACCCAAATGGTATTTTTTGGTCACATGTGAGGCATTGCCGTACTCGGGAGAAATTGGGGCACAGATTTTGGGGTGCTTTGTCTCCTTCATTCCTTGTGAAAATGAAAAATTTTGAGCCAGAACTGCATTTTTGTGTAAAAAATTTATTTTTTCATTTTCACTGCCCAGTTGTACCACAATTGGTGAAACCCCTGGGGGTTTGAAATGTACACTATACCCCTAGATGAATTCCCTGAAGGGTGTAGTTTGCAAAATGGGGTCACTTGTGGGGGGGTTCATAAATTTTAGCATCTTATGGTGCCTAGAAACCTACATGGTGCCTAAAAAATAATCTCATAAAAAGGAGGCTCCAAAATCAAGTAGGTGCTCCTTCTATTATGAAGCCTGTAGTTTGGTCAACGTGCACACTAGGGCCACATATAGGATATTTATGAAAACAAAAGAATTGGGGGAATCAATTTTTAGTCACATTTCTCTAGTAAAATCTACGGTGTTCCTTAGAAAAATGTATTAAAATTGCAAATCTGCAAAAAAAATGAAATTTTGAAATTTCACCTACACTTTGTTTTAATTCCTGTGAAACACCTAAAGGGTTAACAAACTTCCAAAATGCTGTTTTGAATACTGTGAGGGGTGCAGTTTTTGAAATGGCATCATTTATGGGGGTGTCTCACATACAAGTCCCTCAAAGTCACATCAGAACTGAACTGGTCCCTAAAAAAATCAGTGTTTGAAATTTTCTTGAAAATTTGAGAATTTGCTATTCATATTGTAAGCCTCCTAGTGTCCAAAAAAATTAAAAGGAAGTTGAAATAATGATGGAAACATAAAGTAGACATATGGTCTATGTTAGTTATTAACTATTTTGAGTGGTATGATTATTTGTCTCACAAGCAGAAAATTTAACATTTTGCAAATTGCTAAATTTTCAATTTTTTTACGACATTTTGGTATTTTTCACAAAAAAACACAGACTGTATCGACCCAAATTTACCACTAATTTGAAGTACAATGTGTCACGAGAAAACAATCTCAAAATCACTGGGATAAGTAAAAGCAAAAAAAAGTTATCCCCACTTAAGTGATACATGTCAGATTTGAAAAAAAGGGCTGTCAGGAAGGCAAAAACATGCTGTGTCAGGAAGGGGTTAATAAAGATATGGAACAAAATACTAATAAACGATTCACTTCACCAATACACCAATATAATGATCTAATATTTTGGAGCTCACTGTTGGGGTACATTTTACTAAAAACTTCTAAAAAAGGAAGCATGGAGCTATTGCCCATATTAACAAATGAGATGATTGGGGAAATTTACTAAAATGGAAGTTCTGTTTCACACGGGATGTTGCTATGGGCAACCAGTCAGAATCTACTTCTTTTTTATTTAGCACTTTCTAGAAGATAATAGACAGGATCTGATTGGTTGCCCATAGCAATATCCCATGTGAAACAGAACTCTCATCTTAGCAAAATTCCCCCAATAGCTTTCATGTACCCAGAATGTGTTCCACAAATGATAACTAAGATGGGATTGGTTGATATAAGCAACATCTCTACTTTTCCAATTAAAAGTGTTATTAAATTTAGCCCAAAATAAAGAAAATTATTGGTCAATTTAAATGAAACAATTATATCAGCTTTTGCAAATCAACTTATAACCAGTTGGAATATGTGAATTTAAATAAATGCCTTAGCTTTGACATCTGTTAAGTGAAAGTCCATAAGTACCAAGAATTGGACATGTTTTGGATACTAATTTTATAAATGTTCAACAAATTGTAATAGACGTATATCATATAATGTATGTGCCTAATACATTGGTTATAAATCTTTGAAATTCAGACTTGGCTTCTTTATTCAAGTATTTTTCTTTTTTTTATATATTCTTTATTTTGGTTTTGTATAGCGGTGAAAACATTACAAACATTTGTAGGTACAGCAAGTTAGAGAATCGGGACATTGTAATACATGAGGAGTAGCAGTTACATTTCAATGAATCTACAGGATGTCTATACTGCTTAGTTTTCCAGGAAAGGAACATCGAATAATGATTTTTGTCTACGTATTCCATCCAACCTATTGCCGCATTCAACAACATATTTTATTCAGTAGAAAAATATTAATTATAACGATTATCAAAACAGAGACAAGACATGGGGGATAAGAAAGAGAGGAAGGTGTCAGAATAGGGGGGGGGGGGGGAGGAAGGGGGTGTGTGAGACTGGCTTCCACTGGCTTAAGCCCGATATGTATATTTGCTTTGTTACATCTTTTATCCCCATATCAAAAAGTGTATTTTTACTTAATGGGATCTCAAAGTACATTGGTTGGCACATGATCTTTATATGTCGTGGATGACTTAAACTCAAGCCAAGGTGACCATGTGGCCACATAGTCGGATTGTTTGTCCAGGGCAGAATGGTAGATGTCTTCCATGGTACCATAGAAATCAATCCTCTGGAACCATTCCCATATAGTAGGTGGATCTATGGACCTCCAATGTACTGGGAGGACTGCCCTTGCTGCGTTACTAAGATGTTTCAGCAGTGAGCGTTTGTATTTTGCAGGGGGTATAGTGGTGTGTGAGAGCAACCAAAAGTCGGGGCCCTCAGGTGTTTGGAAACCCAGTATGACTGAGGAGAGTTGAATCACTGACTTCCAAAAGGCCCTGATCTTAGGACAGTCCCACCATATATGCATCAAGGTCCCCTTCTGTGTGTCGCATCTCCAACAAAATGGAGACACCGAGGGAAAGAATTTGTGAATCATGGGAGGGCATCTATACCACCTGGTCAGCAATTTGTATTGTGTCTCCACCACCTCCAGGCTCGTAGAGCATTGAGCCATGTTGTCACAGTGTTTTTCCCAATTTATTTTTAGTCCCCGTGGGGAGAGATCTGAGTCCCAAGCCTTGCAGAAGGAAGGGAGATCAGTGAAGTGGCTTTTTAACACAATTTTATATATAGTTGAGACAACATGTACGGGCTCAGAGGATTGGGAGCACAACACTTCAAACGGTGTAGGTTCTTTTTTAAGTGCCATAATGGTTCTCTTCGAGTGGATGTAGTGCCTTATTTGCAAATAGAACCAGGTGTCTGTCTGCGGCAAGTTGTTATCTGATTTTAATTCAGCGAAAGGCTTAACCGAGCCTCCCGATAGCAAATGTATTATTCTCGTTAGTCCCTTGCCTTGCCATATGGTGGCGATGCGTCCTGCATTCCCCGGAGGGAAATCTGGGTTATTGATAAAGGGGAGGAGCAGCGTGTCGCTTGAGGAGAGGGCTAATTTGTACCGGAGGGTTCTCCAGATAGCTAATGTAGGCTCAACTGTAGGGTGTGAACAGCGCGGTATCCTTGAAAGCCAGGGGACCGTTTGGAGCCCTAGGCCCGAGGAGCATATCTCTAGGTCTACCCATTGTTTTGGGCATGTGTCGGCTCTAGACCAGTCCATGACTCTATGCAGAACCGAGGCTTGGTGGTAAGCCAGTAGCATAGGGAGCTGTTGGCCTCCCTGGGATTTCCTATAGTATAAATAGCAATGTTTAAATCGGGGTCTCTTACCTCCCCATATAAACCGGCTAATTGCTCTCTGTGCCTCACCAATATATTGGGGTGGCAGTTTTAGTGGTATAGTTTGGAATAAGTAAAGGAACCTAGGAAGAATATTCATTTTAACAATGTTTATCCTCCCTAACCATGAGAATTTCTGAGTGGCCCACTGAGACATTTCTCTGCGGACCGTTTGCAGTAGAGGGACGTGGTTGAGAGACACCATGGATCGCAAAGAAACCGGGATGGAGACGCCTAAGTATTTAATGTGAGTGGGGTGCCAGGTAAAAGGAAATTGTGTGCTCAGCGTCGTCTTGGTATTAATCGGGAGGGAGATATTCAACGCGGTGGACTTTGCATAATTGATTTTAAAATTCGATAGTTCCCCAAAGCGGGAGAACTCTGCCATGAGATTCGGGAGCGATATTACGGGGTTTGTTACTATTGCCAAGAGGTCGTCTGCGAATAGTGCTAGTCAGTGATTCACTTTGCCTACTATAAGGCCATTGATGTTCGGGTTTCCCCTGATCGCCCTCGCCAGGGCCTCCATGCATATAACATATATCAGAGGGGACAATGGGCACCCTTGTCTTGTCCCGTTTGATATGGCCACTGGGTCAGAAAGCATGCCATTGATTCTCACCTGGGCTGAGGGGGACCTATATAGGGCAAGTATTTTTTGTAGAAATACACCACTCAGTCCCAGGTGTTCCAAGGCTAGTTCCATAAACTTCCAGTCCACTCTATCAAAGGCTTTTTCAGCGTCCGTGGAGAGAAGCATGGTGGGAACACCAGTAGACTGAGCGTGGGCAATCAGGTCAAACACTCTAATGGTATTGTCTCTCGCCTCCCTCCCACATACAAAGCCTACTTGGTCTGGATGTATCACTAGTGGTATCAACGAGGACAGACGGTTCGCCAATAATTTCGCATATAGCTTAACATCAACGTTCAATAACGAGATAGGATGATAGCTTGATGGCAGCGTCGGGTCTTTACCCTCTTTAGGTATGACCGTAATGTGAGCTCCTAGTGACTGGGCGGACCACGGGGTCTCAGGAGATATTGCATTACAGGCTCGTAGGAGGAGTGGCAGGAGTTTGTCTTGAAATGCTTTATAATATGTTGTGGTGAAGCCGTCTGGCCCTGGGCTTTTGCCTGACGGGGTGGCTTTCAGAGCTTTTTGTATTTCCGTATCTGTGAAGGGGTCATTTAGTGTTGTGGCTAGGTCAGTGGGAAGGGTGGGGAAATGTATATCTTTTAGGTATGTCCTTATATCTTGTTCGTGGGTACGCATGTCCCTAGGGGGCTTCTGTGCGGAGAGGTTGTAGAGGTTTGAGTAGTAATTATGGAAGATCTCAGCTATTTTGGTGTTGTTGGCATGTAGTGCATCTGTAGTGTCTTTCATTTCCTTTATGTATGTTAAAGATCGTTGGGCGCGCAATGATCTCGCTAGTTGCTTCCCTGGCTTATTTCCCCATCTGTGGAACTTGTGCCTGCACCGACGGAAAGCTCTACGGGTGCTATCATTCAGTAAGCTGTTCAAGGATAAACGCGCTTCTTGCAATTCTATGAATATGTCGGGTGTTAGTGAGGATTTATGCATCAGTTCTAGTTTCCTGATTTTAGTGAGCAGAGCCTCTTGGCATTCTGTTTTTTTCCGTTTAAGGTATGAGCCTATTTGAATGCATTTGCCACGTATCACACATTTGTGGGCCTCCCATATGGAGACAGGGGAGACATCTCCTGTTGTGTTGGTGGCTATATAGTCTTCTATTGCCTCACTCAATTGTTTCCTACAGTCGTCTTCTCTTAAAAACTGCTCGTTAAATCGCCAGGTCCAATGTCTAGTAGGGGGGTGAAGTTGCGTCAGGGTAAGCGTAATGGGTGCGTGGTCAGAGCCAATTATCTGTCCAATGGAGGCGTCTATCAGTAGATCTAGGGATCTGTGACCTAAGCAGAAGTAGTCGATTCGCGAGTACGAGTTATGGGGGTGTGAGTAAAATGTATAATCTTTGTCTCTGGGGTGGAGTAATCTCCATGTATCTATCAGTTGGAAGTCATGCAAGAGGGCTGTGAAGCGTTTGAGTTCCCTGTGGGGTGTCTTGATTGAGGAGTTTGTCGTATCTAGGGAGGGTTCTATCGCCCAGTTGAAGTCCCCTCCTGTTACTAATACTCCCTCTATCATATGCTCTACTGTTTCAAGTGCTCTCTTGAAGAAGCGTATTTGGCCTTTATTTGGGAGGTATAAGTTGATGAATGTGTAGATTTGATTGGCTATAGTAGCCTTCACCAATAAGCCCCTACCATCTCCTATGGGTGTTTCCGTTATATCAGTGATAGGGACGTTTTTGGAGAACAGTATGGCTACACCCTTAGATTTGGACTCAGAAAAATCATTAAAGAAACTCACGGGGAAGTGTCTGGAATATAACTTCGGGGCTGCTCCTTTTTTAAAATGGGTCTCCTGCAGAAACACTACGTCGGCCCTCTCAGTGTGCATTGAGTGGAGAACCCTGGACCTCTTTTCAGGAATATTGAGACCCTTCACATTCAGGGATGTAATCTTTAGGGTGGTCATTGCATCTGGAGCCAAAGGATCATTTTTCTATGGAGCTCTGTCTCACTGGGTACGATGAGGGGGGAATGAGGGGAGACACAGAAGGATGAGAGGGGGGGGGAGAACAAAGTAGTAAATTAACATAACATTCACTATCGCAATCAGCGAAAGTCTCTGCATCTTTAGACATGGGAAGCCAATGAGGTCCCATGTTCTACAAGTGTACAGCAGAGCAGGGGGGTTTTTGGGGGAACCAGGGCGAACCACCTGATCAGGGCGTTTAAACAACTTTAACTTGGATACGGGTTAGGCCAAAGCTGATAGGAGGTAATGGCATCTTTAGTAGGTGTATGCCGGAACTACTTACTCAGATTACTGTAGTGGGGTGCTAGGTAGCATCGTTATTATACATGGCATTTCCCCACATTTTAATTATCACGCCAGTAAACCCCTAGCGTGTTTGTTAGTTAGGTAATCCACCTATATAAACTATTACCATTTACACATATGAAAAGCAACAATTGTCATTAAGTGCGTTATCAATCAGGGGGGAAAGAGATAGTAATAATCACGTGTCTGCGACGGAGACGTCAGGTGACCTCGGCTGTTGCCTAGGTTGGGCTTCATCGCTGGTCATTGGTGTTTTATTCTGCTCTTTTCTTGGGATGGTCTTCTTGGCTCTGTGAACCGTTTGCCACCGCTCTCTCCGGGGTTTGGGTTGAGTAGAAAGTTCTGCTGGGTCAAGCCAATTAGGCAGCGCTGGTATATTTAGTCCCAGTGTTGTGCAAAAGTTGTCTACGTCTTCCGGGTCTTGAAGAATGACGGATGTCCCCTTGTGGGTTACATGAATACTGAGCGGGAAGCCCCAGCGAAACCGAATATCGCGTCTCTTGAGCTCCTCAGTGATTGGGCGTAGTAGACGTCTTTGTTGTAGGGTTGACCAGGAGAGGTCTTGGTATATTTCAATCCTATGGCCGTCGAAGTCAATATTTGGAGAGCGTCTGGCAGCTCTGAGGATGTCTTCCTTTTCCTGGAAGTAGTGTAGTCTGCAGATGATGTCACGGGGTTTCTCCGACGGTGCTCCTTTGGGCTTCAAGGCTCGATGTGCCCTGTCAAATATCAGCTGGTAGTTCGGGTCGGAATTAGTGAGTTTATTGAAGATCTTTGTCAAAACATTTTCAATATTTGAAGGCACGACGTCTTCCGGGATACCCCTGATTCTTAGGTTGTTTCTTCTCCCCCTGTTGTCCACGTCGTCTAGTCTGCGGTTCATCTCCAGTAGCGCCTTAGATTGGCGAGAGACCAGGTCGTGGAGGTCTGAGAGCCGGACGTCTACATCCTGATTTTGTTCCTCCAGTAGGCCCACTCTATTTGCCATATGTTTTATGTCCGATTTGATGACTGCTATGTGTGTTTGCATGGATTCCTGGAGTCTTTTTTCTGTAGAGAGCAGATCTTGTTGCATTTCCTGACGAGTTGGGATCGCCGCCAGTTTAGAGAGTATAGTGGAAAGATCTGGGGACTCCATTGTGGGTCTGGAATCTGGGGGAGACGGCGTCTGTAGGTCGGGCAAGGGTGTTCTGGTAGGGGAAGTAGATGACGTCGTCGTCGGTGGAGTAGGTTCTGGAGCTACAGTTCCAAAGAGGGAGCAGGGGTCTTTACCGGGGGTTTATTTCGGCGGCGTTTTGTCATGTGGAAGTGATCAGCATAAATTCTGGTGCTCCTCCCTTTAGCCTGGTTTTCAGTGTTAGGTGGTTCTACGCATGATTCCCCCTCGTGGCCTGGGCATGTCTCACATTCTCATGGTCCAACTTCGTCCAGTGAGGTCAGGACCCTGGGGTCGGATTTTCAATGCATTAGCTTCAAGGCTCCGCAGATTATCAGTACTGCCTTGTTTGACACTTTTAGGTAGCAGGTGTCTTCGTTAAGTTTGTATGGGTGGAAATCCCAATCAAGTAGCTATTGGCTTCAGCTTTTGCTAGCTGTTGTTGGGCAGTGGGGTAGGGGGGTGTGTGTCTTCCTCTCCAGTGCCTCAGAGTGGGCTTGTATTTTAACCCAAGGAGCTGTAGGAGTCAGATAGTAGAGAGGGGCCTGATTCAGATCCCCCTCAGGTTGTTGTGATGCTCCCAGCTCCTGGGGGAAGCAAGTGGTCTGGAGCACATCCCACCCAGGGCCCAGAGTTCAGGAGGCAGACTCCCTAGAGGGGTTGTATTGGACCCAGGTGCGAGGGGTGAGTGTCAGGGGTAGCAGCTGTGTCGTAATTAGTGGTTGCTGGAGGTTTTTTAGTTTTTTTTTATTTATTTATTTATATATTTTTTTTTTTTTTTTATTAAAATAGTCTGCTGGGCACAGAGGTGGGGAGGTCCGGCAGCCACTGTTTGAGCGTGGGGGCACTCAGGGCTCCTGTACCCCCTCCTTATGGTCGGAGGTCCTCTCCCTTTATCACAGGGAGGGCTCCGTGTGCCGCGCTGTCTGTTTGAGACAGATCAGCGCGGACGTCCTCATCAAAGATGGCCGCCGCGGCTGGGGGCAGGAGGATTCACAGTCCTCTCCTGGCTCCGGCGCCTCTCACGAGCACGGACTCGGTATGTGTGGGGCAGGGGGGGCTTGCTACTTGCTGCCGCTAGTCTCTACCTGTCAATCTGGGCTCTCCGGGGTCCGTTTTGCGCGGCGATCCCTGCGTGGAGCTCGGTCTCCGGGTATCTGGATCAAATTTAGCCCGCGGCTTCAGGTAGGGGAAGGCCGCAGATCGCCGGGAGGGATTGCTCCCTTCCCCGCTTCTGTTCTGCCGGTCACCGCTGGCTGTAAGGTGTCAGTAGGCTGTGTGGTGACTCGGTATGGCTGGATTTTCATATAAAGCACTATAAAGCACTATAAAAGAAGCACTTTGTCAGGGAAAGGACAGGAGCTTATAGATATGCGACCAGTGTCCTTCACAGCCAGGCCACGCCCCCTATTCAAGTATTTTTCAAGAGGTAGCATGAAAGCATCTACAGCAGATCTGAAATATTACTATCTTGTGTTTGACACATCTAGGTACAAATCCACTTGTTTACCAATAAGTTTCACCTTGGAGAGAGATAAAAAGTGGAGAGAGGTAAAGTACCAATCAGCCCCTAACTACCATGCTACAGGTTGTGATTAAAAAAAATTATAGAAGCTGGTTGGTTGGCATTTCTTTCCTCGACCTTTAAGAAACCATATCTCTGCCAATCACTACGTGTGGCTATATTTATGGGTCAATCATCATGGGCGGTCTTAGCAAACATGTAAACAGTATAAAAATATATATATATTACCAAAACAATATACTTTATAATTCTACAAAATATCAAATTCAATTCTATTATACTTAATGAAAACATTGACATGTTTATTTAAATAATAACGTAATATTATATTATGTTAAATAAAAATTTTACTTTATAGCTTAATAATATTTTTCCTTTAGTACAGTACATTCTCAAAGTTTCAAAGTAATGGATCTGCTGCTTGTACCCGCGTGGTCCCGGGACCGGCGTTTTCAGGTGTCTCTATGCGGGGAGGTGAGCATCTCTCAGGTGCGTTTCTCACCTGTGATGCCACTGTGTCTTGCTTCGGCTGATGCTTGCAGGCGTCTCAGCAGTGCAGTCTGTATGCTGTGGGCGGTGGTATGGAAGCTTTACCACTCCAAGAGATGCTGTCACACCCTGATCCGGAAGGTTCTTGGCAATACATATAAAGTGCAGCTGGTGTAGGCTCACATGTAGAGATTATCAGATACCAGTTGTAGTCCACTAACGCGTTTTGCTCATCTGCTGAGCTTTTTCAAAGAGGGAATTCTAGTTGGGCTTGAGCCCTAATATACCCAGTAGTAAATTGACCTTAGTTTCCCATTGGGCCAGATAGTCCTTTAACAGGTGTGGCTTGTATTAACCTCTTAGGTACACATATCTACAATAATACAATAATATGCATGTGAATAATATGGGTGTGCTCATCAAAAATTACAGTGATCTTTTCTCAGGACTTTGTGTTTACCAGGATCTACCTGGATGGTGCCAACTTTGATCTTCTAATCAGTCTCCAAACGTGTCCCGAGATACATGTGCCACAGTGTGCAATTAGAAAATAAACAATTAAAATTAAAATGACAAAATGGAATTTATTAAAGTGGAGAGTGTTGATAAAGTCCAGCCCAGAAGGAACGGTGTCAGTGATGAAACACTGACATCAGCACCAGCACTTTATCCCACTGCATATGTAGTTATGTTATGCACTTTAATAAACTACATTTTTTAATTTTAATTGGAGTTTCTTTTCTAATTGCACACTGTGGCACATGAATTTGAGTTTCACGGGTAGTCTCACCCATAGGAACGCCCAGCGTGACATTGGTGCCGGGGGCAGGCAGCTGACATCACCGGATGTCAGCTGTCTGCCCACTTCCTCTCGAGTGTGCATGCAAATCTTAATGACCAGAGAGTCACTTTAGATATGCATGCACTCACCACCTCATTCGATGGTCGCCAACCATCGAATGATGTGGGTGTGTCCACGAATGGATGTTTATATTAAACATGCAATCACAGCCAATGCAAGCGAATGCGGTGTGTGAGGGGGAAGGAAGTTAGACCGGCATTCCACGGGCGGTGTCTGGGGGACTCGCAAGGCTGCAAATTCGCAGCTTTGATAATCAACCAGCATCACCTCCATAGTGTATACAGTATACTCTATGCAGAGTTGTGAGTTTACACATACATGGATTTGTGCCAGATTTATCTTGCTTTTAAATAGGTAATTTTGGAGCACAATCTGGCCAATCAAACAAAGCTTTTCTGTCTTGTGGGAGTATTGGGAATGAGTAGCTTGAGTTATGTTCTATTCTAAGTTCTACCTACGGAGAAGGAAAGCCCTAAGTATACATACTCGCAACAGCATAAATTATTGAATTAGACTTCCGGTGCATAAGACAAACACAACTACTTGGTGTCCAGCCAAGAGCCTGTTTCTTCATTAGGTCTACCTATATTTGAATTATGAATATCAGCAGAGAAATTCCTATTGATGCTATTAATAAGCGTTTCTCTAATTATAGCAATACACAAATAATGTTTGTGGCCATCCACCCCATGGGAGGAGATGCAGTCAGTATACTGACAGAATGCCCACAGTAGCATTCTGAAGTTCATAATCCTGACAGATCCCAATGGCAAGTATTGAGGTTAGGGTTAGTCCAGTATTAATTAGGATTAAGCTGTGGGGAGAAATTAGAGCTGGGCTGTGCACAGGGGGTGGTGGTTGTTGTTAAACTGTGACAGGGGATGGTTAAGGCTGCATGATGGTTGGGTTAGGGATTGGGCTAGGGTTAAATACTCAGTGGGTCCATTGGAATTCTGACCATCGGCATGCCACTGTCCCATTCTGACTGTCAAAATCTGGACCAACATAATTTCAAAACAATCCCCATGAGCGTATTTATAATATATGCCATTTTATTTTTATTTATTTTATGCGATACCATTTTATGTTGTTTTTTGCATGAAATCTACGTATGCTGGTCATCACCACTATTGCTAATGTTGATTGTTCAACTTATTATTCATCTTTATCAATTGCAGAGTAGTGCAAACTGCTTATCAGAATGATTGATCTTTGTTACATATACAGGAAACTGGCCCAAAGTTCTGAAGTGAAGTGTGAGGTTGAATTAACTTCCAACAGCTTATACATAAATTAAAGGTTGACGTTGGCACTGTGTGTATTGTTTGCATGTAGCTGTTGTTTGGGAGTTTTCATTGTAGATGTTATATATTCTGGGGACATAAAGGCTATTATTCATTTAGAATGCGTGATTTTAAAACATTAACATTTTACAGAACAAAATGGTCTCTAAAAAAGATGTTGAAAAAAAGACTTGATTGACTGCTCAATGCAAAGAAAGTTTGTCATTGGGATATTGTAGTAGGAAGTGTTAGATTTATGGCTCCTGCCTACTGCAATGAACAAATCATTTAGCCAAATTAGATCCATAAGATCACACATACTTGTATAAATATTCCAAAACCAGTGGTTCCCAAAAGTGATCCTCACGGCATGGCAACAGTCCAGGTTTTATGTAAATCCTGTCCGTATGCATGGATATTCTTTTTTTTTTTTTCAAATTTAATATTTATTTTACTTTTCCTTTAATACATTTACAGACATTAAACAAAACATAAAACAATCAGGTCAAAATGTTGCCCCATCTACATATAGTAATGCCAAGCTGACATATTCTAGCAGCTTTTCCATTTGGGCAACACATATACATCGAGTCATTTATCTAGGTGAACTAGCTGGATCCTAAGGTGGGTGCAACTCATTCGAGGTACGGTGGCTGATGGCCATATGCCCGTTGCTGCTCATGTTTTTGTTCGAGTTTGTCCATTGCCGAAAGTCTCATCGTCAAGACACAAGGAAGAGAAGAACTTATTTATGTGATTTTTCTCTCTTTTTTTCCCATTTTTTTTTCTTCTTTTTTTCCCCTCCCCCTTCAATTTATTAATCTACAATATTGTGAACATAATTTAATTTCTGATTTCTTGTGTGATTATCTTGTGTACATGCTTCAACACTTACTATTATCTATTACTTTTTCATATTACCAAGCAGCTAAATGGTTTAGAATAGTGTTTTATAATAATTACAGTATTGTGAATTTGGTTTAGTTTCTCATTACTCTTGTGACTATCGTGTGTACATTATTCAGTGCTTATTTTTACCTACTGCTTTTACATGTGACACACGCCTAATCAATTTGTTTCAATTCCCATTATATAGCGTATAGATTCCAGTATTTTGAGGCTTTCCACCTACCCCATATTGCCTCGTATTTCTCGTATTTCTGCTTAAGTGTATACATTTCTCCTGTTCAACCATGTAATTGACCATGGCTATCCAACAGTGGACATCCGGGTCTATTTTAGCCGAGGTTCTTGCTATTATAACTTTAGCCAGAGCAAAATCCCACCATATACCTTTTAACATCCCTTTCAATTCTCCTTTCACTCACTATATTGAGAATGCAATTTTTCAATGTGATAATTTCAATAGGTACACCTGTTTCTATCATTATACAGCTATTTTTTTCCCCAAAATCCCCCACCAATTTGCATTTCCAAAGCAAGTGCAAAAAAGTACCTGGATATTCTTTACACTTATGGCATAGTGTGATGCTAATCCCCCAAATTTTACCATCCTATTCGTCATAAGATAAGCTCTGTTGAAGATAAATATTTGCACTTGCTGTACTCGTATAGCATTCGTGGCCTTGCCCACAGATGACATTGCTTCCTGCCATTCCTCCTCGACTAGGGTTCCCACATCCGCTTCCCTCCTTGTTTTTAGTTTCTAGATCCTCACTAGGTTTTGCCCTTTCAATAGTTTTATAGATCCTCGAGGTTAGTCACTTTTTATCTACCATTTTTATCTGTTTTTTTTAATCGGAGATTCGGCAAATCGTGGGGGTAAATTATGGAACCATTCTTCAAGAACACTTCTCAACTGGAGGTATCGGGAAAAAATGTGTCTGTGGAAGGTTAAATTCTTCCTTCAGTTGGAGAAATGACTTGAGACCGCCCTTCATATAAACTTGGCTTAGATTGTTGGGAATATGGCCCCCATACCTCTCTCAACTGTAGTCTGTTTATCTCTCCTAGCATCCATCTATCCTCCAATGGGTGCTCAGGATCTAGGCTATCATAAGCAATTATCTTATTAGCTTCTCTCCATGTTTTAATAGCCTGTACGACCAAGGGGGGATCCCGGGCTACTGTATGTCCCTGGAGAATTCTATACATTGGTTTAACCCCAGGGGTTGATGTATTCACCAGTGCTGTTATTATATTGCTTCCCTGGTCCTCAACTCACCAGTCCCTCAACTGTGCAAGTTGAGATGAAATATAATACCCTCTGAAGTCAGGCAGCCCCAAGCCCCCTTCTTCCCTTTCCCGGGTCAGGGCTTTTAGCTGGACCTTCGGTCGTACACTGTTCCAAATAAAAGACGATAAGATACTATTTATTTTCCTAAAAAGCTAACTAGGGAGGTAAATCGGAGATTGCTGAATTACGAATAGAAATTTTGGGAGTATAGTTTATGCGGCCTAGCACTGTTAAAGGCAACTTACTCCATGATTTAATTTTTTTGCTCAAGTACTCCATCAAAGGCTGGATATTTAATAAAATAAACTTCCTTGGATTTTTGGATATCCAAATCCCCAGGTATTTAATTGTCACAGCCCACTTTAGGGGAAGTGGGTGGATAGAAGGAGGACTCCCTATTTCAGCCGAAAGGATATGAGATTTTTCCCAATTTATTCTCACCCTGAAAAATCACCAAATCGTCTATATTTTTAGAATTTGTGGTAGTGTTACTACATAATTAGATAAATATATTAACATATCATCCGCAAATAAAGATACTATATCCCTATCAGTCCCTACCTTAAAGCCCTTTATATTCGGGTGGGATCTTAGAATGCAAGCCAAGGGCTCGATTGCCAAAGCAAACCAGACAGGGGATAATGGACACCCCTGCCTCGTCCCTCTGGCTAGTGTGAATGCCGGTGATGTCCAGCCATTCACTGTAACTCGGGCCGTTGGGTTGGTATATAGTAATTGTATCCACTTTATGAATTTCAGTCCCAAACCAAAATCCTTGAGTACTGCCCACAAATAGGGCCACTCAACTGCATCGAATGCTTTAGTTACATCTAGGGATACCACATTGGCATTTGCAAGTGGCAATGTAATATACATAGATTCAGATGGTTTGCCTTACCGGGCATAAACCCGGACTGGTCTGGGTGTATAATTTTTATAATGTGTTTATTTAACCTTGCCGCCAAGATTTTCGCCAAAATCTTGGCTTCCACTGACAAGAGTGATATGGGTCTATATGAGTCTAGCTCGCTACCATCTTTTTTTTTTATTGAAATTTTCTTTATTAAATTTTTTACCAATCCTTAACATATTAAAAACAGGGTATTTCATTTTGTTACATAGCATGTTTGTCATGATCTTATTCACAGTTTTTGCTTGTTCTTCTTTCCATTATTCACTAATCATACAGTCATATTTACATGATTTTCAGATGACATATATATCCTTAACCTTTACATTTATCTTTTTCAAAACAATATTTTGTGCTGAGCCCCGGGGCTGTGTGTCTCCTCAATCTTATTGGTCGATTAGACCCTTACAATATGTGCTATGTGTTTTACTGAATTGTTACTTTTTGTGTTTAATTTCTCAATCTCTTGTGTTTATACATTATTCTCTTACATATTCTATAGTGATCTATAAATCCTTTTATACACTAAATTCATCCAACTTCTCTTAATTTAACTATTTTATTTTATTTTACAGTAAGTGATTCTTTATGACTTTTTATATCTACTAAATTACTTATGGCCTATATAATATTTCCATATACCTTAGTGTTTATAGGAACTCATGGGCCGGGTCCCAGCACTCTTATCTTAGAGCATCTCATATTACAATAAGAAAATGACTTTAATACCTCATTATATACATAACCTTCAATACCCTTTCCCACCCCCCCTCCCTCCCTCATTGGTTAACAAGTTAATTTGCTCATTGCACTACTCCGTTCTATACTTCTTCGTATTATCTGAACTAAATGACCTCTTGTCATATTATTTCTATTCAACCTTAGTTAATCTCCCTCCAGTTTACCCATCTCCTCCAGATCTTATAAAATCTTTGGTCCATCCCTCTGGCTAGATGTATATATCTTTCATGTTCCATTGTTGAATTGACCAGGGCTATCCATCTAGATATTTCAGGTCCCTCCCTTGCTATCCACTTCCTGGCTATACATATTTTAGCGAGGGTGCATAAACTAATAAACAATAAGCTATCTACTCTGTCCAGGGATAGGGCTTCGGTTATAGCCAGGATGCATCCTCTAGGGCTGCACACTGTCTTAGGGATACCCAGGGCCATCATTATCTCTATAATTGCATCCCAAAAAGCCACTACTCTTGAACACGTCCAGATTAAATGAAAAAAATGATCCATTACGATCCATACATTTAGGACAGTTAGTATTTGTTCTCCCACCAAATTTATACATATGGACTGGGGTAATATAGGTCCAATGGATTATATATAGTTGGACCTGTTGAAATCTGATCTGATTAGTCACCTTGCATACATTAGCCAATGTTTTCCCCCAAATTTCCCCTGTTATCACGCCACGATCTCCTTCCCATTTAATTTTTAGATCCTCAAGGCCTTTGTTTTGCTGTTCTTTCATAAGGGATCTATAAAGAAAGACACCTCATGCCCTGTTTTTGATCTTTTAAGTAGACTTTTAGAGTCTACTATATTGGGTAATCCTGTCTCGAACTGAATTCCCAGGTCATGCCTTAATTGAAAGTATCTAAACTGATAGCCATTTGGGATGGAGAATTCAGATTTTAATGACATAAAAGATCTCAACCCCTCTCTATCATATAACTGCCCTATCTCAACCAATCCCATTAATCCCCATGTCCTATCAACCTGTAGTTCTTCTAATTCCCTCAAAAATCGAGCATTATGCAATGGTGTCTCTGGGTCTATTCCTTGACTGCCCATTATCCCCTCAACTTGTCTCCATACAGTAACTGCTTGTTTAACAGTGGGTGGCCATCTGCGATACATATTGCACGAAAGGAGTATATGTAATGGCGTATGTCCTGGGGAGACTACTTCTATCATGGCCTCTGGCAGTTCTTTTTCCTGTCCATTCTTAATCCATGTCTTAAGTAATGCCATTTGGGCAGCAAGGTAGTACAGCCGGAAATCAGGCAATGCCAGTCCGCCCTCTGTTTTAGATCTATATAAGATATTTTGTCTAATTCGGACCCTTTTGTTACCCCAAAGTAAGGAGGAAATCAACCTCTCTATTGTTCGAAAAATTCTTCGAGGTAAGTAAATTGGGGAATGTTGCAAAACATATAATAGTTTTGGCTGGATAATCATTTTTACAAGATTGACTCTCCCTGTAAGAGTCAATGGAAGCCTACCCCACGGGCCAATTTTAGACTTAATATAATCAATCTGAGGGGTTAAATTAAGAATTTCAAACCTGGCGGGGTTCCTTGAGACCTTTATTCCCAGATATTGAAATTCATCTATTATTTTTAAAGAGATAGGGACTGACAGTACCATGGGGCAGGAGTCTCTTAAGGGCAGTATAAATGATCTAGCCCCTTCTTGAAGAGAAGACAGTAGATATAGCCGGATTGGTTGCTATGGGCAGCATCCAATCTTCAATAGAACTTCCATCTTGGTAAATGTAACCTGTAATGTCCAATCATTCCTTTAAAAATTTCCTAGGATTGAATCCACATCTATATTTAAAATTTGTTGAGAGTTTGTTGACATGCATCATGTTATATTTCACTCAAACTATTTTGGAGAGAACAAAGCGGCAATCATTTACACTGCAAAACCAGTTTGATTTTGCAGTGTAAATGATTGCAGCTTTAAAAAAAACTGGAGATTTCTTACCAAATCTCTCACTTTCTGAATATCTCATCCTATTACATTTCACCCATAGCATCTGTTTCCTCCAAGGAGGCGGCCATTTTCAGAGGGACATTTTCAGCATATTCCATATGGCTGGCCAGACCCAGTGGAATCTGCAGAAATGCTTATTTATTATTTATTTATTAACAGTTTCTTATATAGCGCAGCATATTCCATTGCGCTTTACAAAGGAGACAGTGATACAACAAACTAGGTATTTACAGACAGTCAAAGGTATGAGGGCCCTGCTCGCAAGCTTACAATCTATAGGGAAATAGGCATTGATACATAAGGATACATACTGTAATCTTATTGCATTAATTCCATCAGAATGCAAGGTTCCTGGTGTGCTGTAAGATACGGTGACCCAGAAGTTTGGCCATGGGTCAGGAGGATGGAAAATATGAAAAAAAGAGTACATATGTGTGGACTGTACAGTGGGAATTTGATTAGATAGGAATGGTATATGAAGGTTAAGTGGCTGTTTCTGGAATATGATAAGCTTGCCTGAAGAGGTGAGTTTTTAGGGAACGCTTATAGGTTTGGAGACTGGAAGAGAGTCATTGTGCTTAGGAGGGCATTCCACAGAGTGGGTGCAGCCCGAAGAAAGTCCTGCAATCGGGAATGGGAGCGAGTAATGAGTGTGGATGAGAGACGCAGATCTTGTGAGGCGCTTAGAGGTTGGGTTGGAAGATATTTTGAGATAAGAGAAGAGATGTATGTTGGTGTAGTTTCGTAGATGATTGTGCTGCAGTGCCATTTTTACGCCACTGGCCAGTGTAAGATATTGAACATTTCCGTAAAGTGTCATTCCTTGTTTCCGCAATATCAGGTCATATGGCACAAAGCTATTGGGGCCAATGGCACCAATGATAAATAAGCCCGCAGATCTGTTTATATTGTACTACACTAGAAATGTACAGCAGTACCTGGGAAATACCTTTGAACTTTGGCAAATGTGTGATTCTGCTAGAAGCCAGCAGAAGTGAGAGCTATGCTCTCCAAAATGAAGGTTTTACTTCTAATATATATATAAAAAAATCTACGATGACATAAACCATCATACTGTTTATAACTTTTCATGTTATTTTATTGGATTTTCATGCAATGTATTCCAGTAACTGCCGTACTCGGAAACATGTGTAAATATACATGCATGGATTCTAATATTTGGAAGGACACTCTAAACATTTGCAATAATAATAATGAATATGATAAAGTGCTTTATTTAATGCCTGTCACAATTGGTTCCATATCCAAGGCAGCACTCATTGGCTTAAACAATGAAATGTTGCACATCATTAATATTTTTCTGGCTGCCACTTAAATTCAGCCTACTCCTCAGGAAGAAATAGATTTCTGTTACTAAGCTTCTCAGTCTCACTGTTACAGCATCGAATGTCAGGGCATGTAACAGCCCCGCTCTGCATTTAATAAGCCATTTGTAACAGAAGTGTCCAGAATGCCATGGGTGCTAGCCATGGTCAGGAGCTCCACCCCCTAGTGGTCAGGCGATGGAAAATGCTTGTATTTCCCACAACTGCAAAAGGCATTTGTAATACTTGCGTTCTGTCATGCCATGGAAAAGCCCCTGTCTGTTTAAATGGAGTGTTACCTCATTTAAAATAATGAGTAAAACATAGTATTGTTTAATTCATCATTCAGGAAAGTATTCAGAACACTACAGCTGGGTTGATGCAACTATGAGATGGCTTGAATTTTTTCTTTTTTATTCTTCCAAATTGAAGTCCAAATTTATAATATCTTTAATTTTTTTTTTTTTCGATGAGAAGATTTATTCAAAAATAAATTTAGCTAAGGGGAAAAAAAAAAGAGACAGATTTCAGAGCTGACTCCATGCCAAGTTCTAGTACATTGCAGCAGCCATTCCCCCCGGAGACAGCTGCAGAATTTCATGGTGTAAAGTCAGCGAGTTTCCACAAGTTTTGTTGCCAGAGACCACAAGATGGTTTAAACAACGGTTCACTTCATGAAATTTCAGCTTTCTCCCCCCCCTCCTCCTTTGTAGAGAAGTGTCCTTGCACTGCTGAGTGGGCAGACTGCATTAGGTTAGTAGATTAATGAAAATGTTTTGCTGGACCAAGAATTATTTTTGATTGGCCCCGCTGCAAAATTGCTTGCAGATTGAAAAACAGCATGTTTCATTTCAAACTCATTCTTTTTGCCATACATTAGCACTTGTCAATATAGCCATTAAGCACCGTCAGTGGAGAAATTTAATTACAAAACCATTTCTTTTATTGAAAGAAAAATAAACCTAGGCTACCTCCAATGCATTAGGTGGGTTTAGAACACGCTCTCCTGATAACACCCAAGAGTGGTGAAGTTGCTTGAAGAATAATGTTGCTTTCATGTGCGGTAGGGAAGGAGCCAGTATTAGAAACAGCTGTATGTAAGTTAAATGACGAATTAAAATACAACTGATTTAATGAGAGACTTTTTTTTAAATTTATAACATTAGTCCGCTGTGGTTTTCATTTAGTCTACGCTAGAGTTAAGATGTTACGAAGAGCAAATTGTACTTCTTTTCAACTCTGCTCATTTTTTTTTTAGCTGTTCCTACGGCTAGAAGGATGTTAGATCCATATTATAAAAGGAAATGAGGAAAATGTGCGAAATGCATCAAAAACGGCAAACCTGAACTTTATTTGGGCAGTCGTATAACGTACCATGTATTGTATCTCTGATAGAGTGCTGGCAGGAGAGCAGAGCTAGGATCTTAGCCTAAATGATAGATTTGGGTCAGGGAGCATTCTGATGTCATGGCACACAGTACTTCTGACTCCGTCTAACGATCTGCCAATAAGTGCTCTGTTTTACTGTTCTGCTTTGAAAAATAGTTATAACTTTTAGTGGTTTTGGAAGGGCTCGGTGATTCAGATTTGGTTTGGAAGCCTTAGAAGTAACGTCTTACAGACAGTGTACACACCAGTGTATAAGGGCTTAACCCTTTGAGCACTATCCAATATAAATCTGTAGTATTTTGGCTGTCCTTTAGTGGCAATGGACATACACCTATGGTCTGTGCACTCTCCGGTTTCGGAAGTTAGCCCGCTCCCAAACCACACTGACTCCTGGTTGACAGTCACAGCCTATGGTTTGTATAATGTGTACCAAAGTTCAATTTGGCTCCAGACACACGATTAGTAATACATGGAACTTCCACATTGGGTTCTTTAGATGTTACAAGGACCCAGGGCCGGATTAACAATGGGCCGGGTGGAGCTGCAGCTAAAGGCCTTCCCATAAAAATAGGTCCAAAGCATACACTGCAGTCTACACTGTGTTGACAGGAAAAAACACTCCTGTCAACACCAGCAGAATTTGCAAAGCCCCGCCCACTCCCTCCTGACCTCAACCGCACTCATTAAGCAGTGAGCCATGGCTGCCTTAAATCCCTGCCAGTTTACACTCAGCCGCTGATACCCGGGTGGGCGGCGGGGGGATTTACCTGGGGCGGGCTTGCACCGGCCCTGGTCAGCGTTAGTGTGTCTATCCATGTGTCACTGTCTGTCTGTCAGCATATGTGTCATTGCCTCTGCATCAGAGTCTGTCTGTGTGCAGACTTTGTGTCAGTGTGTCTGTGTCAGCGGCTTTCTGTGTGTCAGCATGTCACTGTCCATGTGTCATCATGTTTCTGCATATCAGCATCTGTCAGTGACTGTCTGTGTGTCAGTGACTGTGTGTCAGTTTCAGAATTTGTCTGTGTGTCGGTGTATCCTTGTCTATGTGCTTGCGTGTCAGCATCTGTGTCAGTGTCAGGATATGCCAGTGTGTCTGTGTCAGCATCAATGTCAGGGACTGCGTATCAGCGTATGTGTAAGTTCATCAGCGGCTGTTTGTCAGTGTCAGCATTTATCTGCCTGTCCGTATGTCAGTTTGTCCATGCATCAGCATTTATTGGCAATGCGGCATATCAGCATTAAATGCACACGGGCATCCAATAATTTCCTCTCTGGCTCCGCTGCTGTGTGCATAGTACAGCAGACAGCAGCGGAGGCGGTATGCGCCCTCTGCCCAACCTCCGGACTGACCCCAGGATGTGGCAGTAATGAGGTATGAGCTCCCCCATTGGTGTAAATGGGTCCCGGTTTTACTCATTTACACTGCCCCCGGATCCAGGTATTAGCCATGTTCAACCCAGAACATTTCCCGGGTTGAATTGCCAGGTAACAGGACCTGGGTTACTTTTTATTCCCAATTTACACCAAGCACTGATCCGGGTTGACACGGCAAAAACCAGTGTTATTGCTTTGGTGTAAAAGGGGTATTAATCTGTAGGTGCAGGCAGTTAGGACAAAGCCAATCACTGCTATATCTGTATAATGGTAATAGTGATCTGAAACAGATGCTAATAAGGAATCTGCCCAGATAAGATTACTGTCTCAGAGGTACCGATTAGCAAAAAACTAATAACAAGGTCAATTAAATAAATGAAAATATGTAAAGAAATGAAAGAAATAAAAAAATACAGTTACAAATGGCCACCCATAAAGATATGCTCCCATCCTGCCTAATACTGACACACTGTGAATGAGTATCACACACTCCTACAAAATGCATAAATGTCATACATAAATCACACATGACATGATGTACTTTTCTTCAGAGGTTAATCAGACGTTTGTTACCACTGTAGTGAAGAGGAAACGTCACGTACATATTGCTGTACATTTTATTAATAATTACTAAAAGAAGAATTATGGAACATGTTTTTATTTCTTATTTTGCCTACACTAGGAAATGAATATAAATGATAAATAAATGTACACACCTGAGACTACTGCCAAAATACCCAGAATATCATGGAAAAAAAAACTATATTAAATTCATCAAAGTAGTAGTTATAATAATAATAATAATAATAATAATAATAATTATTATTATTATTATTATTATTATTAATTCAATTGAGGTTTATCTCCATAAGGGACTCAAGGTTCTTCATAGCTATTAACCCTTTGAGTGCCAACGTTGCTGTGAGAGATGTACAAAATATCTGCTAAAAATGCCGGCGTCGCTCACAGCGAAATGTTTAAAACTTTAATTAATTGACCTCAGATCATTTGCTGGCAACAACTAAAGTGATTCATATTCCCCGACTGGCATATTTAGCAGATAGTTGTCACATTTCTCACAGCAATGTTGGCACTCCAAGTGTTAAGGGTTTAATTAACATAACATAGTAAAATGTAAAGTAATAAGCATAAGCATACAGTAGTTGCCTCCCTTCCTGCATTCTGCAGGAGACTCCCTGAAATAAAAGCAATCTCCCTCTCTCCCTCATTAGTCTAGCAATCTCCCTTATTTCACTTAACCCACATTACACTGTTACATTTTTGGGGAAAAAGGAATGAGAGACAGATACAGTTACATTGAATCATCAGCACCATTACCCAGCACTTTACCAAGTATAGTATCTCTTACTAACTGCTCTGGGGCTCATCTACATTTGGATATAAGTAATTTTACAAGATTCCTTTCAGATGTAGCAGTGCACACTCCCGCTTCTAGGTGCCACATTCACAATCTTTTTCCACAATCTCTCCATATATGGAACTAGACACGCCCTTTGGGCGGAGTATGACACGCCCTCTCAATGGGGCAAAGTGCGAAATTTTACTACCAACTATAATCTCCCTCAAACTAGTTTTCAAAATTAGGCAGGTATGATTTAAGGGTGCGTACACACTCAGCGATTTTGAGCTCAAACAGCTCAGTTTTCCTGTTTTGAACAACCTTGAGCTCAAAAGTATAGTATGTTTTACAAGCTCAGTGAACCAATTTCCACTGTCTCCTACTGTGTGTGGTGGTTCGCCTACCATGAAAAACGCTGGGTTGGGGAAAAATCGTGCAGTGTGTATACACTAAGTGATATTATGGCCAGCGATTTTCACATCATGCACAACCCTTGGAGGTAACTCTGTACCTGCAAACATACTAAGCGCTGTGGTAAAGGCTATTGCTATAGAAGACTACAACAAGCCTAATGCTGTGGTCCTATTTAAGAAATCATTGTTTGAAGTGAGTGGGTTGTTTTCTATTGAATGTCAATGTGCTCATTTGCAGTGACCATGAATATGTTGTGCTGCCAGTAAAAAGCTAATGTAGTACTGCTGTCGATCTGACTGCAATTTTGTATATGCCACCAACATTAGGACTCAAGGCTTCCAATGATCCCAAGCCTACTAGAGTTTGCTCTTGTAGTCTGGAGAATTTGCACAAGAAGAGCATAAAACTTTGGATTCTGTCCGCTCTATTTACTTGCGTTCATTAAAAGTGATCACATTGGAGTCAATGGAGTTTCTTGCATTGATCCCTATGGCTATCGTGACAAGCCTAAGCAGTTGAGCACAATGCCTGTGTTCGTTTTTGAAAATAATGCTGTCTACCGTAACAGTGTGAATAAATGCCCAAAAGACATATACAACATTTAGGCCCCATACAACTAGTTTTTGGGGGGGAATTTTCCTTAACTTTGGAATGCAGTTGGCCTCAATGAAGGGGACTGGGCTCCTGAGTCCACAATTTGTCTATTGATCCGAGTTATAGATAGAGGTGGTACAGTGCACTGCTGGGCAACAGTAACTGAGTTACAGTACAGTATTTATGAGAAAAGGTTCAGTGAGGGTCTGCTAGTGCCTGCTAGTATATACACAATGCCTAATGCTCTGACTGCAAATGAGAAGGTAAAGGTCTTACAATTGATATATAAAGTGGTGTACAGGGAATAGATAATAACACTGAGCCCTGTTGCCATGCTATACATTCATAGTGGTGTCGTTGTACTAGCAGCCAATGCAGTGCCCAATGGGTTGTTTGCTGCCCAAACCACACAATAGTGTTGGTCAGGCCATGCTATACACCTGATACCAGTGACACTAGCTTGCTGCACCCCTTGTGGACACTGGGTCTAGATATCCACTGAGTTAGTTCTAACTACATTGCACTACTAGAATTCTCCAACCTTACTACAAATAATTTTTTTGTGGAAGGGTATCAAAGAATGTCTGACATACTGACTGAGCATATGTCAGATATGAATGTCTGGTATGAAAAGTACAGGCCTTCATTATAATGGACCTGTCACCAGACATTCGAGAAGGAAGACATTTTGTGGCTCAACTTATATTCATGAGACTGTAGCATATCCATAGAAAAGATATGGATGCCCTCCACCAAAGAATAGCGCTAATAGGATAAATAATACTCCCCTGTTTATGGGCCCGTGTTTGGGTTGAGATCAATTGCAGATGTTATCGTAGAATATGAAAGACAAAAAACAACAAAGAGCTCCGCCCTCGTGTGGTACTGTTACTTCAAAACACACTGTGCAGATCAAAGAGAAATCAGTCTCTCATAAAGGATGGATAATGTGATCGGGTTCCCCCTCTCAAAGCACTCACACTTTTGAGAAATTATTGACGCTTATCACAGTAACACCAAACGACTTTCTTATTCTGTATGGATATTCAAATATAGGGCCTTATTCTGATCGGTGCGGATATTCCCGCATGCGGACGGACCGCCGATGTTGATCGTCTGCACATGTGCAGAGGTCACTCTGCGCATGTGCAGGCGATTTCGCCGCACAGATTCTTTATACGCCGCACAGGGGGCGTAGAGGGGCGTGAGGGGCTACTTAGCCTCATTACCCTATGCATACGCCCCGCGTTTCATGGGCGTTCCCATGCAAACGCGGGGCGTATGTATGGTAATGAGGCCGTGACGCGTGGGTATGGGGCGGGCATCTGACATCGCCGGATGTCAGCTGCCCGCCCCCATACATGATTTCACACGGACAAGTGTCCGTGTGGTCTTGTGTTGCGGGACCTGGTGGAGCGTGCGGCCCTGCATTCGATGTTCGGCGACCATCGAATGCAAGGGCTGCTCCCAAGACGGAGGAGGCGTATCCCCGTCCAATTTCATGCGGATCGCCACATATCCGCGTACGGACGGCAGGTGGCGATCCGTATGGAAGGCGGGGATTCGCCTGCACGGTTGCGGCCGCATATTCTGATCGGGCCGCACCGATCAGAATAAGGCCCAAAGTCGGGGATTCCCCGTTTCCATTTACTCACTCTCTTATGGTTTGAAAGAAGCGTGTCAAATGGTCTTGCTCTTGAAAATGAAGTCAGAACTCCGCCAGAATAAAATATAATGGATCCTTTATTGAAATATATATTAAACTAAAAAACATGAGCTGAGTGGCTTATCTAAGGCTAGCTGACGCTCCAGAGGTCCAGATGGTAGAATCAATGGGGCCCCCTGATTGGTACCTCTGGTGGCTGTCAGATCGCCCAGACAAGTGTCACTGCTCCTATAGAAGTCACTACCAACGCGTTTTAATCTCCAATTTGAGATCTTTTTCAAGGTATCAGTGACTTCTATGGACCAGGTTTAAATAACCTTCCTAATGAGTTCATTCCCGTCACCTGCGGGATAATTGACCAACTGTATGGCGTATATCTTCGCCTATTTCCCTCATCATAACCTGTATATTAGTTAATATATGATGAGGGAAATAGGTGAAGATACAAGAAATTGTCGGCATGTGCAGAATGTCAACATGTACACAGTTTTGACGGTCAACATTCTGCACAGAACAGCTTCGAAGGGTTATGGTTAGGGTGTTAGAGACAGGAATAGGGCTGCGCACTAGTGGGAGTGCTTGGGTTAGGCTATAGGAGGGTAGAGATACGCTTACACAAAAGGGGAGTGTTACAGGAGAGGAAGTTAGGGTTAGGCAGTATCGGAATGGTTAGGTTACGTGTTATGTGTCAAACTTAGTCATAGTTAATGCTCGAAGAGGTGCAGGATCAGATGGAAATCATCCTGATGTCACTGCTGTACCTAGAAGAACCCAATGGAGCCGCCGGACTCACCAGATCAGGTTTGTCACCATTAGACCACCAGACACATTTTATCGGCATTCTGATATTTTCGATAACTCATCAGTGTTGGCATGATGAATGTTGATGTAGTTAATGCTGCATGTCAACATTACAACCTTGTTGACATGAATTTTGAAATCACGAATGTTGATAAAATATACTACACCCTCAATCAAAAGACGCCTCAACCTTGCAAGTAAATCTAGAGAAACAAACTCATATAAATAGGCTTTATTTACTTACACTGCATTTAGGTGTAATGAGAAAATACAATGTTAGTAATGAGCCTTAATGTATTCACATTGCATGACATACAGTATTAATAGAAGATGAATCTGTATATATAACCCCGCAGCATGTAGGATATCGGCCATATGACAAAAAATCATGTCGTTTTCAATGATGATACAGCAATAACAAGGCTGCTCTTTGATTCTCCCTGCTATAGATATAAAAGCATTTTTCTTTTCAATCACAGAACTTTCATATCATGATTAAAAGGCCCTGGAAATTCCTCCTCTGTCATGATCAGTTAGTAACATAATAACGAACACTTGACTGGGCTAAATTAGATGATGCTCAGATTGCTGGTGCTGAGTTGATTAGCATATTTCTTTGATTAACTTATTTAGAAGGAAAATAATTAACTGTAAATTCCACTTCAATGGAAACAAGTATTCATGCTGAAGAATTAATTAAACATGTTAGGAATCTATATACATCTCTTTACTGTTAGACAAGAGCATCATAGTAACCATAATTGTTATATATATATATATATATATATATATATATATATATATATATATATATATAATTGTAGGGACTCTGCATGAACTGCATGAACTGATATTAATAAATAGTGGACATTTAGTTCATGAATAGATCATGAGCTAATGATGCCTGGAATCAAACATTAATGTGATAGCTATGTGTATTGTAGCTATTTTGAGCGATAGTGTTAGGACTTGCAGAAAAGTGGAGTCCCGTGAAGGGGGCTGCAGGCGTAAATGCATTGATCAATTCATGAACTAAATCTCCACTATTTATTATCAGTTAATGTAGTGTGTGCAGGGCCCCTACAATTTCTGTTTAAACAATGTGGTCACAAGCCATAGGGCACCCCAAAACTAGGAAAGGTGAGTGCCGATGTTTAGTGTATATTTTTAGAAGTCCAACTGCGCACAGTCACTCAAAGTAAGCGTGCGTCCTAAACAATTAGTATGTCTGCAGCTTTTTCTTCATAGAGCCAGACCAAGGTTTACAAACGTCCCAACTCAGGCATGGAAGAAAAGAAAATAGCGCAACAAATGAGCATTTCACATAAAAGTAATTTTACTTGTAAAATCAAGCTCACATACATATAAAATAGCAGCAATCGGCTTGCCCAATATATGGAGTCCACACCGCATCGGACAGACGGAAGAAGCTGGGACTAGTTTACCGCTGTCAGTGCGTCTCAAGCGGACCAAGAGACCGAAGCTGTCTTGCACAGCGTTGTTGGAAGGTAACCACGCCTCAACGCGTTTCGTCACACACAGGACTTTGTCAGGAGGTGTGGTCATCTGGAATCTCAGTGTGCCTTATATCTCCATCAGCCCAGCTGATCTTAGTTTTAAATTGACTTCACTAAGCTACTGATTACTATCTTAGACAGATACTACACAATACATTGTTAATACAATTTGATCAAAAAAAGAGAGAAACAGAGAAACAAAAATATAAATAAATACAACATTAAACATTAATAGGCTCAATTCATAAAGTTTAGTGAGCCGACATTGTACAAAATGTATATTTGACATCATTTTGCATATAATCGCATAAAAATGAGACATCAAAAAATACATATTTTTATAAAACATTTGCATCCAAGAAACATACAAGAAAAAAGATATGCATAAAAAGAATATATATTAACATCTAATCTAAGTTTGGAAATATTATGAGAATTTCTTTTCATCCAGTATTTTCACTATTGAAAAACAGACATAAGAAATAAATTAATGAACAACAGATAAAAAACTCATTTAACAATGATCTTATAGACATATGTTATTTCTGAACAGCATGTTCAATAAAACAAAGTAAGGGAAGAAGTCAAGGTATAACATTACTCCACATCGGAGTGCTCAGCCACGGTACCCTAACGAAAAGAACACTGAGGCCCGCAGACCCAACAACAGTGTCTCACCAGTGTACCTTCAGGTGAGCGCCACCTAGTGAAGAAAATATACAATGTCACACCCCTCGTTCTTTCCCGCTGGTGCAAGTGTGCCAATTGTATAGATCCAGTAGGTCTCACGCCTACTGAGTTTATTTAAAATATCCCCACCCCATTCAGTTAATGAAATTTGTTCTAAGGCTTTAAAGGAAAATTGTTTTAAATCACCATTATTACATGACAAAAAATGTCTTGACACACTGGGGGAAATTTACTAAGAATACGAATCCGAAATTTCGGAATACAAATGAATACGACTGCATACGGCTGTTTCAGCCATATGCAAAGACGTGTTCGGGAGGGGAATTTACAAAGCAGTCAAATACGACTGCTTTGTAACCCTCTGATGGCGTAACCATTCGTATTAGCGGCCGTATGTACAGCCGCTAATATAAATTCGTACAGGCAGTCTGCACGGATCAGTCAGATCCATGCAGGCTGCAATGTGTAAAAAAAAATTGTCAAATAAATTAATTAATTTAAAAAACGGCGTGGGGTCCCCCCCACAGCTGTAACCAGCACCAGGCTGAAAGAGCCGGGGCTGGTAATAAAAAATCCGGAAACCCGGCAAATAGGGGTTCCCCGATTTTTTACAACCAGCCCCAGGCTCCAGGTTTAGGGCTGGTTCTTTAAGCCTGGTGCTGGCTACGGCTGTGGGGGGGACCCCACACCGTTTTTTTTTTAACATTTATTTTTCTATTTTTACACACTGTAGCCTGCACAGATCTGACTGATCCGTGCAGGCTAAAGCCAAATACAACAGGAAAATAAAGTGTATTTTCCTGCCGTATTTGGCCGGCCATTCGTGGCCGTTTTACGCCAAAAAGGGGCCGTATTTTCAATACGGCCGCTTAGTAAATCAGAAATCACCATTCTTTTGAATGGTGATTTCTGTCGTATTCATTCGATTGTGAATTCATTCGTATTTGTAAATACAAATATGAATGTCCCATCAATACGAATACAAAAATTCGTATTTTTGGCATAGTAAATGCCGAAAATACGAATACGCCAAAAAAAATCATATTTTCGTATGAAAATACAATTTTTTTTCAGAAATTTATCTTAGTAAATTCCCCCCACTGTGTGAAATTACTTTATTGCATATATTACACATATATGTTCAAGAATACGTATCTTTAGCTGACGTTTGGTTTTGCCAATATATTTTTTACCACAGCTACAAGATGTCTTTGTAAAATGATGTAAAATATACATTTTGTACAATGTCAGCTCACTAAACTTTATGAATTGAGCCTATTAATGTTTAATGTTGTATTTATTTATACAAATTAGGTAAATTGATATTTATTAAAAAAAATTTAAAAAATAAAATAAAATATTTGATGAACAATTCGCATTAGTTCTTCCAGAGAATGTAGCGGTACCAACGCGTTTCGTCACCGAAATGACTTCAGGGGCGAAACTAGTAATTTGTAACAGAGTACAATTGTGTGTATATCATCAGAAAGAAACCAGCACAATTTGCGCTGTGATCATGCATTAATGGTCCCAAAAGATAGAATCCATAAACATTGGAGGCAATCGCTTTAAATTTGATTAAAAATTAAACTGGATGAAGCAAAGCAGGGATTCACAACGGGTTTGAACATTTGGCCCCCAATCACATAGGCAATCAACAATGGGGATATAGAATCAATAGGACTGGATGTGCACTCTAGGGATCCAAAAACAGAAACTCTGAGCAGACACTGGACTGCTTGCTATAACTTTACAGGATTTTCAGATTTTGATAAAAAATTTGCATTAGTTTGCGCAAATTTGCAGCAAATGACATAAAATGGAGAAGATGCCTAGATGGTTAACATCCCTACCTCTACTTAATTTGCCCTCACAAATAATAAAGATGCCTTGGATTTGGGTAAATAATGATTCAGAATGAGAGAGGTGGATTTGTTTGGTCTTATGCATGACAATGACATTCTTATTCTGATCACTGGCAAAAACTGCTGCCACTGATGGCTTACTTACTTTGACAAAAACAACATCCTCCAAACTTTTTTAAAGTCATCATCAAATACCTAATTAGTGTCAGATCCACAAATATCTCCCTCATCTTGGAGCACTTCCACAGTAGCATCCTCAATGTCTAACCCCAGACGTGGGAACTGCGCATGCACAGATTTCGGATTTTATGGTCTGCTGCACACAGTAATAAGTAAGTAAGTTTAATTTATATAGCGCACTTTCTCCAACAGATCTCAAGGTGTTCCCGAGGGAGGGATCACCTCCCAATGGGACTGCCTTGGTGACTGGCAGGTCAGACTCCTAATAACAAGTCACAACCATGCATAGTAACGCCAGAGCAGTCTCACAGGCTGCATCTGGCTTCACTACAGTGGCGGATTTTACCTGGGGGAGGTAAAAACTGCCACTCTCTAACCCTAAACCATCTCCATCCTTGCTTTTACTACTAATCCTTACATTTGGGTGTCCAGAAATGGTGGAAGGAGATTTCGCTAGGATAACACTGTCAGAATCAGAAATACCAGACTCATACATAACATATGTGGACCCCTTAGACTTTCTAATAGACACACAGTATGTTCTTCAGCTTTAGTCTTCTTCTTTTTGTGCATTGATTTGCCTGTTTTAAAGGTGACACATCTAGACTCAAAGCAAGAAGGCGTTGAATGTGATGATACAGCTGATGCTTGACTGTTTGTCCCTGGCTTTCACAGTAGTTATTAGAGTGCATGAAACAGCAGAAGCAAAAAGACCATTCACAAAGGATGGCCATGGTCTGGGCCTTACCCTTCATTTTGTGTATGGCATATGTACAATTTTTCAGCAGTACATTTTCACTTTTTTTTATAGTTATCATATATATATATACTAGTTACTAGACCATCAAAATTACAGAACAACATAATTGTTTGTGAGCAATCCCCTTTATGGTTTTTGTAATTTGCATATGCTATTGTGTGTTATTTGTATCTATGCTGATTATGAGACCACTAGCAACATAAAGTAATAACAGCACCAGCAGCTGAACGGAGCAACACTTGCATTGCTCCGTCAAGCACCATTTAGTTATGACTCACAAAACACTTGAATTCCCCCCATAGAGGTATGGAGTAGCGTTAGTCTTTTATTATATAGGTTACTTATAGTAGCAAGAGAACGAAAATTATGTAACTTTTTCATACATAAATAAATTATAAATTGTATTATTCATTGAATACGGTGAATCAGCAATGAACCTCCAAGGGAATGAACATTAGTTGAAAAATATTATCTGGTTTTTGGTTTGAATTTTCCCTCAAAATGCTAAGGTAGTGTACCACCTCATTTTTACTAGACCTTTATAACATAGGGCCTTGTTCTGGTCGGTGCGGTCGGATGCGTATATGCGGACAGGACCGAGCGTCCTGAGCCCCGCCTTCCGTACGGACCGCTCACTGCGTCCGAATGCGGTAAGCCGCTGACCGCACGGAGCACGAGTGGATTTCTCGTGTGTACACCTCCTCCATCTCTGGGAACCTCCCCCATCATTCGATGGTCGCAGACCACACGGGCATTTCTCCGTGCAAAAGCAGGGATATGGGCGGGCAGCTGACATCCGGCTATGTCATATGTCCGCCCCCCACACGTGCGTCACGGCTGCATTACCATACGTACACCCAGCGTTTTCATGGGAACGCCCATGAAACTCTGGGTGTACACATATGGTAATGAGCCAAAACAGCCCTTCACGCCCCTTACCTCCCCCTGTTCGGAGTGTAGAAAACTCATGCGGTATTTGGACGTGCCTGCCATTCGCACATGCGCAGATATGCCTCTGCACATGCGCAAACACCAAACATCGGCGGACCAACCGCACGCGGACAGAACCGCACCAACCAGAATAAGGCCCTATAGTACTGTGCACTGTTATCAATACATATGTGTAAAGTCTTTAACTATCTAGATTGCCTAGAATAACCTAAGAGGTTCATTTACTGAATGGCATCGTCACGCATTTCATCAATTGCCAAATTGTTGATTTATTGGATTTTTATAGATTATTGTTGTTTAGGTTAATTTATACAAATTGAAAATCCATTAATAATGAACATAATATTAAATTAGCCAGTATGTGTTTCATAACTGGTTACTATCTGTTCCTTTAGCTTCCTGAGGTGGTGAAGCGGAAATTTGCAAAAAAGTCCTTGTTTGGGTGTTCAGTTTGCAGTTTGGGCACTTTAACCAACCTCTATACGCAGCTAAGCTCGGTGCTTTTGAGTGTGACCAATGCGACAATTAATGGGCACCCAAAACATTTGCATTTCTCCATCGGGTGCCTATTCCTTATAAAAACTACTGAACTTCCTCCTGAGAATTTCAGAGAGAATTCCAATGGAAATAATATAAATGCAGGGCGACATATGGTCAAAACATTATATTTTATTGACTATATTATTGTAGAATATGAAGGAAAATTTTATCCAGGAATAATGACAGATAAAAGTTAAAGTAAGCACCATGACGATATCAGGCGTGACTTCTTGGAAATGGCTCCACAAAAAGGACGGTATATGCTACATAATTAACACGGTGAAGGAAATAAAATCGCTTGAAGTATAACTGGTTCAAGAGGATATGAAGTATACAGTGTTCCAGATATACTTACATGTATAATATCTAGGTAAACAAAGAAGCTCAATATCATTTAAACATACTCGAAATATCGTGTACCTCAATTTAACATAACATCTATGTAAGCTGACGTGTTTATGTACTGGTCTTGTGGGTTCATTTGATGACTTTGTTCGTTCCACCACGGGTAATATCTTATACCTTTGGTTGTAAAATTCTAACTATTACTACACAATTACTACGATCTTTAAAACCACAAGTATATATATTAATGATGATAGTCATTAGATAACTCAAATTTTCATTTATGTTTTATCAGATACATACTACATGCTCTTAAACAAGATAACTCCCTTAAGTGTTCATTCATTGGTCGATTTGCCCTACATGCTATAAGATGATGGTATAATAATAGGCTCCAAGTACAGTATGTAGTTCCTACGTCTTTACTTGGCAGGAAATAATTATGTAAACAGCACAACACATAACAAAATGTAAACAAAATAACTTTATAAAATGTTGCTTTGCTCTGTCTTGATTAGATTTTTTGGTAGTGAGTCCATTAGAATATTTCTCTATATATACAGTAACAATTTGCTTTTCGCGAAGATCAATCAATACTCCAAAAATATCACTTTACAAAATATATCCAAAGTATTTATATAGATCACTTCTTTTGCAAACATTATAGTTTTTACTAGGCTAAGTCATGTTTAATAAAGATTGGCAGGGGCATCTTGGTTATTCCCTTAGAGAGAAACACTATTGATCAGAGACATTTGTCTGTTACATTATATGCAATATGATATATGCTTTATTACATATGGGATTTTTATCTCCGACTTGATGAATTAGTGGCATTTCCTCTCAAACATGAAAAACAGGCTACTCAGTCTTGGTCGGTGATACCAAGGTCATCACTAGATGCATAGATTTCTGGCAAAAGCCAAAGATAGGTAGAATTAAGTAAAAGTTTACAAACAAAATAAACTATAAGACATTCTTAAAAGGAAACACCAAATCATTATAACTTCTTTATACAATAATATCATTTATTGGGCGAGATTCAGCAAGCTAAAAATGCAGTAAAAACCCAGTTTTCTGGGTTTTTACCGCATTTTCATATGCAGCAAAGCCCCACCGCCGGGGCTTCACTGCGGGGGTTACGCCAGTTCTAGATGGCGTAACCCCATGGAAGCCTATGGGCTTACCTTCGCGTCCCCCGCCGCCCCCCGCCGATTCGCGACGCACCCCCCTCACCTGTGTCCGGGCAGCCTCAGGCTGTGCTGCCCGGACCAGTGATCTTGTCCTCCCTGCACAGCTTTCAGGTGCAGGGAGAACGAAAAGGAGCCATCACACAGCCGTGTGAGGGTTCAGGGAGGGAGGGGGAACCCGCAGCACATCGCTGGTCATCGCTTTGGCGTTAATAATCGCATATGTTACTGCATATGCGAGTATTAAAACTGCGAGTGCCGGCGATGTGCTGCGGGAGGTATTAGAGAATCCCGCCCATAATGTTATATGTGGGTGCAATTTGTTGTTCCATTTTCTGGAATCTGACCCTGTGCATTCACACAGTGGGAGAGATTCAGCAAGCATCACAAGCTTGTGATGCTTGCCACCAGTCTCCACATTCATACCGGCGTTTAGTAATGCTGTATGCATGATGAATTTGGCAAAGGACGGCTCTTGTGGTATGAGCCATTCTTTGTGATCATAGGACTTATGGGTTTTGGACCCTGTCTGTGCATGCATCCAGTGATGCCCAAGCAACTGGGGATGCTGGGAGCGATCCGGCTGGATCCCTCACAGCAGAAAACTGCCATAGAAGCCCATAGGCTTCTAGCGTTAATGTATATTTGAAAATTGTGTTGCCCACTGCATCCAAGCCGCACCCCCAGGCTCTGATTGACCCACAGGCCAGTCAGTCAAATAAAAGGGATGGCCATCAATAGTTAAATCCATCGATGGTCATACAGCACATAGGGTGGGATGCAGTAACATCCGCATTGCCGGCTACTGCAAAGATAATTATCACATATGCACTAACATATGCGATAATTAATGCAAAGGACAGCTCTTGCATTAAGAGCTGCCCTTTGCAATGTGCCGTGCTTGTGAGTGGTCCCCGGCAGCTCTCCCCCTTCTACTACCCAGCAGCTCCCTGCTCTGATGGCTGCAGCGGCTACCGGGCTTCGTCTCCTCTTACCTGCACCCGGAAGAGGTGCAGGGAGGAGAAGGTCACTGGTCCAGGCAGCACAGCAGGAGGCTGCCCAGACAGAGGTGGGGGGGGTTGGCGCGGATCGGTCGGGAGTCACGCGGAGCAGCGGGGGATGTGAAGGGAAGCCCATAAAAACCGGGATTTTACCGCATTTTCTGTTTAGTGCTTCTCACCCATAGTATGCTACCATCGATGGTTGTTTTTAACCATTGCCATCAATAGTCTGGCACCGGATGGAGGCTGTAGGAGGGGGATCTCTATTCTTCTACTATGCCACCATAGTCTTAAACTAGTTTACACCACATGAAGAAGGTGTAAACTAAAGTGTCTATTTTCTGAAATGCTTCAGATCCAAGACTCCATTAATAATGATGGAGAGACTGCGATCTGTAGGGCTAATTAACATTCTGCAGGAAATTTATAGGAAAAGTGGACATGGCTTCATGGGAAGGTTTGTGGCGTCCTGAAGATGCTTGACCTCATGGCCATCTTTGGCCCTCCAGGAGTCCTGGAGATGCTAGGATGCCCTAGGAGACTGCCTGTCTGCAGTGCGGGCTCTTACACAATGACAGGAGCTGAGTGCTGCAGCACACAACTCCTGTCACTGAGGAGGAGCCGGCGTTTTGGTGTCACCCCTCGGCGAGTGACACCCAGGATAGACCTACACCTCCAGTACCCCTGAAGTTCTGCCAATGGATGCAGATTTTCCATCTGGGTATGGCCTGCATGTAAGCATCTATATATACAATCACTTCAGCGACATGCCAGTGGCACACCCATAACACACCCACAAGGTAATCCAGCTCCGCGTGCCTGCTTGTCAGCTCCCAGTCACCACCCAGATATGCCCAATATTCTTAATTGGAAATGTCACCCTAATAGCTGTGACTCAGAATCAGTTCCATAGTGTCCTCATATGGCCTGATTCAGAGATAGCTGCAAATCCCACTGCAGCTGTGATTCAGTACGCAGCAGCTCGAGAGTTCCCACGAGAGGCGTCTGAGAACTTTAGATTGTGTATGAAGATGCAACAATCAGATGAACACCGCATAGCATGGTCATTGGAACTAAGACTCCGAAACACGGGCATCATTTACCATCTTGACACCCCATTGTGGTCCTTGGCATCAAACATATAGCTGTAAGAAAGCACTGCGGAAAGAGGGGGTGGCTTTGTGGGAGAGGCATAGCTTCATGTCCAAAACACTGTTTTTGGCACTTGGGGGGACTCGTGATGTAGGGTTTGGGCTGTCCTGTATGTTACCATGCAGCAACCAGCTCCTGTCACTGAGCAGGAGCCAGCAGTTTGATCTCACCCTTCAGCGGGTGACACTCAGGTACAGCCTTCACCTCCATAGTGGTCACAAAATGGTACCAATATGCCTGTGTTTCAGTCTCCACTGTGTTACCACCTACATGCTCATTCTCTGCCACTCATTTTGCCCAAAAAATCCTCAATGCTACCGCCGTAGCAATACCATCGTGTCACATGTGCAATGCAGATGTTTTTTGTTCCAATCTCTGAGTTAAGAATACATTGTATTACCTGAGTATTTGTACACTCAGCTTATGAGCGGGGTAGTTAAGCAAATGTTTATATAAACTAGCACCCAACGGAATTGAAGATAGAGATGATAGTAGTCAAAGGCCAGTCCACTGACAGCACAAGTCACACTTACATAAAGCAGCATTTCTAGATGTTTATTCATAAAGCAAGGCACCAATAATTATTATTATTATTATTATTATTATTATTATTATTTGTTTTAATATAATTTATTGAATTTTTTAACCATACATACAAGTAAGAACAAAGCTCAGCAAAGGACACATATATATATATATATATATATATATATATATATATATACATCACACGATGTGAAAGCTCAGTAAACATGTGACTTATTAACAGGTCTGTGTTTAATAATAAATGAGCTCAAGTATGCTGGTAAACTCATCTACTTAAACACAGCTAGGATCCGTAGAGATGAGGTAAAATGCTGTATCTAAATGCTTATCTTAACCATAAGATATAGAGTACTAGAGAATTGTGAACCTTTGATTGAAGAAAGGAAAGAGGTTTAAAATGGAGTAGATAGGGGGGGGGAGAGGAAAAGGGGGGGGGGTCAGGGAAATAGAGAGAGAAGAAGAAGAAGGGGAGGGGAAGAAAAGGAGTTACAGGAAGAAATGATAGCTAGACAGGATGTTTGAGTATAAAGATTGAGAATATTTTGGAAGGTACTTAGACATGTTTTTCCTCTATAAAAGACTAGAACATCAATCAAACTAATCTTAATTTGATACACCTTAAGTAAGATTCTAAAAGATGATTATTTGGACATTTAAGGAAAAGTATAATGGCAAGTCCTCATTACTTTATATCCAATTATGTTGAGGGTGGGAGAGAGGAGATTAATGGGCTCCGAGATAATGTAAATTTGTTGGAGGACTTTTGGCGACAATGCACCAGTAATTAGTTTTACTAAGCTATAGATGTTATCATTGCCAATTGGTTTCTTTATGTTCCATGCACTGTGATTGGCCTGATTCTCCATGGGATTTATTCAGCCAATTTTGGACAAAATTACCAATTACGAATTGCTAAAATTTGGAAAATTTCAGAATCTCCCATATCAATCTCTAACAATAATAAACAGAGAGGGGTGACAGCTCTTTGCCTTTTACTTATACCCCTTTCAGATCGCTGTGCCGGGTCACACCTGGGGAAATGTACACAGGTCATTCTTTCAGAAGTTGGTGACATCACTGCCAACACAACCCGAGAAAGCTCTTGGAGATGATATCATATGGTGTGATCAGGTCCTGCATCACATCTGGCAACTTACCCATTCACACTGCACTGCAAGCAGAGTTGAAACACTCCACCTGGTTTATTTCAACTGCACACTAACCCAGGGTGCTGCATGTTTGCATGCAATACCCCGGGATATTGCTGGCAGTCTGAAGGGAGTCATTATCTCCTCTATAGTACAGTGTGTAAAGCAAATAGCTGCATAACATGGGTATATAGGCTCTTAGAATGGGCTACTGCCAAAATCACAGCAGTGAGACTGAGAATATTCATTATATCCCATTTGAGAACATTTCTCTCAACTGCCACCTTTAACTATTCTTAACTGTTCTCTGTATCTCTTGTGTGTAGCCACAAATAAAATGAACTGAGCAGAACTGCAGAAAACTGTTTAATTAAAGGAAATTGCATTAAAGTGTTATTTATTAAATTATCCTTATTGATGAGGGGAATAGCTCCACTTCTTTCACCTTATTTGATATAAAATGAAGTAATAAAATCTTTTAAAATTATTCAAATAATCAAATCATGTAATCTGGCACCGGCAATAAAACAAAACAATGTTAATGTTGCAAGGTTGCTGCTACTGTTTGTGGCGTGATAGCTTAAATGTAATCTTTATAAAACCAAGGAAAAAATTTGAACAGCCGCTGATCTCAGCATAGGAGCTGATTGGGGGGAAGCAGCAGTGGCTGGGTAGTGGTTGTGAGCATCAGTTGGGCAGCGGCGGTGGTGAGCGTCAGGCACGCAGAGTCGGAGTGGCATGCAGCAGAATTGAGTGGTGAGTAAGCAGCAGAGATGATCAGCCATCTGTGTGGGGTTGCCAGATGGTGTGTCTGGG
Source organism: Crinia signifera (assembly GCF_055691185.1). Lineage (NCBI taxonomy): Eukaryota > Metazoa > Chordata > Amphibia > Anura > Myobatrachidae > Crinia > Crinia signifera. The sequence goes on from NC_139219.1 coordinate 45,404,951, forward strand.
GGCTAGGCACCACTTGCACACACCTGCTGAATACACCCACTACACTCCCATAAATTAGGGGCGTACACTGTTCCTGCCCTGATATGCTCAAATTCACAGAAAAAAGTATAAGGATGAGTTCCAGATGACTCCAAATTGCATTTGTGGTATGCAAAAACTCCCAGTTTGCCTATCAATGCAAAGAGATCTATCTGACTCAGGATTGCCCCCTGTATCGTACTTGCGTATTCTACCGGATTGGCCAAGAGACTACTGAAAATCTGGTGGCGCTCCCAGCTCCGAGAAAGAGTAGGCAAGTCTTTTGGATCTGGCCTCATACCCCACTAACCCATTTAGCTGTCCTTCATAGTCAGAGGTCCAGGAAAGCCAAGGACATGATTCACACTGAATCGTGTCATCATAGCCCTGTCAACTGCGATTCATTGCTGATAATTTGGTGTTCACGCACCCATACCTCCAACTTGCGATGAGGTCATGCCCCCTGTTATACTGACTCGGCTGCCTCCTCCCATGTTTGGCAGCTGGAACGTCAATAGGCCTATCACCTATAAGTAATGCAGAACAATGAAATAACACTATGTTCTTTTAAGCAGTGACGGTAAAATCTGGCAAAGGCATTACTATCATACAAAGTTCCATATCCCGTTCTCATTGGTAGAATTGGTCACATGTTCTCATACATTTAGAAGACCCCAAATGCATCTGTGCACAGTAATACAGGCAGGTCGTATAACATGTACAGATTTCCCCTCGCACAGTCACGCTGTGTCTTGGTTCAAATTTAAATTAGCTGCAAAGGTCAAAAAAATATAATACTTTACTGAGAGAAACATGACAGTTGTTAGATAAAATTCCCATTTACGTTTCACATGCAGCACTTTAACAGCTGGGGCGCTTCTCATGTGACAGGGAAATAGCAGTTCACAAACATGAAAAATTGACATTGAAAATAGTTTATGTTCAGTCCTATAGCTTGTATATACTCCCCTGAAATCTAAACAGAAATAAGTGAACAGAAATCCTCCTCAGCCCCTACACAACCAGTACATTTCTAAAATATCTCATGAAGGGATTAGGGCCCTGGTCCCAAGTGCTGGGAAACCTATAAGTAGTACGCTCAGATACTTCAACTTTCCATTTAGGTAGATCTTATTAGTGCTCTGAGGACTACACGTTGAGTCATATTTGCCATTCTTTTCCCTTCAAATGTCTTACTTAATCTATCCTTACTAAGGGGGTTATTCAGATCTGATTGCAAATTCGCAGGCCAGGCAACAATGAAACGACTGCAAATGCGTACGGCTTTTAGTGCGCAAGGCCATCATTTTTGCCGGAAGTAGAATTATGTTATGATTAGCCGATCACTATGAGGCTTGACATGCAAAACGGCCAGAAAAAGAATTGAAATGCCCACAAAATCAGTAATACATCGGCACTATAGAAATCCTGTAATGGCTCTAAGGAAGCCGCTGACAGGAGAAGGCGGAGAAACGCGTAAGCCAAACAGATTGGTACCAGGACTCTCTCTTTTAGACCTGCCATTTTTACACATAACGACATTCTTCAGATAAGGGTGGAACCGCTAACCTGACGGGAGACGACCTACACAAGCTGTGGTGCAGGTGGATACTTATAAAGAGCTGCATATTTACAGAGAATTTGGAGAATCTCAATACAATTGGTAATTTAATTAACAAAGTGGCTTCTGTCTATTTTATACTGGCAGTACTGTGCATAACGGACTTTAATACCTACTAACACCAGGACAATGAGGACTTATTACTTGGTGACTAAACTGTAGAATCATTGGTAAAATATTCTTAATCACAGAATACCGATCTATCCTCATAAACCTCCGGTTGCCTATTAGAGATTGGCCATCTCTATAGGAGTCCTATTCAGCGATACTAATGTATAGATTTTTTTAATTGTTATATATATTTTGTATTGGTTGCTGAGCTATTTTTTTATATTATTGATTGTGTTTGAGATAACTATATTTATATATATATATATATATATATATATGACCTTTTTTTCTCTTTGAATATATTTTTAATAAAGAAAAATTTCTTTACACTAGCGAAGTATATGTTGGTTCCTATATATCTTTTGGTTTTGTGTGGTTGAGTATCCACATTGGACTGCAGCTTGAGTAACAGACTATTCATATTTTCATTAATTTATCTATATTGTTAAAACACATATTTATAGTGCATAGCCATATTTCTTTTTGGTTTCACCATATATACTGCATCACCTGCAATATACTGCACCTATTGTACATACCCCCCCCCCCCTTATTCTGCACCCCCCACCATATAATGCCCCGATATTCGCACTGCATCCCCATACCTCTCCATACAGTGCCCCCTATACACAGGGCATCATGCTACTCCATACTACAAACTGATGCATGTGCAAATAGTCCCACAGAGGGACTGAGGACATGTGTGGCCACTTAGGGGGGGGGGGGAGTGAGACCATGTGTGGGTTTAGTAGTGCAGTGACCAGGAGGAATCCTTGCTGGGGTTTCTGATGATGCAGGTGAGGTGGAGGAAGAAAACCAGCTCACCTGCTTTACATATACTGCGCAAGCCATACCCAGAACCCTTCAGCCAGCTGCTGTTGGATACTAGTGTCCTCTACTCTAAGAGTGCCCCCAGGTGTCTTTAAATAGTCTTTAAATAAAAAGTACAGAGGCAACAACACAGATGTGCCACACCATCATCAACAAGACAAATTGTGCCATGTCTACATAGCAGACACAACTCCAACTCCTGTATGGCATACAGTATGTATGATAGATACATGTTAGTCACAATCATTTCCATTGCAATGTGTATAATAGGGAGTGACAGAATTTAGCATGATGCTCACTTTACACACCACTTGCTTTTACGTATGGCTTGTAGGCTAATAAATGCTGTTTAGGGTGGAGAACCGCATTTCGCTCAGAGTTTTAAAACTTTGATGCATTCTCCAATCCAAGGGTCTCTATGTTTGCCTGTAGTTACCCATACTACATTGCAAACATCTACATCTTTGTAAACAAGGACTTTTGTTGCCAGAAACACGCTCTAATAGGTACACAATAAGTCACGTGACCTCCCAGCACATGACAAGCACACCCTTGGATACACTAAAACGTCCAATCAGAAATCAGTCCCCAGAGTTTTCTTCTGTAGATTGTTCCGCATGATACTTCTGTTTCGTTACTTTGCCCTGAATAGCCTCATACTGGTTCATCATAAATAATTCAGAGATAATGAAAAACTGTGATATGGACATATTATATCATAGATCTCTGTTTATGTATTACATATGTTACTCCATCCTATGACTGTGGCTTCTTTTGCAGGTGGGTTTGAAGAATGTAGTAACTGAATTGTGTGACCCTGGAGCCGGCATAATATACAGAACGAACCGAGCCAAAACTTTAATGAGATCCAGTTACGTGGATAACAGCTCTTCTCTGCTCTGGAAGAAAAGGGTAATATATTTATAATATATGACATGTCCGCCATCCTATATGTTAAAGTCAACACCGGTGGAGGAAGAAAATGTTGACAACGTACAACGGCAATGAATAAAATGGTAACTTGCTAGATTTCATGTGTCTGAATTAGACATGGAGTAATTAAATACAGGCAGGCAAGTCAACCTCTGCCAAAACTAATAAAATCATCAGGATAATACTGAGTCTGACCACACAGCACCTACCAGGCTGACAGCTAGAACTCATACAGTATTAGCTACAAAGGAGTATACACATTTCTAAAGTGGCATTGACAGAAAAGGGGTTAAAAATGGGAAAGTATTTCATTTTATCGGTTATGAATTTATGAAGCGTAAATGTAAAATATTAATATATGCAAGATTTAAAGTCAAAGTAAAATATATACGGTGTGCCCAAATGAAAAGGAGACTTTTGCTGTAGCGGCGTTGTATCTAATCACAGTGGGTTCATGTGTTTGCCGATAGATGGCGTGGCGTTCCCCAGTTGCGCATGTATAGTGAACGGCTTTGGCCTCAGTTTCTTCATTCCTGGAAAGCTGTTTTGCACGGTCGGGTGCAGGATGGCTTCCTCTAGATCAGCGCAAAGAGCTGTTATCCAATTTCTTCAATCAGGCGAGCATGCTTCAGAAATGTATCGCAGGATGAAGGCGGTGCAAGGAGAGCAGTGTGTCGCACGGTGCATCTTATTCCGGTGGTGTCAGCGTTATGAATACGAAAGCATCAAGGACTTGCCACGGCCCAGGCAGGCACATGTTGTCACCTGCCCTGCCATGATTTCGGCTGTGGAGGATCTCATTCATCAGAATCATCGGATCACCTTGCATGAAATTGCTGCTGCCCTGTGAATAAGCAAGGGAACTGTGCATCACATAATCCACCACGAGCTTGGTTATGGCAAAGTCTGTGCACAGTGGGTGCCCAAACGTCTGTCAGAGAATCAGAAGTTGTTGAGAATGAGTGTTTGCTTGACACATCTGTTTTGGTAGTTATGTTACACATGAACTGTAATTAAATATTCTTTACATACAACCGTATTCTCCTTTTATTTGGGTACACCTTCTGAATAGAAATGTCCTTACATTATGTCTGAATGAGCCTAAATGGGCACATGTGTTAATCATAAGGTTAACTAGGTGGACCATAAATGGTAGACAATGGTCGACATATACTATGTTGACACAGACAAAATGTCAACACATGCGAAATGTTGACATGTCAATGGTCCACACATGAAAAGGTCAACATAATAATAATAATAATAATAATAACGATGATTATGAAATAAGCCTATATACTAGTCCGATTTGGGCCGATTTGACCTGATCCCGACGGATCGGGCCGAGAAATCGTGCCAAATCAGATGTGTTTGACGTCCCCCTCGGGTCCAATGAGCGATCCCTTGTGCATCGGACCTGAGCCGAAGGTCGCACCTGCTGCCCGTCCAACCTCCGTCTCGGCCCCCATCCCAGTAGCCCAGTGGGCACTAAGGGACTCTTATTACCCCAACCCATTTTTGTATTGTAGTTTATTTTTATTTTATTTTACAAACTGAGCTGTGGCGTAAGTTCGTCCCAGTTGCCCGGAGGCAAGATGTATATTGGTGCCCCCCCCCCCCCCCCCCCCCCCATATACACACACACAATCTTATTTAAAATATATATAAAATGTATCTTATGAAATATAGATCTATATATCTATATATAGATAAATAGAGAGAGAGAGAGAGAACATATATTTCAGAACTCAGCCACAGATGCTATATTAATGGCTTTCAATTAATGAATTTAAACTCACAGGGGAGTAGAGGTGCCCCCTTGGGAGCAGGAGCCCTGCGGCAGATGACTCCATTGCCTCCCAGAGTTCTGCCTCTGAAACTGAGTAAATGGGTGCCTCCGTGAGCTGTAATACTTTATGTACAAACTTTATTTTGTCATGTATACTTTTAAACATATTATGACATTTTAGTGTTTGTCAAGAAAAAATGTGTGGATTGATTTATATGAAATAAGTTAAGGGAAAATAAAATTCAATTCTTGTCAATCTATCCTTAAGTTTATACACATAAATGAAGAAACTATAGACGCAGCACACATGGCCTAGTGATCAGCATTACTGCCTCACACCCACCCAAGTAATGATTCAAAGGGGGAGATTCTCTAAGAATCTCCGCCCCCCTTCGCCGCCCATCGCATTTATAATTATCGCATATGTTCTAACATATGCGATAATTATAGCAAAGGACAGCTCTTGCGTTAAGAGCTGTCCTTTGCGGTGAGAGTCGCCGGGTCCCAGCAGGTCCCGGCGGCTCTCCCCTCCCTCACACACCCGGCGCTGCTGCTGCTGCACCAGGCTCTCCTCCTCCCTGCACCCGGAAGAGGATCAGTGCAGGGAGGAGGTCAAAGGTCCGGGCAGCACTGCGCTGTGCTGCCCGGACACAGGTGAGGGAGGAGGGGGAGATGCGGGGCGGCGGGGGTCCATGCGGGGAGGTGGGGGTCGTTGCGGGGTGGCGGTGGGATGCGGTAGAAGCCCATTGGCTTCTATGGGGCATCGCCAGATTTTTCTGGCGATGCCCCCCGCCACGTTAACCCGGCGGGGGATGCTTACAGCATCCCAAAATGCGGTAAAAACCCTGATAACGGGGTTTTTACCGCATATCTCCCCCATGATCACAAACAAAAGTAAAGGTTTCCAATTTGCATGTTCTCTCCTACTTCAATCGATTTCCTCCAGATGTTAAATCTGTAAAATAGACCGCACCGTATACCTGACCCCTGAAAATAAGTGTACTGAAAGGGTTAAACTGTACCTCGCAGGTAACTGTGAATACAGCCCGTTCTGAGAGGAGTTCTCCTTGTACTGACCATTTAACCGTTTCCTTTCCAGATTGCTTAGCCTAGAGGAAACATGAGGCTGAACCACTAGGTGCCCATGACATCAGTCAGGCACACACCGTCAGCACTGTAAAACAAACAGAATGTAGGAGCCTTCTGCTAACATCTCACAGCTGTAATACTAAAGGCAGCAGTGTAACATCAGATGATGAATGATACATGCTTTGTTACAGCACTCACCCCAAGTGGTAATCAATCATTTCCAGAGAAATAAATTCATTGGAACTTGAAGAATCCAACAACACATCAAGATGCGTCTACATATGTCACAGCCAATAAAGACCTTCAAACGTTTATACTAAAGAACGAATGTAAAATGTCACATTTACTCAGACACATTTTTCCCCAAATTACCTAAGTAGTCTTGTTTCACTTACAGGGCCTACACACGGGGCGATTTCCACCCATTTTCTAAGCAATCTGACCTGATCCCTTAGAAAATGACCCTACATCGCTCTGTGTTTGTCATATCGATGCGCGGGCCAGTGCGTTGCTATAGGGATGGCCATCGACCATCGATGAGTCAAAATCATCGATGGTTCATGGCCGATGTCGAATACTTTAGCCATCGATGGGGGAGAACCAGATGGTTTCCCTCCATCGATGGAACAGCAAAACGATGTTTTGCTTTTTCTTTTTTTTTAAGTGCCGGGACACGGAGCATAGCTCCGCCCCTGACACCCACGAGGCCCCGCCCCCGTATTTTGATTGGCCCACAGGCCAATCAAACAAACACAATGGATGACCATCGATATGTAAAAATATCGATGGTCATCCATAGCATAGTTTAGCACTATCGATGGCCAGTTGCAGAATTGCCATCGATGGCAACCATCGATGGCAATGGCAACGATGGCCATCCCTACATTGCTATCGCCGGGGGATTTAGATCCTGCATGCAGGATAAATCTAGTTAGATGGCCGGTCAGGGCCAGTGTTCTCAGCGGAGAACCCTGGCCCTGATAGATTGCTCAGCACACATCCCTGATACATCGCTACGCAGCGTTGTGTGCTGAGCGATCTTGCTGAGCTATCTGAGTGATCTAGCATCAGTCGCTCGGCGTGTAGGCCCCATTACTATCCTAAAAGAAAATTATAGAAAAAAACCTGCTGTTAAAATGAAGTTCTTTATTGTCTGATAACAAATCGGTGACATTGGAATCATGGGATTGCAGAAAGACTATTATTAAACATTAAATATTAATCATTTCAATGGAGAAGGTTATGAAGGTTTTCTGAAAGTTCCTCTATCACCTTTTGTCTCCTTGGTTTGTTTCTTTATCTCTTATGCTGTGACACTTTTCCTTTTAAATCCTTGTCTTTCAATAATTGAACCTAAAGCATCATCTTGACATGACAGTAATGTGACGGGATCTTTCGTCTAACATCCGCCCCCAGCATTTTGTGCCTACTTAAGGTGATTTTGGATTTATACCTGTCTGAGTATGCATTGGATGCCGCTCTCTTCTGTGTCACCTATCAGAAGATGGACAATGCGACTGTCAACATAACCGGGCGAATAGCTGCTTTCAGACAGTAATGGGTTTCATAAATGTTGTTGTTGCATTAGCTAATGTTCAAATGAACTTATCAATCACAGCTGGTATGTGGAAGGTATTCACTGCACGTTTAGATTTGGCTTATTGGCATATTAGATAAGACCTTGGCATTTTAGATTAAGTCCCATGAGGTGTTAAGAGGAAATATGGACAAATACAGTGACTGTAAATTAATGCGGGGTTCAAAACGAGGCCCTCAAGACACCTGAAGGCTGGGTACACACTAGAAGATATATCTCTGGACAGATGTTCTCCATACACACTGCCCCATCCATTGGGACTGACGGTACAACAGGAGGTATGGATCTCTGTACGTAGTACGGAGTGGCCACTTGCTCCAATGGTTAGCGATTATTGTTCCAGACTTCCCGCTTTAGTCGCTAATGTAGCTGCAGCCACGCAGGTTGCTTAGGACCTCCTTGTAGCACCAATTGTTGTGCAGGTTTTCAGGATCTTCTTGCAGCACAGATAATACTTTCTACAAACTCCTTACACAGTCCTCATAAAGGTCAGTGGTACGGTCACGGTCTTTGGCTAACGCATTTCACTCCTAGGTTGGGAGCTTTATTTTATTTAATAGCCAGAAAGTGGCAGTGGGACTCTGCTACAACAGCGGGACATAGCACAGTCTGCTGTTCTAGACATCCCAGTGACTCCGTCCATTAAGAATAGGTAACAAACTCACAGCTGGTTGCCATCTATTTGTTGATACTCTTGTTCATTACATCCAATGGACGTCTATACCTCATTTCAGTGGATTTTATTTAAAGTGGAACAACAAGATTTTTTTATTTCACAATATTGTATCCTCTCATATGATTATATGGAGGACTTTTAATTGATTTTAACAAATCGATCCACCTCTCATTTATGGGGTTTTTCTATGTCATTTTATACATGTTGTTCCTATATAGAAGGTACAACTATATTATTGACCGTTCATATGTAATAAATGTTTATATAATTACATTTTTATGGAGATAATGTGTGAATTCTTCCATACCTGCCAATAAATTAGAAACATGATTGAAGGTACAAAAGATATATGTAGTTGAGGATTGATTAATCCATTGATACGTTTCCACGGGCATATATATTATTCTGCTGCTGATCTATGATTGATTCCATATAATTATAGATTAAGATCATTATCAACAGAACCCAATTTTTAGGTGTTTTTATTTGTTTACAAAATTTTGAAATATTAGTTATTATTAGAACAACTAATTGCTGAATTAAAAACAGGTCTTTCTGCTAACTCTAAACCTACTTACACAAGCAAGAAATGTATTATTTTTTCAATTCCATGTGTGTACAAGTTTGTATGTAGTCCTAATAGCACCAGCAAATCCCATAGGTGTCAGAACGGGGGCGCACACCCTTTTTCTGCACATCGGCCGCTGCATGTGTACAAATGCTTTCGCTATTCATACACTGTAATGGGTCCAGCGGCAGGTGCGTACGCAAGCGGCAGGAAAGACGTAGCAGAACACATCTGTATGACAAACTTTTTTGGGAAGAAGAAAGAGCATGTCAGATGCTGTGAGTCATTAGTTACTGGCTGGGTGTGGATTGTTTTATCGACCATGTTTAGGTCGACAGTCATTAGGTCTACACCGTTGGGTCGACAGGGTTCTATGTCGACATGGGTGAAGGTCGACAGGTGTCTAGGTTGACATGGGACAAGGTCGACATGAGTGTTATGTCGACATGGGTTAGGGCGACAGGTCATTAGGTCGACATGGGTTTTTTCACTGTTTTTCGACCCGAATGTTGACACCGTCAACATGGACACAGTTGGAAGTCAACCGCAGCCCCTTGCTATGCTTCGAGCTCATGTCGACCCATGTCGACCTTGTCCCATGTCGCCTAGACACCTGTCGACCTTCACCCATTTCACCCTAGATCCCTGTCGACCTTCCCACCTGTCAAACCAAGGTGTCGACCTAATGACTGTCGACCTAAGTGCTGTCGACAATACGACCATATCCCTACTGGCTGCAGGCATCTGGCACCATTGTTTTGTCTTCAACGCTGGTCACCTGGTATAGGCGGTTATTCAGACCTGATTGTAGCAGTGTAATTTAGCAGGGGCCTGTGATCAGATAGCCGCCAGATTAAAAACCCACCCTGTGCAAGGCTGGGAATGGCCGGAGAAATTCACGATGATGGACGTTTGGTTGCAAACCCATTAGTAACTCACTCACTATGTAATGATTTTCCCAGTCTGTGTGTAACCCAGAACCTCCTCTGCCTGTGCTATGGAAACAGTCTGATTGAGGCCGGAGCTGCCATTACACGTGCTCCCTTAAAAAAGCCTGGGCATGTCTTGGTTTTCCCTGACTTTCCCAGACAGGCGCTGGTTATAACACTGAGCAAAGGTGTTGTCTGTGTATTGAAATGCATTAGGCCCATAACACACAGTCAGTATCTTCATCATAAGCATGGTCAATACAAGTAGTGAGGCTAATTATTTATTATATAATCATTGGATTGCGTTTTGAACTTGCCACCACTGACATTACCATGAGGTACGTTTCCACTATATGAAGATCAAACACCTTTGGGCATCAAAGTACCAGTAAGTGTATTGAAGTTTATTGAAAAGGCAGCCTACTACAGGCAGGCATAATTACCCTTCCGAAATTTCTCAAAACTACCATCTTAATCTTGCTGATTTTGGATCTGGCCCACTCCGCATGTGAATCTGACCAATTAGTTGTGAATCACATTGTCATGACCCCATCCCATTGTGTAATCCCACATATCCTAGCATTACATTTAGGAGGAAGGTGCGTACTTCATCAATTATGCAGTAAGAACCTACCTATTCCTAGATCTCTGTAATCTCAGCCTACAAATGGACTATGGGGATTATTCTGGTTGATTTGCTAAGATGCAAATTCACAACCTTGCGAGTCAACCAGATCCCACCTTGCGAATGGTGGTACGCCGGCCTGCCATTCACACGGCGTGTATGTTTGCACGGCATGTTTATGGACGTTTTACATAAACATCCATTCGCAGCCTACGGGAGAACACACACATCATTCAATGGTTGGTGACCATAGAATGATGTGGAACATGTACGCATAGCTAAGGTTGCTCAGAGCAACCTTAGATGTGCGTGCACACTCTGAGGGAAGAGGGCGGGCAGCTGCCATCTGGTGATGTCTGCTGCCCGTTCCACTTGCACTTGCTTTATCAGCCCATTAGCATGAGAACGTCCTGTGTTCTCATTGGAACGCCCATGAAATGCTGGGCGTTCCCATATGCTAATGGGCCGCCCCACCGCCCTCCGCCCACCCTCCCGTGGCTGCAACAAAGCAAAAACATCGGCCCGCACAAACATGCAGCCGTGCAAATGGACTTGATTAAGGTCCTATAGGTAAAGAACTTGAAAAGATGTTCTAGGGAGCTTTTAACCTTTAGGTGTTTTCCTAACTGAGGATAGTACCAAAATGACAGGCTTGTGGATGTACAACTATTTGCATATTATAGAAGAGGGACTAGAAGATTATGAAGGGTGGCCTGTTATACACCAATTGTGAAGTGTATATATGGCCGGGGCAGGCTGGGCCAGGGGGCAGGGTGCCACATGCCCCCCCGGGCCAACATGTAGTGGCTGAGCCTGGGCCGGCTGTGTGCATCTTGCACACCCCTGCTGCCTCAGCCGCCTCTGGGTCCAGCCGCACACAGGCATCCATGTATGGCGATGGCCCCTCCAAAAATGTCCACCGCCTTGAAGGAGACAGACACTAGACACTAGAGGCCAGCGCTATCTGGAAGTGCGGCTATATTATATATATATATATATGCCGGTAATGAACAAGCAGCGTCACTCCATGGGTTAAAGCAGGAAAATATATGTTTAATGGGCATTACGGTGTGTGGCATTATGTGTAATGGGCATTACGGTGTGTGGCATTATGTGTAATGGGCATTACGGTGCATGGCATTATGTGTAATGGGCATTATGGTGTGTGGCATTATGTGTAATGGGCATTACGGTGTGTGGTATTATGTTTAATGGGCATTACATTGTTGACATTATGTGTAATGGGCATTATGGTGTTGGCATTATGTGTAATGGGCATTACGGTGTGGCATGTGTAATGGGCATTATGTTTAATGGGCATTACGGTGTTCGCTTTATGTGGAATGGGCATTATGATTTGTGGCATTATGTGTAATGGGCATTATTTACAGTGTAAAATTTTGCAACACGTGCACTGTCCCCTTTTCTGGTGTATATGTGTGTGTTTGGGGGAATGAATGTTAAATCCTTGCTGCATACTAGAGGGGAGAGGATAGGGTGGTGAAACGATGGTGATGGTGGTTAGCCACTTGCTTGTGTTGCCCCTCAGGCTGAAAGTTGCCAGCCAGCCCCTGATACATGGCAATGTACACACATAACCTAGGAATTACATAACACTTATAACTACTTATAGTTATAACTAATCTAGAACATTAATGACAGGGTAGTCTCCCAGCTCATCTAATAATGAAGTTGCATGCTAGTCGCCGAATGTAAAGGGTGTATGATTTCACCTCCTTATGTGGTGCAACCACAGAAATATAGCATCAGTAACTCTACAAGTGTATTTCTCTGTACTGCTTACTTATGCTCTGTAACTTATTTCAAAGTCTGTTTTGAATCAAAGATAATATGGCATATCTTGAACACACTGAGACAATTAATCAAATGTTTTAAGATGTTTGCCATCAATATATTGGTTTGTTTTACAATGTGGTACCCCTATGGTTGTTAAGTGAGGGCTACACCCTGCCAGAAACAATAATAGACTACAAGACTTAATGGGGAAGAGGCACTAGTAGCTCTGTGGTTACAGAAGTGAGAGACCGCACTCAAAAACCATATAAGAGATGCTCAGTCAAAGAGTCAATTTATACTTAAATAAAATTAAACTTAAATTGAGTCTTAATGAATTCCATATCAAGCAATACTGTATAATGGAAAGAGATCCCGCACCTGCATATGCCTATATAAGGGTATTAAGATTTATTTACAGTGACATGTACTATTTGGAAATATTTGGGATTATAATACTATTTTTTTCTACTAAGTCATTTTTTAACCCTAAGTCTACGAATTGTTGTGGAAACAGAAACCGGAGATTCATTTTCACAGAATGTTTGTTAACCCTTTAAGTGCCGATTCAAATTCAAAAAGTTGTGCAAAAAAAAAAGATTATATTTCCTATTTATTACCCTATTTCCTATTATAAGATCAACATTACAGGTCATTATGATGAATAAAAATGTTTGCTTGGCAATTTTTACACCTGTTTTGACAACTTCACTTGGCACCCATTGGACAGTATTCAGTGCAGGGGGTGAGCTGTGACAGCGAGCACAGAAAGAGTACACATGTATTTGCTCCCTTTGCATACCTCCCAACTTCTGGAATATAGGAAGCGGGCCCCTCGCGCCTATGCAAATGAGGGTGTGTCATAAGCAAATGATGCCGTCGCCTGGCCACACCCCCTTTTTCACCCTCTGTAATGCTGAATAGACACTATGTGACACTGCCGGCCCCGGGCGGGGGGCTGGACCGTCCAAAAAAACGGGGCGGTTCCGCGAAAAACGGGACTGTTGGGAGGTTTGCCCTTTGCATGGCAACACGGTTTGTTTCAGACACAGTTATGTATATATTTGTCTTTATCCGGCCTATTAAGTGGAGCAGGGGACTTTTACAAAACATTTTGTACAAAGAGGCCCTACCCACAGTAGCAGTTCAATTCTGTTATTTTTTCAGACAAAATGGAAAAGTTATAGATTACAGCGCACTTTTTGAACTATTACATGGCTCTGTAATGGGTCAGTCCACATGCAAAATATAAGTGAAGCTGTACAACTCATGTTTTCCCAAAGTGGAACCCAGCCTGTAACTGTAATTCCCACTTATTTGGGAAGACTTCAACTGGCACAAAGCAATATAACACCATCTTCGCTTTCCTCCCTATGGCAACCTGCAGCCAGCTCTTCTCTGGTCTCTTAAACATGCTATGTTAACCTCTCCCTTGGCATCAGTCTAATTTTCCTGTACTATAATGTGTCCGTAATCTACATGAATGCAGCTACATGACATCTTTGGATCCAGTGGCATAAGTTCGTCACAGCCGCCTGATTCCCCCCCCCCCCCCCCCCCACGCACACACACACACACACGCAAAACCTTATATAAAGTATATACTGTATATACTGTATGTCTGCTATGAAATATAACAGACATACAGCGGCTATGCGTGTTAGCATAGCCGCTGTATTTTTAGCGGAGCTGCTGTGCTAAAATAGGCAAAAGCCTCAGGAGACGCCTCTAATTTAATTACGCCTATTGCATGCTTCTGTGGTCCGCAGATTTTTTATGCTGCTTTATCATTGGACATCTGAGTAAACCCCAGGTTACTGAGGTGATTTGCTGTAATCATGCTGTTGTAGTCTCTGAAGCTGCGTCTTAGGATGCAGCCACTGAATTTGGCATGCAAATATATAAAATGTACTTCTCAAGGTATCTCTTTGTGAAAACTACCTTGAGCTTGTGCCCATGCATGCACTACCGCCACCACGGTTGGCTATCCCAAACATTCCCCCCATGCAGCCAAGGCTGGTGATCTGGAACAGCAGCCAGTCATCTGATCCTATGCTCTGCTGTAGCTCTCAGGTGCTGTAACATGAGATGCTGGCTTCACAGCATCACTTTACTACACTGCTGGTCATAGCAGGAGCACAGCGTTCAAATGACCAGCTGCCTTCATCATGTCACCGATTAATGTTTCCTGGTGCAGGTAAGTATTATGTTGGCTGATCACAGCTGAATCAGAGCTCAGCCTTTACTCACAGCAGACAGGGATGGCTTTGCAGGAGTTGAGGAACCAGAATGAAGCCCTATTAGAGCTATCTGAAAATAGCGTTGTTCTCACAAGGCTCCCTGGTAGTTTTTTATATTTTAATTTGAGTAAATTTGAGCAGATTTCATTTCTTATAGCAAGTATGGGAAATGTGAACTAATTACTAATACATAAAATATTTATGGCTTTGAAGCACAATTTAGAAAATTCTCCTTCAACTGCCCTTTAGTACCTTCAGGTGATAAAAAAAAAATCCACGTCCAAAAAATTGACTGAATACTGTCATTCTCTTTTCCTGTAGACCTACCTTATTTTCTCATTATGCAATGGCTCCCTTTCATTTTTTTTGTATATTTATATGTAACACCTTCAATAGTGTCAAAGTTATAATTTCTTTGCACACGAGAAAGAATTTTGGCCTTAGAAGGACACAGCTGGCTCCTTGGCTGTATGTGGCTTTCCATAGCCTCACAGCTGTAATATTTTCCAGGCTAATCTCAGACTAGGAACATTAAACCATTCTTCTTTTTCACAACTGATGATTATCGGTATCAGGTAGCTAGGAATGTTCGGAGTGGCCCACAAAGCCTATGATAATAAAATTACAGCAGAATCTGATATGATATCCTGATTATTCAAGGTCTACTAGCTACCTCGCTGCACCAGAATACCTATTGTAAATGTCACAATGCATAATTGTATTTAACTTGTAACAAGGGAAAGCATTTTTACTTTAAATACTCAAGCACGGCTAAAGATACAGTTCTGACTTAGTTATCTTCGAGGATAACACATTTAAAAAAAATGTTGTAAACCAATGGAAATGATTGACCTGAAATGTGTTTTGTATAAAATAAATCATGTTAAGGGCCAAATGTATTAAGCTTCAAAAAGTGATAAAGTAGAGATTGATAAACAAACTCAGCCTGTAACATGATAGTTAGGAGCCTTACTGGCTAGCTGTTTATCACTCTCCATTTTATCACTTTTTGAAGATTGATACATCTGACCCTTAATATTTTATTAGAATGCCTAATTTCTTCTGCGTGCCAGAAAGCCCACCCCGCCGAATACTCCACCCGCCCCCTAGTCCCATCACTGCCATGCGAGGGGATGTGTAACAAAGACACTTCCCCTCGGATTCTGCCGGAGAAATCATTCGATGGACGTCGACTTTTCCTGGATTTGCAAATAAAAGTCAATGGAACTGACCTTTATTTGCAGCCGCCAGGACAAACACAGGGTGAGGGCGGCTGACATCATCTGACTTCAGCTGCCCGCCCCTGGCACACATTGTCCTGCCCGAATACACATGGGAACACCAAGCATTTTTCATTCCCATGGGTGACACCAGATCCCTCCGCCGTCCGCCCCTGGCTCAATCCGATCCCTGCAAACAGCTCGGCAACTATGCAAGTCGTTGAAGCCGTTCGAAAAGGGGACCTGCACATGCGCATGTGCATGAGCAGTCCCCGTGCATGTCGATCTTCATGCATGTCGACCTAGTAGCTGTCTATCCAATGATCCGTACCCTAATGTTTACCTTATATTGGAAACAAATGTTTTCCCACAACATTTTTTTATTTGAATTTATATAACAAATGTGAGCGAGGCTGTCATTTTTTAGTGTATATTCCACAGAGATGTTGGCACTTAAAGGGTTAAATGTCACCATCTAGAAGCAATATGCTTGTGATGGCTGTGGATGAGAGCATAATTATTGTAAAAGCTGTGAAAGAAAAAGAATTATGGCTTGTAATAAGTCTTTGCTGCCAAGAGAGTGAACACATAATATTGCTAAACACACATCGCCTGCAGGTAGCAGAACTCTTTAGTGTCATGTCTACCTCAAGGTCATTGGCTCGGTTTAAAAGGATGTGCCACGGGGATACAAGAACATAAAGGTTCTATTTGAGTAATGTATCACATTGTCGGGGAACACTTTTTGTCTTTTGAAGTTGGCTTATGGGCTCACCTGCTAGCACTATGACAAGTTCCGTCGCCTCTGACCAGTCTATTACAACGTAAGCTCATTGACTCATTTAACAAGAGTCAAATTAGTTTATACACCGCTGTGAATTTGGCCGTGATAGACAGAAACAGTAGCACGTTCTGAAAGTCGGTTTCTCGGAGACGTCAGGCATAGTTGACCTTCTTTTTTTTTAAGTCTTTAAAATTAATAAATATGTGTTTTACTAAGAATGAAACCAGACTCGTCTAAGGCGAGTTCCATTTTTAGATCTAAAACTGAGATATATTGTTTCAGCATTTCTAAATTGACTCCTTATTGTAAAATGAATACGAGCTGGTTTTTGCCAGGAAATTGACTAGAAGCCCGCGGGCTACAACACAGTAAGGAATTTTAATTTCCTAAGGCCAGGCTTTGCAGCTGGAGATTAAGAGTATACAATTAACTATGATCTTAGCATAGATAACACGCTCATGACTTCTTCAATTTCATTCCGTTACCGAAAAGTGAGTGTTTCTGAAAGCTTTTATGCTTCTTATTTTTTTTACATCATTCAAGTTTATATGTGATTATTTGTAGCTTTCTCATTTAATAAGCTAAAATTATTGTTATAGGGTTTTGTCACAATTATTTGTGGTCAATAAACAGACATTGGACTCATATTTACCATAACTGGGAACTCCCATTTCATTAAAGAGACAATAGAGTGAACTGACATACTTATACAGTATACTGTATAATGGGTACTTTATACGAATTGCCTGACAAGTTGGACAACACACTAGTATATAATGTAGCATATTCTCTCTGGGAGGCGTCTTCTGTACAGGGTAACCTCTACACAAGTGCCAGCTAAGATATAGCTGTGAGACATGGGAAATATCAGTGTTGCCTTCTTCCCTAACCCAACCTCCAAACAGCATCTTTAAAATAGAGCGTTCAATGGCTTGGCTCAGCCAGGAGAAAACATAGAACAGTACGCAACTCAACACCAAAACCAAGCCAGGCTTTTAGCATTTCTTCTTAACATTGGGGGAAGGAGACACCTTTTTCAGGAAATAGAGAGGTGCAATGTGCTCCCTAAGGTGCACAGACAGGCGCTACCATGGGTGTCAAGAGCTGCCACTTAGTAATGGGGTTGTCAGTCCCAAAAGACCAAAGTAAAAAAAAGAAAAAGAAAGTGGCGCTGGTTTGATGAAAGATCATACAAGTATTTAATAACAATTAAGAAATCATGACATAAAATGACTCAACAATAAAAATGGTGATTAATATCTGGACCGGAGGCTGAAATGAATGGGACCAATGAATAATTTGTCTCAGCAAATCAGGGTGCAGCTGATATGTAAAGTGAGTCAAGGTGCCCAATGGGCTGATAGTTACCACAAATGGTTACAATTGATCCAATCCCAAATTCTGGATTGCAGAGATGTCCTCAGATGATTGCGACAATGGAGCCACGGTTGGTAGGGACCCAAATGATGTGGCGGGGCTGGAAGTTGGATCAGCCACGGGTTTCTCACATCGCTAGAGGCTCCAATCTCAGGGATGTTGTGTAGCAGCAGGTGTCCTCAGGGTTGGTAGAGTTTGTGGGACCAAATGGTCAGTGATTTCAGAGGATCGTGACCAACCTTGATTCCTGCATATGATGTGTACCCGCGTGGTAACAGAGATGGTGACCCGCAATTGCGTGGATGAAGAATGTATAGGTTACCTCTCTATGAGGAGAGTGGGCAACCAGAGCACTGAGAAGTCCAGATGGTAGGGGTCCAATAGGTCAGCTGGTCCGGTCCAGACTGTACCCTCTAACGCGTTTCGCTGCTTGGAGGGATGCAGCTTTGTCAAAAAATCCATTCATCATAGATGGTTAGCCTGTCAATGGACAACCTGTCAATGGGTGGTTAACCTGTCTATTGGCAACTCTACCCATACACTTACGTGTAGACCAGAATGGCTACAACTTATTAACAAACTATTTGCCCCGTCGTAGAACCTACACAAAGGACCTTATTCAGGTCCATTTGCAGCTAGCCTGCATTCGCACAGGGGACGATGTTTTGTTAGTGCGCATGCACATTTCTGCACATGTGCATACGCAGGGTCCGTGCACCCAACACAGCGGGTGGGAGCTGGAGAGGGGCGGGAAGTTCAGGGGAGGCCCATTAGCATATGGGAATGCCCAGCGTTTCATGGGCGTTCCCATGAGAACGCAAGGTATTCTCATGTTAATGTGGCTGTGACTTGTGTGTGTGGGGGGGGCAGGCAACTGACATCACCGGATGTTAGCTGCCCTTCTATTTCTACCCCATCATGCATGCATACAGTATGTAAGGTTGGCCCAAGCCAACCATTTGTAAGACAGGGTTTGGTGGACTCGCAAGGTTGCAAATTTGCAGCCTTGCAAATCAACCAGAATAACCCCCACAGTCCGGTGTAAGGTTTTCAGGGAACCTAAGCTAAACTTTGGCTTACAGCTCCTACCACCACCCACACACCAATGCCGACTTTCCAGATCATCAGGTGAAAGTGTGCAGGTGGCTTCTTAGACTTTCAATACCTGCTGTTTGCATTAAGTTCAACAAGGATGCCTCTTTCAGCATCATCCTTTTTGTGATCTTTAGACTCAGACGCACCATCCAGGTTTTGGAGCCCCAAGGCAGCTCCCAATCATTTTATTCATCCATCATAGAAACCAAAACATAATAGCCACTACAGCAGGGGTGGCCAAACCTGTCCTCAAGATCTACCAATGGTGCATGTTTTCCAGGCAACCTGTGGATCTATAGTAGGAATGAATGCAGCAGGTTTTAAAATGTGACAGTTAGTAATGACTACAGCTGTGCACCAGCTAGGTAACCTGGGAAACCTGGACCGTTGGTAGATCTCGAGGACCGGTTTGGCCACCCCTGATCTAGAGTGTAGAAAACCACGACACAACCACTAGAAAGCCAGTACAATGCAGCACTACACCAGGCATCCTTGTAAATGTCATTAAGGAACTGCATACCACCTTTTACAGCAACAAATGGAAAATTATACAGAACAACAGTATCACGCATGGTGCCAGTGTCTCTTTAAAGTTCGGATCTTGATTTATGTGCCAACAGCTTCAGTTAAATGTAGATGGCAGATGGGAAAATTTAAGTTTTCATTCCTGTCAAATTGACTCTATTTACTCTGAAAATAATTTAGAAATTGTTCACTAGATGCTGCCAAATTTTTGGAAAAGCCCTTTCCATGTCCCAAGTCACGGACTTGCATAACTAAAATAAATAATCTGTCTTGGTAGCAGCATTGAGTGTCACGGATGAAAAACAACTCTAATACTGTCTTACATTTACTGTTTTTGTAAGAGCTATTTATTTGTCTATAAATCAGTGTTACTTATAATTCCAGCAATACGTTTTTAATATTAGGATAAATGTTATTTACAACCAATGTACTACATTCATGACATGTGAAATTGTGTTTTTATTATAAATGATTAACACACTGTGCCTTTATTGCAGACCCCTTGCATGCCAGGAATGCCGTATGCTAAAAGGGGTGTAACTTCAGGGGAGGGGCTTAGCTCTGCAGGGGTGGTCATTGCTTAGTGTCTTAACCCACATTTTCATCACACCAGAAGACATTGGCTGCCCCCAGAGACTGTCTTGTCTGCAGCGCAGACTCCCACAGTGCAGCACCAGGCTCCTGTGTTTAAGCAGGTGACACCCTAATGCACCCGCAACCACAGCACACGTCTTGTGATGTCACTGCAGATGGGTCCTGGAACTGCCAATTGTTTTCCCTTAGAAGCGGCAGTTGCTACTCATTCCACACATTTCCACAGTACATTTATATATTTTCAACTTAAGTAACAGAACAGAGTAAAAGACAACCTCTTCTTTATCCTGCCTCCACCTAGTTCTGACTCATCGTTCCATAAGTCTATCCCGCCTCCCATCTGCCCAGTTCCGTCTCCACTTGGCTCTGTTCTATCTCTCCAAGCTGAGATCTATCGGATGGCTGACCTTCTGTATGAAGCCGAAATAGCATACAGGAGATCATCTGTCTGACAGACCTTTGGGTGCATACACACAAGGAGTTTTTAGCCAGTGTGTACGTTAAGCGATTACGTGAAAATCACTGCGTACACACTGAGCGATTTTCTCCTGGCCCAGTGATTTTCACGGGTGGTGAACCACTTTCCACAGTAGGAGACTATGCAAAGTGGTTCACTTGGCCGGAGAAACAGGTCGATGAATGACGGCAGTTGGCGATGATGTGGGAGCGCACATTAGTGCTCACCCGGCCATACAAACTTTGAGATTTTGAGCTCGAAGTATCTAAAAATGGAAAAACTGAGCTACTTTGAGCACAAATTGCCTTGTGTGTATAGGCCTTTAGCTTTACCATGAGCTACAGACAGAGCCATGCTCATTGTTGCTGCTCCAATCACCATGTACAACTCCCATGGCGATTGGCCCAATCCCATCACCATGCGGGTGTGTCTATTTCGCTCTCAAGTCTCATAGAAATGCATTGAGCAGCAATATCACAACATTGTGATTCCCCACAGCCAATGCAAATTTGACAAGCAAAACAATCACGAGAGACCAGATTGCCGCAACGATGAACATGGCTACATCTGAAACAGATCTTCCCTGTGCTTACAGGCTTAAGCCTGAATATTACTAAAAATAGAGAATGGTTAATACCATTTCACATGTTCAAAACAGTGTCCTTGAGGACAATTTGTATTATCATCTGTGGATATTATTAGTGGAGTGACGTTAGTGGTTTGGATTACTGTATATCTTTCCCTCCCCCAGTTTGAAACTGCCCTTAATGTTTATTTGTACTTTCATTTCATTTGTCCCCACATGCTTAACACACCCACTCCCTGGCACACTTGGGGGGTGTGGGGCACTATAGCATATATGTGCTCCGAGTAAAATGGCTACAGTGAGAGCGTGATTTGTGTGCAGTGTGCACCTTGTCAAAAATAACTTTTAGATAAACCCCGCTGTATTCAAAACATATATTGCCATGCAGGAGAACGCCTGGGGGTTTATTTACGAAGAGTCAGGTTGTAAAACCCAACACTTCTCAGCATGTTTGTGTCCGCAAGACATACTGTAGCTAATAAAAACATTGCCTGTAACTATTGGGCATAAACACACTCAGAATTGTTGGGTTATACAACCTGACTCTTCATAAATAAAAGCCATAGGACAGGACGCATCAAAGTGTAACATGAGGACAAACCTCAGAAAATGCCATTTTGCCCACTTACCACATACACACCAAGCCCTGAAATGCAATAGATTGCTAGGCCTTGATAGAGTGGGCAACTTTAGATGGCATTGCCCTATAGAAACCTATGGGCTTCTTTTGCATTTCCCTTTCTGAGAGACATCCAATCAGATCCATCCCAGCACCACCTGCAGTATGTGCATCAATATACACATGCACAGATAGGAAGTCCTATCATCGTAAAGGATAGCTCTTACCACAAGCATTAATAAATGCTGATATGCGATGCTTCATCCATTCTCCGGGACAGGGCACCCAGCTCAGTGAAGCAGGGGGGGGGGCATCACCGGAAGGGAAAAGGGGCGGTTCGGAGGCTGAGCCACAGGGGGTCTGCCCTATTATGGGCTTGTCTAGAGTGATTGTGTCATTTTAGCCACGCCCCCACCGTGCAATGCCAGTATTTCAGGCATTGCACTACAGGGTGCACGGCTAAAATGCTGCGATTGCATCATTTGACCTGGGACACCCCCCCCCCCTGCCAAAGGGCCGTTCGCAGGAGATGGAGGGCAATGCAGGAAGGTTCCCCCCCTCTTACAGATTTCCAGCATCCAGGTTCAGTCTGCGTTATTCTGGCATTCCCAGACCAAGTAGTCTCCACCGAAATTCAGGCACTTTTCAAATTATTTCTGGCATCCCCGGATCAAGCTTTATTCGTGGAGTAAAGGCGCTGCTTAGTTGTTTCTGGAATCTTAAGATCAAGCCTTATCTACCAAGTCCAGTCGTAGTTTAAGATATTCGGAATCCCTGGATCAAGCCTTATCAGCCAAGTCCAGGCACTACTTTAGTTACTCCGGCATTCCCAGATCAAGCCATCTCTGCTGAATCCAGCCGTTATATAAGTTATTCCAGCATCCCCGGATCAAGTCTTATCCATCAAGTCAAGACACTATTTAGTTATTCCGGCATCCCCATATCACGTCATTATCTGACTTGCCCTTTAACCAATCTAGAGTATTATGCCACTAGCCCATTATCTGATCTACTCCAGGTGCAAGCCTCAGTTTCTGGTGTACCCAGATTATACCTTGTTTCACGATCTCAAAGTTTCTCCGGAGTTCCCGGATCAAGTCTTCAGTTCTACCATCATTCTCCAATCTAGGCATGGGCATTTCTAGTGGGGCGTGACCTGCTTGTCAGAGGCAACAAAATCTTGTGGTGGTTCCTGGGAAAGACCACCAACAAGCTAGCTTTTGCGCCTCTGCTGCGAATATCGGTCTTCCGCTCTAAATCGGTTAATGCAAAGCCAGTATATCCAACCAGCTACGTTCCTCTCTACTTCCACCCCACTACTCTGAGGCAGATCCTCAAAGCCATCTAGTGTGACAACTGGAGTCAATTAAATGAGCCACTCAAATACATCATAACATACCTTCCAACTGTCCCAATTTTAGTAGAACAGTCCTATTTATTGAGCTTACATGATGGAAAGGCCACTGTAGATCCCAAATAAGACATCACTATGGCAGTACAGAATTGTCAGAGGTGGAGACACCAAAATGCCATCTGCCTATATGTCCTATGCACAAGGCTTTAGTGGTTACACTCCTATTTACATTTTGGACCTGCGCTAGCACAGGTGTATCTAAAATGGGTCCAAGGTGTGCGATGAGGAGATCCACACACTGCACACCCTGCACCCATTTAATTACACTCACCTCTACATCAACATAACAGTGCAGTGTCTTAAATCACTGATAAAATGGCCGCTGTGGCCATTTTACCATGTTTTGCGAATACACAATAGATGTGTCCTCGGGAACGCGGCGACGACGCCATGACCTCAGAGACCTGTGCGTGCGCAGTAGGCACATGGACAATGCCACAGTCAACTAAACTGCTGGATGGGAAGGGGCACAATCCATGCCTGCCCTGGGCCCCCTCCTCTCTTACAGCACCTCTGTGCGCTTGTATCGCATTTAGGTCTGTTGTGCGTATTCTGCCATGCACGGTTTGCTATCTCGGGTACACTCACACACAGTTTATATTTCTTCAACTTTTTACCATATTTATTTGCAAAAGTTACCAAGTGCTTAAAAATCTATATATAATTCCAATATTGTTCTGTGTCAGGTCAGCGCACGTTGTATCAGAGCAGGGAACCAGGTATCACAATAATACACTTGCTCTGTGTCTGGTAACATGACTATGACTTAAGGCCGCTTGTCTATAGCTGTAAAAGATGTCTGATACTATTACACCAGTTCACGCCAAGGACAGCTGGAGTTTCATTGCTCGTTGTAGTTTCATACTATAGTACAGATTTCAGCACTCTGTCGAGCAGATATCTGAGGTGTGCAAAATCTATTCAATGATATAAGACCTGTTGCCTGAAGCACAGGTTCTTCAAATCCTCCATTGAGGGCTTTTTGGCTCAGCTTTTGTCAGAAGCAGAGAAAGAAGAATGGCTTGAAGGTTAAACGTACAGAATACATTGTTACTTCCTTCACATTCCGGCAGATGTGTATCCAGGCAGCCAGTATACTTCACAAACCAGGATGTTTTACTGTTCTTCAAAAGACCGTCTCGGCCCGGCCATCAAAATGGAATTCATTCACTGCACAAGTTATCCAAATCATATACCTGACATCAAGTCATATTTTATCAAAGTAAAGCTCTAAAACTGGGCTGCGAGGTTTACAGTTCCCACATTGTGTTGTGATATTTATGCCAAAATTGCCAGGGAGGAACGTGACTCCGACTTTTCTAACCTTATTGTGTCAGAAAAATCTCTTGTGCACCCCACAGTATGCCTTTCAGTTGTATTTAACATGAATGGCTCAGATTTAAGGAACACTTTTTAAAAAAAGTAGTGCTTTGGGGTCATAATATAATGCAAGAAAGGTGTAAAATGTCATCTCAAATATTGAACTATAGCCAGAACTATTAATTGTGGGATTTTAAGGTTATAAATAAGAACATCGCAGGGATTAGTTAATTGAAAACAACAAATAGCACATTTGGTGTCAGTGGCGTAATAATAAAATGTGCGCGCCCCCCCCCCCCCCCCCCAAGTAAAATAAACTCCCCTCCCAGACCCTACCTTACCCCGCCGCCGTCAGATCTGTGGCCGGGACCCACAGATCCTCCTGGCTGGCTCCTACTAATGAAAATGACCATCACAAAATGGCTGTCCTTAACAGCAGACCGTTTTTTGAGGATGCTGGAGGAGGCCGCCACCTCTAGCATCCTCTAAAAGTGTCTGCTGTAGGGGATGGACATTTAGTGAGGACTAGTTTTCATTAGCAGGACCTAGGAGGAGAGCCAGGACAGCAGACAAGTAGATCTGTGGGTACCGGTGGTGGTGGCAAGCAGAGTGAAAAGGCAGGCTGGTCCTGGCAACAGTGCAGTGCATCCATAGCTCTGCAGACCCTGTAGACCACACTTACTCAGCGCCTCCCCGAGACCGTGGGGTCTGCGGGGCTATTGTTACGCCACTGTTTGGTGTCTATTTTGGCAAATAAAATCTGTGTATTACCGGTTTGTTTATTTCAGTGTTTCTCCCTGTAAGTAACAAGACATTGGTTCCCCCGGCACACTGAATAGTTTTAGCAACCAATCTTGAACACTACATGATAATAGAATTCAGAGATATTGGTTACATATACCTGCGCAGGTGTATGATATGCCCCCAAGCCGCGTCAAGGCTTCTCTGTATATTGGGGGTCCCTAGCGCTATATCTAGGTGCAGGGTGTGGCACCCCAAAAACTATCATAAGCTAGGAGGCCCAGTGCGGCATGCCAGTGAGATACTAAGTGTTAATAATTAGTGATAGGAAGCCGAAGCTATACATAAAGAGAGATAAATGAAATGTAATTAAAATAAGAGAGTGTTAGTGAGGGAAAAGTGTTAATAGAATGTAAGGGCATGCCGCACTAAAGCCACCCAGCCCAACCAGTCCAGGGGCACCACACCCCACACCACTGTTACCCTAAATTGGGTTTACAATTAGTCAGCAAGGAGCCACATGATAATGACTCCTTACTTGGTATATCTGAACTAAGAGCTACCTACCTTGGAGCAACCCCAGACTACTCCATGTGGCATATCAGGACCTGCATCTCCGCCTAATGCAAGCTCCTCTCTGCCTCTCACAACATACATACAGATAGTGGTAGATGCTCAATTAGTTCAGTAAAACTTTTCAGGTGCATGCAAGGGAGGGGTTAATACTTAGTAAGTAACAAGACATTGGTTCCCCCGGCACACTGAATAGTTTTAGCAACCAGTCTTGAACACTACATGATAATAGAATTCAGAGATATTGGTTACATATACCTGCGCAGGTGTATGATATGCCCCCAAGCCGCGTCAAGGCTTCTCTGTATATTGGGGGTCCCTAGCGCTATATCTAGGTGCAGGGTGTGGCACCCCAAAAACTATCATAAGCTAGGAGGCCCAGTGCGGCATGCCAGTGATATACTAAGTGTTAATAATTAGTGATAGGAAGCCGAAGCTATACATAAAGAGAGATAAATGAAATGTAATTAAAATAAGAGAGAGAGAGTGTTAGTGAGGGAAAAGTGTTAATAGAATGTAAGGGCATGCCGCACTAAAGCCACCCAGCCCAACCAGTCCAGGGGCACCACACCCCACACCACTGTTACCCTAAATTGGGTTTACAATTAGTCAGCAAGGAGCCACATGATTATGGCTCCTTACTTGGTATATCTGAACTAAGAGCTACCTACCTTGGAGCAACCCCAGACTACTCCATGTGGCATATCAGGACCTGCATCTCCGCCTAATGCAAGCTCCTCTCTGCCTCTCACAACATACATACAGATAGTGGTAGATGCTCAAATTAGTTCAGCAAAACTTTTCAGGTGCATGCAAGGGAGGGGTTAATACTTAGTAAGTAACAAGACATTGGTTCCCCCGGCACACTGAATAGTTTTAGCAACCAATCTTGAACACTACATGATAATAGAATTCAGAGACATTGGTAACATATACCTGCGCAGGTGTATGATATGCCCCCAAGCCGCGTCAAGGCTTCTCTGTATATTGGGGGTCCCTAGCGCTATATCTAGGTGCAGGGTGTGGCACCCCAAAAACTATCATATGCTAGGAGGCCCAGTGCGGCATGCCAGTGATATACTAAGTGTTAATAATTAGTGATAGGAAGCCGAAGCTATACATAAAGAGAGAAAAATGAAATGTAATTAAAATAAGAGAGAGAGAGTGTTAGTGAGGGAAAAGTGTTAATAGAATGTAAGGGCATGCCGCACTAAAGCCACCCAGCCCAACCAGTCCAAGGGCACCACACCCCACACCACTGTTACCCTAAATTGGGTTTACAATTAGTCAGCAAGGAGCCACATGATAATGGCTCCTTACTTGGTATATCTGAACTAAGAGCTACCTACCTTGGAGCAACCCCAGACTACTCCATGTGGCATATCAGGACCTGCATCTCCGCCTAATGCAAGCTCGTCTCTGCCTCTCACAACATACATACAGATAGTGGTAGATGCTCAAATTAGTTCAGTAAAACTTTTCAGGTGCATGCAAGGGAGGGGTTAATACTTAGTAAGTAACAAGACATTGGTTCCCCCGGCACACTGAATAGTTTTAGCAACCAATCTTGAACACTACATGATAATAGAATTCAGAGATATTGGTTACATATACCTGCGCAGGTGTATGATATGCCCCCAAGCCGCGTCAAGGCTTCTCTGTATATTGGGGGTCCCTAGCGCTATATCTAGGTGCAGAGTGTGGCACCCCAAAAACTATCATAAGCTAGGAGGCCCAGTGCGGCATGCCAGTGATATACTAAGTGTTAATAATTAGTGATAGGAAGCCGAAGCTATACATAAAGAGAGATAAATGAAATGTAATTAAAATAAGAGAGAGAGAGTGTTAGTGAGGGAAAAGTGTTAATAGAATGTAAGGGCATGCCGCACTAAAGCCACCCAGCCCAACCAGTCCAGGGGCACCACACCCCACACCACTGTTACCCTAAATTGGGTTTACAATTAGTCAGCAAGGAGCCACATGATAATGGCTCCTTACTTGGTATATCTGAACTAAGAGCTACCTACCTTGGAGCAACCCCAGACTACTCCATGTGGCATATCAGGACCTGCATCTCCGCCTAATGCAAGCTCCTCTCTGCCTCTCACAACATACATACAGATAGTGGTAGATGCTCAAATTAGTTCAGTAAAACTTTTCAGGTGCATGCAAGGGAGGGGTTAATACTTAGTAAGTAACAAGACATTGGTTCCCCCGGCACACTGAATAGTTTTAGCAACCAATCTTTGAGCATCTACCACTATCTGTATGTATGTTGTGAATTAATTAAAATGTTATATATATTTTTTTAATTTCTCAAGAAGAAACTCATCTCAAAATGCTGATAATCTAGGGTGCTGTGATCTAAAAAAGTTTGGAAACCAAAACAAAGGTTTTAGCAAGCAAAGTAAAGTGTAGTAGGCAAGACAGAGGGTGACAGGCGGTAAGTGGTAGCTCACACACATAGATATAGCACTTTGGTCACCCAAGAAGGACAAAGTTAATGCTTTAAATGGCCTTCTTATTTCTTACATTACAAAAAAAAGTTTTTTTTTATAATTTCAGTACAGAAATTATTTGTAAATTTAAAAAATAAGATTATTGTACCTTTTACGTGTTAAATAATGCTGCACCCTGACCCTTATCTTAAATGTTCAGAAGCTACTATATATTTCTTACGAACTGTTCCCATTTTTGTGGTATGCCATAATCACCTCAAAACCAGGAATTTCCCAAACAAAAGAAAATGCTTTAGTTAATTTTTACATTACCAAATAAGATCATTTACTGACTCAATATAACTGCAGCTGCAAATAAACAGTATTCTATTTGTAGAAGCAGCGAACAGACAGTTCTATAGGAAAAGAGAAGAAGAAATAACAATGATTATTACACAAGGCCCCCAAGGCCCACTTTGTCTGCACAATAGTTTGTTTTTCTTTTCACAAAATTTATTTTGGCTGAACCCAGATTGATGGTGATTATATTTGAAATCCCTCCTACATTTCTGTCACATAAACACTTCATTAATTTTGATCTGAAATCCATATGTAAACAATGCGAGTGTTCCGTATTAATGGCGATTCTGGAATACTTAAAATCACTACTGTAGAAGCTTGTTCTGATTAAGTGTAATTTCTACTACTAAAATGTTAGTTTTAATAAGACAGATCTTTAAGCACCACTCATATAGAAACCAAATTCTTCACTCATTGCTGTGCCCTTTCCAAATAACAGGGTATTCAAATTAGTCTCGGAGATCGATCTTAAAACAATAAGAGGAAACAAAAGACATTTAATTGTATATATTATCAATGACCCTTTAAGTGTCTTGAAGTTTTATGACACTTACTATATCCATTATATTGATCCTGAAACAATTACAATACAATATTTATTACCAAATATTGGGCCTTATTCTAGTTCACTCTTTCTGACAAAATCCTTCTTAGATGGACTAAACCATGTGCACTGCAGGGGGGCAGATGTAAAATGTGCAAAGAGAATTAGATTTGGGTGAATTTTTTTTTTCTGTGCAGGGTAAATACTGACTGCTTTATTTTTACACTGCAATATAGATCTCAATTTGAAGTAAAACCCCACCCAAATCTAACTCTTTCTGCACATGTTACATCTGCCCCACCTGCAGTGCACATGTTTTTGTCCATCTAAGATGTATTTTGTCAGAAAGAGTGAACTAGAATAAGGCCCATTGTGAAGATAAAACACTAGAGCAGATAGGCAACTTTTTGTGTTCTTCTCGGAAGAAGAAAATTATCAAATCATTTTCAGGTGAGAGTTGCATTTATACAAAAGAGCCTACAGTATGTACAATTTTCTATCACATTTAACACCAATCATTGTATCAGACCGACATCGCACAATTTTATTTTATTATCAACTTGTTCAAAAGAGATGGAGGGTTGACTTTACAGTTCTTGAATAGAGTATCAGACATGTCATACATAGGTATGACACTAAGGGATGTGGTAGCACCAGAAAAAATATATATATCATACAGAAGAACCTGTAGAGGCCCAGATAATAATGTCTTGGATCAACATTGCTTTTGTAACACATAACCCTTAAACTGAAATACATTATTATTACTACTAATTATTATCATCATCATTATTATTATTATGATGATTATTATTATTAAAAATAATAATAATAATAATAATAATAATAATAATAATAATAATAATAATAAAAGTCACCAACAAAGTAGAGAGGTGAAGCCACCCACAAAATAATTTGTGCATGTAAGCCGTAGGCTTGTTTCACTAATATCACATCTGCAAATCTGCAATGTATAGCAGATGTGATACTATCTATCATATATATATATATATATATATATATACTGTGTATATATATATATATATATATATATATATATATATATATATATATAACCACAAGTAGGTAGACGGCACTCACAAGATTTGTATACTTTCTGCGCGGCGGCAGCAATGAAGAAATAAATGAATCAACACAAGCCTGTGTTGATTCATTTATTTCTTCATTGCTGCCGCCGCGCAGAAAGTATACAAATCTTGTGAGTGCCGTCTACCTACTTGTGGTTACATTTTTCCTTGAGAAACGGAAAGGCACCTCAAGTATCTGCATCCTTAAGGAAGAGTGCCGGTACTCCTTTGTCCTATATATATATATATATATATATATATATATATATATATATATATATATATATATATATATATATATATATATATATATATGGGGGAAATGCCCTGCACTTGGTGCCAATGTCAAGCAGCTGGTCCGGTGCTTGCAATCCTGGTAGGGAAAATGTTATGCAGCATAACCTTGGGTTGTGTCCTTCTTTTCCATTTACTTATTGCTGAACTTGAGTCTGAGTGCATGGTGCTATTTGCTACTATATATATACATATATATATATATATATATATATATTATATATATATATATATATATATATATATATATGATGACAAACATCTTAAAACATTAGATGCCTGAGACAGCGAGTTGTACATAGACTGAATGTAAGGGTAAGAAGCCACATTGTACAAAAAGGAAAACCCATCTCTTATATATTTGGCCAGATCTGTCAATCTGTGACTGTGTGTATAACGCTGGGCGGCGTCCACTCTATTACTCCGCCCAGCATTATACAGATCTGGCCTAATATACTGGTCAGCTCAGGAGTCAGGACACACTGAACCCCGGCAGCGACAGCAGGACACCCCCCCCCCCCTCCCCCTCATGCTGAGATTCACCCTGTCGAGGAGCTGGGTGCGCTGTAGTGAAGAAGCAAAAAATAAACTACATTTCCCAGCAGCCCTTGCTGCAGTGAGCTGGAGTTTACTATCAGTTTCCTTACTACAGTGCAGTCAAAGGTCTGAAAAGGGGGCATGGCTACACGGCACTGTACTATACAGTGTACAGTCAGTGCCAGCAGCATGAGCAGGGGAGGACAGTCAAGTCACTTCCAGCACCAGCCTGAGCCACCCTGAATGGTGAGTGTAACTCATGGCATTGACACTGTGGCCCTTATTCTGGTTGGTGCGGTCGAGCCGCATATGCGGCTCCGACCGCACCAGACGAATCCCCGCCCACCCTACGGATCGCCACGGCCGTCCGTACACGGACGGCTGGCGATCCGCATAAAAATGGTGGAGGCTACGCCTCCACCATGGTGGGAGCTGCCCCCTGCATTCGATGGTCGTCGACCATCGAAGGCAGGTCCGCACGCCGCGGCAGCTCCCGCAAGCTGAGACCACACGGACAATCGTCCGTGTGGTAGCTTGTATGGGGGCTGAAAGCTGACATCCGGCGACGTCAGCTTTCCGCCCCCATGAGTTGCGTCATGCCCTCATTAGCATGCGTACGCCCCGCGTTTGCATGGGAACGCCCATGAAACGCGGGGCGTACACATAGGGAAATGAGGGCATGATGCCTCTCACGCCCCTATACGCCCCCTTTGCGGCGGACGAAATACGTCTGCGGCGAAGGGGGCTGCACATGCGCAGATTCACCTCTGCGCATGTGCAGAGTAAAAACATCGGCGGTACGGCCGCACGCGGGCCGTACCGCCCGAACCAGAATAAGGGCCTGTGTGAGAGAGAGAGCGAGAGAGAGAGAGAGAGAGAGAGTGTGTAACTGCTAAATATTTTGTACTGTATGAATGTGTGCATGTGTGTAAAAGTAAATATCCATGTGTATAGGTAGGTGTGTATGATTTTGGATTTTAACTCACCCCACCCCTAACGCAGCCTAACCCTAACCCTCATCTAACCTTAACTTGCACCAAACTGAGATTTTATCTTCACCCCCCGCCAAGAAAAAACGTTTTAACGCCCCTGCCCCCCTCTATAAAAGGGCCCCCCTCCAACAGCTGTGGATCAGATCTTTACTAGCAATCCGATCCGTGGCACAACTCCCCCACACTGACACCCATTACAGCCACCAGTGCTGCAGAGCCAACTCGAGCTGAGACGTCTGGCTTCTGAAATACTTTCTGTTACAGCCTGTGCCATCACCTGCCACCTGCCTGGCCATTTCCTGCCATCTGCCTGGCCATAACCTACCACCTGGCCGTGACAATGCCATTGAGATACTGCCCGCCCATCATCTGCCACCAGCCTGGCCGTTGCCCTGCCACACGCCCAATACTTGGCGCCCACCCTGGCCGTGGCCCTGCCTTCCACCCAGCCAACGCCTTTTTTTTTTTTTTTATGATTTATATTTTAATACTATTGGAATACCATTGTACCCTACAGAGGTGTAGGGATGATGGATAAAGAGGTGCAGTAGTGACAGAGTGATGCAGAAGTGACAGGGGAGACTAAGAGGTGCATGGGTAGGGACAGAGAGATGCATGGGTGGGGATGTAGAGGTGCAGTGGTTACGAGGGGGAGAGGTGTAGGAGTGGGGTGGTCAGCACATCATGTAGGTACAGTATGTATGATGTATGTATGTGGAATGCACCCCCCGCACCTGACAGTCCCCCATCCACAACACATCAGCCTCTCCCCCATCCACAGCACACCCAAACCCAGTCCCTTACTCACACCAACCCTGCGCCCGTCCCTCCAACACCGGGCCACCCACAATGCACACGCATCCATTCCTCCCCCACAACATCCCTGCTCCCACAGCAGCCCCGCAACTACCCCTCACTCAACCGGTGCACCCCCGCACCTAACCAACCCACATGGCCCATCCCCGCAGCTGCAACTCCACCACCCAGAGTATCCTCAAACCTGCTGCTCCCCCACCCACAACAACCCCAAGCACCTTATTACCCACGCAATTAAGGCGTTCACAGGTTAAGGGGGCAGGGCCCCTTACGACGGTGTGAAGAGCGCCCGTAGAGCGTGATGAATCACCTAGTGTATGATAAAAGTGTATGAAAATAAGTTACAAAACACAAAAATAAGAAAAAGGGTGGAAGGAAAGGGTAAGATATTAAAGGGTAGAAAAAGAAGAAAGAGGCTACACCTTATGAAAACATCTGAGAACATTCCTATACCAAGATAATGGAAATGTATAGGAGGAAAGCCACATTCCTAAAATCACATATGCAATCACATCAGTACCCAATGCCAGAGTGGGAAGGCAAATTAGAAGTATCTTTAATGGCAAAAAAGTAATTGAGTTCCAACCAACGTAACCAAATATCTCTAAAAACTTCATATTTTTCCTTCCACAGATGTCAGTATATCATCCATATACAGTACATTAATAAAACAGTTCTACCAAACCAATCTGATACCATTGGAGAAGAGGAGAAGTACCAGCAAACTGTAATATCTGCCTTAGCTTTGATATTCAGATAAGCGATGGTGATAAATGGAATAGCAAGTTCACAGGATCAGAAGTAATCTTAGCCGAGAGCTTGATCACCCCATGAAGATAGATTTAAGGACTGGACCCTGCTACCATATGTGAAAGCAGGTAAATAGAAGGGAGACTGGATGATAACTGGGCCACAGGGAGGGGTCCTTGCTCTCTTTTGGAATAATGGTAATGTGGACCTCTGGCAATTGAGGGCAGAAGGCACAGTATTATATGGCTCCAGAAGGAAAGTCACCAATTTGTCTCTTTATAGCAGTTGATCACATAATTTTGTTCCAGTGAATGGCAGCTGTAGGCGATTTCTTTCCATTTCTGAAAGCCGAGGGAATATATGTCTGGAGAGCTAGAGTATGTCCTGATGGCCTTTTTTTTTTTTTTAGCTAAGGTACAGGGGTGATTGGAAGAGTCGCATAGGTTATAGAGTGAGGTTATAGGAGCAAAATTTCTTGGTAAACTGAATCTTTCACATCCTTACTAGAAGAGATCAAGGAAAGCACTCTATGTTCTCTGTGACTAACATCTCAATTAGCTTATTTCTGATATAACGACTAAAACATTCCCTGTATTTAATTCCATGACTTTTATATTGAATTTACCACGGTTTTAATACTGCCATTTATGTCACTGTATTTTACTCTCTTATATTTTCTTCCTGTTACCCCACTGTATGTTATAGCTCTACTATACTTGCCCATTCTCTGTACCTGCTGCCTCATGTCCTGACCATCCCTGCCATGTTCACTTCTTGCCTTTGGGTCTCCTTACCTGCACCTCATGTCACCTGTCTGTCTCCCTCTCCATCTAGACTGTAAGCTCCTTGGAGCAGGGCCCTCCACTTTCCTGTTCTGACAGCATCTCTTCTCATTCACTTCCCTATATCTCAGCTGTATTGTGTACTAAGAATTGTGCTTTAATTGTGTTATGTCTAGTTCTGTTTACCCTGTACTGTTCTAATGTGTGGAATATGAACGGCGCTGCATACCACTTGTGGCGCCTTATAAATAAAAATATAATAATAACTCTGAAGAAGCTTATTTAGAGCAGATTGGGCTGCAACTATCTTCACATATATAATGGAAGAGAAGAAAACTTACAAGTTTACATTGAAGATATGTCATATTTCTATAAATTGCAAATGTTTCCTAAAAAGATTGGTACTTCCTAATTAACTATGCACTTAAAACTGCAAAATCACCCTGATAAATCACTGCAATATCACCTGACAAATATAATAAAACCTGCTTATTTCTCTAGTTTGTTTGCCATTTTATAATTGAGGGAGTGGGAGGACCAATTACAAGCCACAAAATTGCGACTTGTAATTGGTCCTCTTACTCTGTCCTCAACTGTACTTTTGGCCATGCTGTAGGACTTTTAAGGATAATGAGTGCATGAGCGCAGTCTAGAAGATCCACCACATGGGAGAAAAAGGTTAGTAACATTTATAAAACAGGTGGCCATGTAGCTTTGATACTGTGGAGACTAGAAGCTGCATAGACCATATATCATACTTCAAAATGGACTACAATATCGTACTTTGTTGCTTAAAATCATTTAGAATAGTATACTCAATATTATAATTTTTATTGTCTATTCTTGAAAATGTTTTCCTTATATTTATTTTCAATTACTTAATAGCTTATTATTATTATTATTATTATTATTATTGTCATTTATTAATATTGTTTATCACTATCATAATTTTGTGTATTTTAACTAGGTTTATTATGTATTGTTTTATTGTTACTGTTGCTGTTTAATAATAATAATTATAAAAATATTAGTTATTAATATTGTTTATCATTATCAGTTTGTGTCATTTTTATTAGGTTGATTAAGCATTGTTATTATTGTTGCTGTTTCATAATAATTATAATTATGATGATGCTGAGGATGAGGATGATGATGATAGTAGTAGTAGTAGTACTCTTTTTATAATGAATGTTGTAAACATGTTCAACCTTAAGTGTTATTGCTAAAAAAAAGAACACAGATAACACCGTATTTTAAAAATCATCGTATTACTAAAAACTAAGTATTAAACCTCTAGCAAACAAAATTAAAACAATAAAATAAACATGTATGTACAAAGAAATCATATCAAGATACATTTATTAGAAAGCCATGTATATTTGACTGCACAGACATCATATTCCTTGATGACAACTTTGCAGTTTTCAATGCCTTGCAGGATTTCTTCAGTCTGATGATGTAAGGATCGGACTAGAAAGCAGGGTACATACACACATGCCTCCCATCACTTGCTTTCCTTTTGTACCTAGGTACCAATGACAAGCAACGTATGTTATTTCAACTAAGATTCTTTTGATCACTAGATCAACCGAATTCTGAATGAGAGTGTTAATGTCTATTTTACAAGGAATGTGTGAATGTGTGCTGAGTTTTCTTTCTACCTTAAATAAACCACTACATTTATTTTCTATTTAGACTTTTGTGGTGGAATCTGCTCTTAATTGATGTGAATTGCACAATAATATGTGAACAATTTAGATCTATAATAAATATTCACTTTAACATAAAAGGGGATCTACTTGATGAAATAATGAGAGGCATTACAAGTCTTTTCTGAATCACGTTTATTTTGGCAGATTCACAAATGTTTTACGGTTTTCTCTGTTTATAAATGACACTAATAATTTCTTTTAACAATAGGTTTCAGTTCTTGGGTTAAACAAATTAATCAACCTATTTCTACTACAAATAACTTTTGCCACCTTCAGTGAAACAGCATCTGGCTTAAGGCATATGTTATTACTAAAATAAGATTTGCTTCAGACTTTCCAGTAATAAAGCTTATATTTACTGTATCAATGTCATTATTTAAAAAAAAATATATATATATATATATCTATTTTCTAAAAACCCTTATTATTATATGGTTAGTTTGCTTTTAGAAGCTAATGACAGCTAATAATAAAATATCCATTTTCATTCAGTTATAACCACAAAAAATATAGATTTTTTTTCCATTTGTTAATAAATGACATGAAAGGAAGATACAGAAACATTAAATACATTATATGTATATATATATATATATATATATATATATATATAGTTAGTGTAGGACTTGCGATTGGATGCAAGCTTAAATGCATTGATCGAGTCATGAACTAATACCCAATAATTTATTTAATTATTTGTATATTAAGGTGAGTTAGTTTATTATGCTGAGTGCTGAGCCCCCTGTATTTTTATTTATTAGAGCATGTGGCCACAGGCCATGGCAGCCCAACATGGGAATGCAGTGAACTATGGGGTCCCTTGGCGATGGGCTGCAAGCTTAAATGCATTGATCAGTTCATGAACTAAAACCCCATTATTTATTTGATTACTTGTATATTAAGGTAAGTGAGTTTATTATGGTGAGTGGAGGAAAAGGGCACTCACCACTTTGGTTTTTATTCCATAAGGTAGGTAAATGCTGACATACCGACGTAACGTTTCGGTCCAAACTGGACCATCATCAGGATATACTGCAGCCAAAACAAATTTTCATCAGACAACCAACCTGGCATCCATCCTCAGGAGAGTATCCTGAGTTTGCATAATCAGTATATATATATGTCCGTATTTTTAATATGGCAATTATTTACAACACAAAGCCAACCTGGAAGATAGACTACAA
The DNA here is from genome assembly GCF_055691185.1 of Crinia signifera. Classification (NCBI taxonomy): domain Eukaryota; kingdom Metazoa; phylum Chordata; class Amphibia; order Anura; family Myobatrachidae; genus Crinia; species Crinia signifera. Next base: position 45,442,574 of record NC_139219.1, read on the forward strand.
AGTCAGTATTCTTGGTAATTTAAAACACCAAAGATATTTTCCAGATTTATCGCCTACAATATATATATGCCTCTCTGTCATTCGTTCCCATCAACCACCAAGACAAACAAACAGACACAAGCACTAGAGTGCACTTACAAGCAGTACATTCAACACTTTTGACAAATGATCGGGATTGGCTGGTGCTTTTAAATATCTCTGTGTGAAAGTCTCTTCAAAATAAACTGCTTCATTTTTATGTTATTGTAGCATTTTGTAAATACTGTAATTATAGGCAGGCAATGTGATTATGTGATTCCGTTACAAACCATCATTAATGACTAAATAAATCTGTTTTTAATTGAGGATTATACTGGCATTTTTTATAAAACTAATGTTCTATCTTGACACTGATGTATAAATACTACTATAACAAGCATTGGCATAACTAGAATTTGTTTGCCCCATAGCAAAATCTTGAATGGGTAGCCCCCCTTCCCAACAATTGTCACTATATTGACCCTTATGGGCCCCACACACAGCGCGATATTCAGGCATTTTCTGAGCGGATTTAACAAATCACCCAGAAAATGCCTGAAAACGCTTGTAATTCGCTGTGTGTATAGCCCACACAGCGAATCGGGTCCACAGGGGTGGCATTCCAATACCCCTCATCCATCAGCAGCAGCGCGGCAGCGGGAGAAGCAAAAATAAATTTCAAATTGATTGGCTGGCCGCTGGCAATTTGAAATTTTTACATTTTTCAAATTAACTAGCTCGAGACAGGAGGCAGGTAGTCCGATGACGGAGGAGCAGAGAAGAGCTCCTGAAGAAACAAAAACGGCGCCCATGCAAAAGAGCTGAAAAGGCTGTCTCCCCCAGGTGAAGAACACAGATGAAGAGGCTGAAGCCCTGGGAAGCAACGGTCATGCAAAAGAGCTTAAAAGGCCGCTGCCCCAGGTGAAGACTCCGCAGAAGCCCTGGGCTTAATAAAATATTTTAAAACCTGTGTTTATATTTTTATTAAATAAAATATTTAAAAAACCTGTGTTTGTGTTCTTATTTTAATATTTTCTTTACAGGGGGGCTATAGGTACTGGCGGGCCTTTAATGCCCCACATGCTGGTACCTGTGGTTCTCCCAAGTACCAGCATGTGGGGCAGGCTTGCTAGGACCTCTAGTCCTACTGCAAAAGACAATATTACTGTTCAAACAAGCTATCAACCCTGCACCCACCGCCCAGGGGTGTAGGGGATAGCTCTGGGCTTCAGCCCAGGCCTGGGGTAGCCTGGAGAGTGGAGACCCCTTTATTTGGGCTGTCCTCAACTCCCCAAAAACTCCTGGCCTGGGCTGACTAGTTAGGGTGGGTAATGCTTTGGCCACGGGACCCCATCAAACGTGTCCCCTGGCAATACACCCCCTGCTAGTAGAGCCTGGTGCTGGTCCCCAAAATACACGGGGACCCCTATTCATTTTGTCCCCCGTATTTTGGAAACCAGGGCCAGCTCAAGAGCCTGGTGCTGGTCCCCAAATACGGGGGACCCCCACTCACTTTGTCCTCCATATTTTGGGAACCAGGACCACTCCAAGAGCCCAGGGCTGGTCATGCTTGTGGGGGTGGACCCCATGCCATTATTTCAAAAAATATATTTTTCAATTATAGGAGAAGATCACACTCCACCAGGCTCTATTCCAACCCATTATTTCAATTTGAAGCCTTTTTTTTATTCCCCTGAAGTCACCGAAACACTTTCTGTGAGAGATTTGAAATCTCTCATGCTGAATCTCCCGTTATGAATCTCTGGCACAAATCTTCCCGTGTGTAGGGCCATTTAGGGTAGCAGGAGAGAGACACAGAAGGGAGTGAGAGACAAAAAGGGTATCAAGTGGAGGGAGAGAGAAGGAGAGATAAGCAAGAAGAGTGAAGGTTAGCCAGAGAGAGAGATAGGTCTTAACAAAAAAAAGAGGGACTGAATGAAAGGGGTGCCGGACAATCATTTACCCGACGTCGGGATCCCGACTGTCAAAACGCCGACAGCCGGGTGCCTGACGGCCACCCGCTATTTTCCCTCGTGGGGGTCCACGACCCCCATAGAGGGAGAATAGAATAGGTGGCTCGCGTAGCGAGCCACCGTGCCCGCAAGGGGCTTTTTTGCACTCGCCATGCTGTCTGACTCTGGACAGTCGGGATCCCGACGTCGGGATAATGACTGTCGGGATCCCGACTGTCGGAGTCCCATACCACACACAATGAAAGAGAGAGTGTGTCACGGAGAAAAAGATGAGAAGGTAGAGCGATAGAGAGAAAGGGCACAAGGAAGACAGAGGGTGTCAGAAAGGGAGAAGAGGGAGGTGCAAGGGAAAGAGGGAGGGGAGCAAGAGGTAATGAGGAAGATAAAAAGTGTCAGGGAGGGAGAAAGAAAAAGAGGGAGCAAGAGAGAAAGTAAGTAGAAGAATGTCAGGGAGAGAAGGAAGGAGGATACAGAGGGAGGAGAGAGAACAAGAGAGAAAGTATGTGTCAGGGATAGAGCAAGAGAGTTAGGGAGAGAGTGTGTCAGGGAGAGATACAAAAGATACATTCAAGGCCGGCGCCACCACTAGGCAAATCTAGGCATTTGCCTAGGGCGCCGGCCACTGGGTACCTGTCCTGCGGCGCTGTGCGTATATAAAGCTGGCAGCGGCGGCAGCGGAGGGTCCCTGCAGTCAATAAGAAATAACGAGCGCTATCCGCCAGGCTATGCGGAAGCGCTTCTGTTTTGGAAACACTGGCCACACGCTGAGATTCAGCCAATCAGCGTGCACCGTGCGGCCAGTGTTTCCAAAACAGAAGCACTTCTGCATAGCCCGGCGGATAGCGCACGTTATTTCTTATTGACTGCAGGGACCCCCCCGCTGCCGCCAGCTTTATATACGCACAGCGCCGCAGGACAGTTACCCGGGCGGCAGACACCGGGGCGCCCCCACCCCGACTTGCCTGGGGCGCTCCGGTGCCTTGCACCGGCCCTGGATACATTCCAAGCATGATGTGAATAAGATGCAAAATTCACTAAAAAAGTACTTCAAGTAGAAGAATCTCTAGTAGAGGAGTCCCTATGGGGACTAAGTTGGGCCAGGCATCTAGTGCCATATGGAGCAAGAAGATAGGTGCCAAACAGTGGTGTAAGTTTGTCCCAGTTGCCTGGAGGCAAGATAAATGTTAGATAGATATCTTCAGTTTCAATCCAGTCTGTCTGCCCCTCCCCCTTTAGAATGTAGACTCTCACAAGCAGGGCCCTCTCTCCTCATGTGCTTTTCTTAGAATATATCTCTGTCGCCCTGATAATTGCATCAGTGTCCTGTCCCCTGCCGCAACTGTCTATTGTTACCATGTACTTGTCCTAATTTGTTTTGTACTGTAATTCGTTATTTTTTGCTCATCTACAGTATGTAGTGTCATGCTCTGTGGAAGATAGATAGATAGATAGATAGATAGATAGATAGATAGATAGATAGATAGATAGACATAAATACACAAAAACATGTAGAGTGTGTCCTCCACACATAGAAATACCCAGCCTGTGCATACCCCCCCCCCCACACACACACACACACACAGCAACACTAATCCTTTGTCACACACACAGCAACACCCAGCCTGTGCCACATGCACACACACAGCGACAAACAGCCTGTGATTTGCCTACCCATCCAATTGTTGTATATTTTATTTTTTTAGTTGCACACGCATGCACACACTTATATATACACTTTGAACAACTGTATCCTGCTACACTATTTGAAACTAAAACTTTTTTTGGTACTTGTTTCCTAGAACTGCTCCCAGATTTTCTACGTACGGCACCATAGGGAAATCGCATGGGCCATTATAGTGGCATGCGATGCAATGCGATGCCTTAATTATTTCAATGCTCTTTGTTTCCCACTATATTGCATCGCATTGCATCACACCTCCCGCAAAATCGAATGCGATTGCATGTGATTTTATAGGGTGTGCGATGCCATGACATTAGCTATACAATGATATGATTGTATGTCCAAATAATAGGTTTTACGCACTCGACCACTATCCACGCCACCCCGAAGCGTGGGAGCGGCGGCGGAACGCGTCCTCCGACTTTTTCATACCCCCACTATCCACGTCGGAGTGGAGTTGATTTTATACAGTGTAGCGAGCCCCGCGAGGGGACGTAGATTACTGTACAGCTCGCCACGCTTCGGGCTATAAAATCAACTCCACGCCGAAGTGGATAATGGGGTATGAAAAAGTCGGAAGACGCGTTCCGCCACCGCTCGCCACGCTTCGGGGTGGCATGGATAGTGGAGGGGTGCGTAAAACCTATTTTTTAGGACATACAATCATATTATTGTATACCTAATGTAATGGCATCGCACACCCTATAAAATCGCATGAGATCGTATGCGATTTTGTGGGAGGTGCGATGCCCTAGGGCACACATAGCAGTGAATAAATTACATGAAAAAATCGCATCGCAACGCACTGCGATGCGATTTCCCTACGCAGAATAGCCCACTTAGCAAATTGCTTAGTGGCCGCCGTTCTAGGAAACAAGTACCCTTTTTTTAAATGAATCAACAACACAGGAAGTGACATCATAAATGAAGTCACCTCACTTCCTTGTATTTGCCCTATAAAAAAACAAATAATAGTGTTTGATCTTGATTTACCATTAATGAATGATTTCTTCCTGGCCTCCACGTCTGCTTGTTCAGTCTGTCATCTTTCTCACTGACATTTAGTTGCTGCATAATCACCAACATGGAGAGCACGTGAATCTTTCAGTCCATTGTGCGGCCCCTAACCAACCCTAATGCTGAGGATTATGATATAATACAAACACGGCTTGTCTCTTCCTAAAGAAAGAATGCATTTTGAGCCATTGAAGTAATCATTTGACTCACTTGTTGTGACACGTATTTACCTAAGTGCTTCCTTGGACATTTGTTGAAAAGTATATTCCACACCTAGAATGATGGAGCATATCGCACCTTACAGAGTATACGTGCCAACTTGGGTGTCAGAAAAAGTTCATCAACTATATTAAGAAACCGCTGCCAGATATCCTGCCCTAGCATAAGAGGCACCACGTGCACGGCAGACATCAGGTAATGGTTTGGGCAACAAAACAACTTTGTTTTAAACGTTTTTTTTAATGTAAGCTTTTTTTCCCTTTTGTCTCATTTTGGGTCTGATGGAGTAGATGTATGAAGCAGTGTTACGAGTGGGAAGGTGTGCCCATGAAGAACTTACAGATGGCAACTAAACAGCTGCTAGATATGATACTGTAGAAGGCACTTGATAAATGTAACTTCACAGTTTATTGGTCGCCACGGGCAACTATTCCATTGGCTAACGTCTCCATGCTTTTCACTGCTTCATACATCTACCTCTGAGGAGTATTCAATGCCGGGGGCGAGCGGTGACAGCGAGCAGGGCTGTCTGCTCGCTGTCACAGCTCGCCCCGTCAGTATTCAACTGATCCCCCGTAATACTCCGATTCCCCCTCTCTCCGTATTCGGCTGCAGAAGCAGTGAAACCCGCAGCTAAATGCAGAGGGATCGCTGCATTAGCCGCAGGTTTCGCTGTTTGGGGGAATCCTCACCGTCCTATGACAGTGAGGATTCCCCTGGAACGTTGAATACGGAGAACAGCCAGCGCGGGGGTTAAACAGTGAAGATCGCTGGTTTTCAGAGATCCTCGCTGTTTAAACCCCTCGCCGGCCGCGGCGTGCGGCATTGAATACGGCAGTGAGTCTCAGTATTAGATAGCAGCATTTTGGGGCCAATTTTGAGGTGGACAAAGTAGCTGCATATATTGGCAGTCGCCCATATGATTTTCAGGAGCCTCCCAACATTCCAGGAGGGTAGGAAATGATGGGTCTGCACCAAATCAACATAAACCTATTTTATCTCTCCATCCAAAAGCCGTTTTATATGCAGCTTAGTACACAATTCAATTTGAACACGTAATATGACAAAGTTCACATTATTCAAATCTCCACATTTACCTCATTAAGCAAAGAGATATGAAGAGGTCACTAGTATGAAACACACCTGGTATCTCTAAAAGGGTCTATTCGCATAGGGAAGGCTATGAGTAGTTGTACAACATGGCGCTTATATTGTATGTACAGTCACTGTGGTAGTCACACAGTGGGATCACAACACGCAGCCTGTCCCTTGAGTCACGTCGTTTAAAAACAAAACCCTCAGCCTCACAAATTGCTTGGGGTAAACGTGAATTCCATTTGTTAATTTTGTAAACAGCGCTGTTTCCATTTCACAGTGACGTGATTCTGACAATATGCCTCTAATCCTGTCAGAGAGGAAGGATTGAGTTTCACGCAGCTCCAGGACACTTCTTAAATCTATCAGTACCTCAAGGGTTTTGGTGAAAGGCCATTGTCAAAAGGAAATATTAACCCTCAGGCAAATTAACTGTCTCTTTTTTTACCTCCTTTCTTTCTTTGTTTGTTTTTTTCTTTCTGCCTGTTAATATGAGGAATTTACAGTTGTTAAACATAGGGGGGAAAAAGAGTAATACAAGAGTAATACAAGAGAGAAAAACAGTAAAGACAAATTATATCATTTGGAATGTTACAAACTGTATACATTGCATCCTCCTATTAAATAGGCCCCACTGCACCCCAGTGTTATCCTCTCTGTATATAGGGCCTGATGCAAAGATTGAGGAAATGACAATGTTGTACTTAATGGAGTGATTATTTGAGGAGAATGCGTATAAAACACTCTATGCACTATGCATGAGACGGCCCAGTGGGAAATTATTTGCAAAGTGAGTGAATTATTACTATTAATATTAAAATAAACTCTTTTGGCAGATACCAAAACAGGGATTAATGAACGGAGTTAAGCACTAAAGAAACCTTTATGTGATGAAAGTACAACTGAACGTGTAAGTTCTGGTACACTAACCTATCTTTCTTCGCACGTGGTAGGTGATGTGAAAAGTTATTCAGAAAGGAAGAGGCTTTGAAGAATAAAAATAACTAAATAAATAAGGATATTTATGAGCGCTACTTGTACCTGGTAACATTGCTTGTTCCCTGAAAGTCTCTCCGTTTTGCTTGTTTACATTAATGTAACTATTATATATCTTGGGTAAAGCAATGGGGTATATGGTTGGCTTTAAATTATTTTTCTGGATTTATATACAGGTTGAGTATTCCTTATCCAAAATGCTCGGGACCAGAAGCATTTTGGATAATGGATTATTCCATATTTCGAAATATTTTTATATTTCAATGAGGTACCTTGAGGTATCTTGCATTTATGCTGTATAAACACATGAAATACACACAAATATATTTTATTTCTGCATGAAACAAGATACACACAAATATATTTTATTTCTGCATGAAACAACATGAAACAAAGTTGTGTCCTATCTCAGGCACTGAATTTGAATGGCAAGCAATTATTTTCTTGCACATAGTTAGTGCCAGTTACATACCATGTTCCCAGTAGTGCCAGTTACATATTATTTCTTCAGTAGTACCAGTTACATATCATATCCTCAATAGTGCCAGTTACAGATGCACCAGTAGTGCTTTCAGCAACAAAAACAATTACATTGTGGAAACTATGGATAAGGGATATTTTGGATAATGGATATTTGGATAAGGATACTCAACCTATATTACAAACACAGTACATTATTTTCCTGTCACAGTATAAACTATTACTTTATGTTATGCACCTAGACTACCCAATGAAATTAATGGTTACGGCACTTGCAGTTCTAATCTTTCCTCCTTGTCCTCTCCATTAGTTTTAGCTAATTAATGCTGGGTACACACCAGGATGACAAGGGTCTGATCCCATCAATCTAGATCCAATTCCGACCGATTGGATGTAGATTGTGTGGTGATTGGGCCCTTTTCTGTCCTGGTGTGGACCGATACCGATCCGATGCATGGTCCCGCGGGTTGGTCGGTCGTTATTCAGATCCTACCTGCCGCAGGTAGGATCTGGAAACGACCATACTCCCGGGTGCGGGTCGTCATCGGATCGGACCCGCTCACCTTTTGCACTTCGTGAGCGGGTCGTGCCCCCCCTACGTCATCGTGAGCGGGTCAACCTGCATCGTGAGCGGGTTGTCCTGGTGTGTAGCCCACACATTGTAAAAGGCACAAATATACAACTCCCCCCCCCCCAAAAAAAAACCCGCCAGACAAGCAGATCCCATATAAATAAAAAAGACACAATTGAGTTCACAAGGAAATGTAGTAAATGCAAACTCTGTGATATTCCACACAAATGTTACTGGATGATAAATGCTCAGTGTAGTCCTCCATAATGTGCATTACCGTTCTGTGCAGGAGTTATTAAAGTTATGTACTAAACCAGATTAGTACTAATGATAAATTAGTATAGGTTTTACAGAATGGTTTTGTGCATTTGTAGAAAGGTTTTTTGACAAGTAAATGAAGTAATTTATGTGACGATAGCTTGACCTTTGACACTTTCAATTTCTTTCGACAGGAAAGAATTTAACGTATTGATTGTCAAGAGAGTAGGGGGAAATAAAGGACCACGATGGCTGTAGCTATTAAGTAGTTTAATGATAATACATGAGGATATATTTAATTCCACATATTATCTACACTCAAACTACCTAGAGAAAAACAAACAGAAAAGTTAAATAGGAAAAATAATTAAAATACAAAATGTGATAGTTTATAGGGATTTTGTTGACTTTTGTATGGTTATGATTTTGTGAATTATATCACAGGTTTTCAAACTGGGTCCTCATGACCCCAAACAGTTCATGTTTTCAAGGTCCCTGCACAATGACAAGTGAAATAATCAGCACCACCTGTGAATCCTTAAAAATGTGTCAGTGTGCCCGCTCTTGTTGATCTAGAACACGTGAACTGTTTGGGGTCCTGGGAAGGCACATACCTACCCCATAAACAGGTTGGCACTCACCAGGGGCAACTGGCCACCTGGGATTGTTGGCTGTGGGTGTCAATCTCAGCCAAGGGGTAGAATAGGAGCCAAATTAAGGGGCAGGCACGGAGCTTGGTAACCATGGCTCCTATCACGCCACTGCTGAGGTCTGAGCGGAGGAGTGGCACTGCACATGCATAGGTAATGGGTTCCCATACTCTGCATGAGTGGAGGGGTGTCATGCAGAATATGGGGAGCAGTATTGTTATTTTGTTACATATATGTGGATGTATCCAGGGTGCCCAGTGGCGGTTTTACCTAGTCTAAGAGACTGCTCTGGCTTCACTGTGACTGGCAGTGACTTCCTATTGGAAGTCCGACCTGCCAGTAACCCAAGGCCGTCCCATTGGGAGTTCCCTCCCTCCGGAACGCCTCTACATGGGCTGCTAAGCGGCAGTCCGTAAAACTGAGTCCCGCGCATGCGCAGTACAAGGACGATACTGCGCATGTGCTGGACCCAGGACCCATAATATGCCTTCGGGGACTGCTGCAAAAGAAGCCCACAGAGGCTGGGGGCCAGCGCATGCGTAGTACTAAAGAGGCTACTGCGCATGCACCGGCCGCATGATGGGAACCGGGACAGGCGCAGCTGAGGGGACCAGGAACATGGCAGCGGAGGGGGGGGGGAGCCGCTACTGATGGTGCCTAATTATTATTCATTAGTGCAGTGTTTCCTTTCTTTTTTGATTGTGGTACTTCACATAGTACCCAAGCCCCTCCCCTCTTCCCTTCCACTCAATTACAGAACACTGGGATAACTTTTAAATGGGATTTCAGGGGCCAATTTATCCCCATCTGCATACTCATATGTGCTCACATCGGCCCAATTCGCATTGCGATAATTTATTACATTGCACCGATGTATCAATTATCACATGCAGGGACAGAGCATGTGAAAAAGCTATCTTTGCGATGCCACTCCACAGCATTTTTGGGGTATTTTTCATAAAAAATCATGTGATGCACCTGCTCAGCCGCTGTCGCGGTCAAAAACTGGTCCAAAAGCCCTTTAATGCATTTAGGTGATAGTACGTTAAAACACCCTTTTTCAAATTTTTTTTGTAAAAAAAAAAGTTAACAAATTTTCCCCTTATGTTTTTTTCTCAAGCATTTGATTACTGGATGACAGAGGTGATGAAGCAAGATGGCGACTAGCAGCTCGTCTGAAACAATATAAGCTTTGCGTACTGTATGTGCTACCCTAGAGGTAATCACCTGGATTTAATACACTAAGGAAATTACATAGAACTAGGACAATGCAAAAAGTTACAATCAACTACATGCAAAACGCAATTTTTCCCTTGTCGATGCCAAGTGTAATAAACAAGTTTTATATCTGACACTTTATTAGGCAGAGTGGTTTGTTTTATATAATGCTTGGCAGGGAATTTACGGGACATTAAATAAAAACAAAACATTTCACACACATACTTATGAATATTACTTATGAATATTACATACGTATGGCATAGGTAATCCTGTGAATCGATGTGCAACTTCTTTGTTTTAATATAGTAGTATATGTTTTTTTTTTATAATGTTACATTTTTGGCACCTCACTCATATTTGGTCTATTATGAAAAAACAAATCTATACTAAAATGTTCACAAATATCTTTATAAATAATCCTATGCCTGCTGAGAACATGGATGTTCTGCATTGTAATTACGGGATACAGGCCCTTATTCTGGTTGGTGCGGCCAGAGCCGCACACGGGGCTCCGGCCGCACAAACCAATCCCCGCCCACCCTACGGATCGCCACGGCCGTCCGTACACGGACGGCTGGCGATCCGCATAAAAATGGTGGAGGCGTACGCCTCCACCATGGTGGGAGCTGCCCCCTGCATTCGATGGTCGTCGACCATCGAAGGCAGGTCCGCACGCCGCGGCAGCTCCCGCAAGCTGAGACCACACGGACAATCGTCCGTGTGGTAGCTTGTATGGGGGCTGAAAGCTGACATCCGGCGACGTCAGCTTTCCGCCCCCATGAGCTGCGTCATGCCCTCATTTCCATGCATACGCCCCGCGTTTGCATGGGAACGCCCATGAAACGCGGGGCGTACACATAGGGAAATGAGGGGATGAAGCCCCTCACGCCCCTATCCGCCCCCTTTGCGGCGGACGAAATACGTCTGCGGCGAAGGGGGCTGCACATGCGCAGAATGACCTCTGCGCATGTGCAGTGTAAAAACATCGGCGGTACGGCCGCACGCGGGCCGTACCGATCCGATCAGAATAAGGGCCACAGTCGGTTGGTCGACCAAAAGATGGTTGACGGTCATTAGGTCAACACCTCTAGGTCGACACACTGCAAGATTGACATGGGTCTAAGTCGACATGGGACAAGTTCGACAAGTCATTATGTCGACACAAGCATTAGGTCGACATGGTCTAGGGCGACAGTCAAAAGGTTGACATGGGTTTTTCACTGTTTTTTGAGCCGACATGTGCCGACAGGCGGTATTTCATGCCCTACCATCCACTAGGGAGTGTTGGGAGAATAAAATATCGTGCCGAGCCCAGCGAGGCACTGAGCCCAAAGAATCGCGAGCGCAGCAAGCCATGCGAGGGGACACTGTGCACTTAATCCTGCATCCATGTCGACCGGTAAAAAAAACCTGTGAAAACCCCCATTTCGACCTTCTGACATATACCATGTCAACCTAATGTTTGTGTCGACCTAATGATCTGTTGACCTTGTCCCATGTCGACCTGGCAGTATGTCAACCTAATGGTGTCGACCTAATGAAGGTTGACCATCTTTAGGTCGACCATACAATCCATACCCATAATTACATCAGGGTTGCCGATTTTATAATTCTCCTCTCCGGGAGAAGCCCAGAGAGGAAAGTTCCAGCAGCTGCTCAGGGGGCGGAGCTTAAGTGTGACGTCAATAAGCCCCGCCCCATGATGGCAAACTGTCGAATTCACGTATCTCCGTGGAGGGGGCGGGGCTAAAATGATGAGATTGTGTCATTTTAGCCCCGCCCCCTCCTCTGAGACCTGAGGATTGCGGCATTTTAATGCCGCAATGCAGGGCGCAGGGGGATCCCCCCTGAATCCAGGAGGGTTGCCCACCCTTCCGGGGTGCCGGGAGCGGGTCACGATTTTCGGGAGACTCCCGGCCATTCCGGGAGAGTCGGCAACCCTGAATTACATTTACTATACAGGTGAGTATCAGCGCATTCACTTGAATATTTTATAATTACTAAGTGTGACTTAGTCCTAGCCCACGGTGGATGTACAATATCTAGCCCACGCTGTACACCCAGTGTACTAAAGTAGTGTCAAATAAAATTTAAATCAGGAGCGTTTAAAAATATGTACAAAGCTCTGGGTATAGCATCAGATGTGTACTCGGCAATCCTTACTGAAAATGATGTAAATGTCTGAATCACTGAAGGGCAGAAAGAACAATCACGGGAAGCACTTGCCAAATTGTCCCCATAAAATTCTTGGAAGAGATGCAGCGTAGTGATATTATTTCAAGATTTCTTTAAAAAAAAAAAAAAACTGACCTAGCAGTAGACCATTGGAAATGAATTAGGTCACGTCACTGTTGGATCCGCAAGCTTTCACAATAAGAAGTGTTCTGATTAAACCGTACACATCACTGCCAGTCTGCCCATCATAACCAGTGAGGGCACGATTATTTCACAGACTGGATACAGTTTATTGAGATAACTACTGACTGGCCTAGGTTGTCCTAGTCTTAGGGGCCGATTTATCAAGTAATATTTGCAGCATATTCAGGGGTGGATTTAGAGGCCAACCCAAGGCACATTATTGACTGCAAAATCCCCCCATCACTGCTCCTTTCATTTCAGGGCCAGTCTGGATGCCTCAAGACCACCAACGTAGATTCAACCTCACCCCACTACCAGCTCCCAGGCCACAATTTACAACTAATTAAAAAAAAGTATAACCTGAATCCTATTCATGAAGTAAGTGAAAAATGGCAGTTATTGTGCCTGAGACCTGGTAATTGATATATATACAGTATGTCACTTTGTGAGCAGTGGTGGAACGATCATTGTTACAGGGTGTGAGAGCTGCAGGGGAGTAGGGCAGACAATTCCCCCTCCGAGTCCGCCTGCACTCCCAAGGTCCCGCAGCAATCCTTATGGCCATGGTTGTGCTCTGAGCAGTACACGCACTGGACTGATTCCAGCTTTGGGTCAACATGATTTACAGTAGGTCAATAGTGAATAGGCGACCACTATTGGTCCCATGCATTAGGGTGGTATTAGGTTGACATGGCAACACACACAAGCAAAAGGTTGACATGGTCATGGTTGACTCATTAAAAAGTCGACATGAGTTTTTAACTGTTTTTTTTTAATGCTTTAACATCTACAGTGGATTAAGTTTGGGAAAGGAAAGGCATTAGCATAGTAAGGCACCTGGCCCAAACCTGTGCAAGCAAAGCAAGCCATACAATGGAACTTTGTATTCTAATTTGTGGTCCATGCGCACAAATTGACACAAATGGCTTGAAAAAACTCTTGTCCATCTTATATGTGTTGACACCTTGCGCTTGTTGACTTTTTTGGGGTTGACCTAGACACTGTTGACCATATAGTCCACACCCAAGCTGGACATGCATGCTCGCCAGTGGCCTCCTCTCCCCTTTTTTATATACAATAGTTAGATATAGTTACAATAGATAATATAGATTCTATACACAGTCGGCTGCACACCACTAGTTTCCAGACCACCCGGCTGAATGGTGAAGCATTCTGATTGGCTGGTAGATGTTTTGCCTCTGAAACAAAGGAACAAATTACAACATCAATTTAATTCTGCACACCTTTGTCCCAATAGCTTTAATTATGTATATGCTCAGGGAAGGTCATTATCGAAATAAGCCACTCACAAAACTCACCCTAAAGGTGCATACATACTGTGCGATTTTGGCTATGTAAGATTTTGACTATACTGTACTATAGGTTGTACACTCTCTAGTCAACATTTGTGCTGCCTTCACAGTTTTTTCTCTTGTGATACCGATTCCGCAGGGGCGCACATCAGCATCGCAAACTGTACACACATGGTGCGATATGTAATATGTTTTCTACTGATACTATTTATTCTATTTACAGTTTCTTCTATAGCGCAGCAGATTCCGTTGCGTTTTACAATTGTAGACAGTGAAAAAACAAACTGGGTAACAACAGACAGACTTGGAGGTTAGAGGGCCCTGCTGCAAGCTTACAATCTATAGGGACATAGGAGGGAAGCACAAGAACAGGCACCAGTAATAGCATAGCCGTTCCACCAAGTTACAAGTCCAAGTACAAGCTATATAATACATAGGTGCCTCAGAGGGTTATGCGTATGCTACTTAAATATGATAGGCTTGCCTGAAGAGGTGAGTTTTCAGGGAATGCTTGAAGGTTTGGAGGCTAGTAGAAAATCTTGTGTGTGGAATGGCATTCCATAGGGTGGAAGCAGCAAGATGAAAGTCCTGTAAAAGTGAATGGGAGCTAGGGATCCTTGCAGAAGAGAGACGCAGATCTTGTGCAGAGTGGAGTGGTCGAGTTGGGAGATATTTAGAGATAAGTAAAGACATATATGCTGGTGCAGTATGGTTAATAGCTTTGGTACTTATGTAATATCTGGGCTCCCGTTTTTTTTATGAGACCGCGTCCCCTCGCGGGGCTCGCTGCACTCACCGCGCTTTGGGAACGGTGGCTCACTGCGCTCGCCACACTATATAAAATCAACTCCATGCGTAGTTGGATAGTAGGGGTATGAAAAAATGGGGTGCAACTTGAGTTATAGGTGAAATGTGTTAAATAGAGAGCATATGATGTGGAAGGGGGTGTGTATTGTTTTGTTTAATTAAAAAGCGGTTACAGAGTAAGATGTACATTGATAGTGTGGATGGTACTGTGACATTTGTGGGTGTGGGGGGGCTGTGTGTGCATGTTGTTTAGGTGTGTGTGTGCAATAGTACAGTAGGGTGTTTCTGAGTCAGCGGCTCCCCACTGGCAGAGGTCACGACACAGGAAAACAGAAGGCTGGGTAGTGATAGGGGTGTGTGGGCATAAGGGGGACTAAAGAGGAGGGTGGGAGATACTGTGCAGCTTCTGCCAGTGGGTGAGGGTCCAGCGTGGCAGTACAGGATGGTGGCCCTTAGTCAGTGTCTCCTCCTACTGGGTGGGAGTTCGGGTGCATGAGAGCAGGAGGCTGGGCTATGAGGCATGATAGGGGCATGTGGGCAAAACAGCGTCAGCGACTCCCCAGTGGTGGAAGTTACGGTTCAGGAGAGCAGTAAGCTGGGTAGTAATAGGGGGACTAAAGAGGGGCTTAGGGGTGCCGTGAATTGCGGGAGGGGCGCGGGGGTGCCGTGAATCAAGGGAGGGGGGGCGCAGGTGTCGGCGAATCGCGGGAGAGGGTCCGGAAAGCGTTGGAGGGGGCGTGAATTGCGCGAGGGGGGGTTGTGAATCGCGGGAGGGGGGTGCGCGGGGGGTCCGTGAATTGCGGGAGGGGGGGGGCACGGGGCGTGATGAATCACCTAGTTGGTTATATATTCTTGTAGAAGAATGGTAGGATGTTGCTGTCATTCAGAATGCATTTACATAAACAGTAATAGTAGCAGTAAAAAGTCTGACTTAAAACACCTACAGTAAAACAGAACAGGTGTTATATATTATACAAAGAATTGGTTGATGATGTGTAGGTTGACGTGCACATAGTTCATAGTTGTCACTGGAAAAAAATTGCTACAAGAAAAAATCAACACAGAAAGTTCAACACATGTAAATGTTGACATAAGTGTGGCACTTCAACGGTGTCCATGTCGACACATGAGAATGAATATGAAAACATTCCAAAAAAGAAAAATAAATCTTCAAAAACTCATGTCAACCTTTTTCATTGTCGACCATAGCTGTGCCAGTGTTTTGCATGTGCCATTTAATCCTGGGGTTGCCGTGAATCGCGCGCGGGGGTGGGGGGGGGAGGGAGGAGGTGATGGGTGTCCGCGAATCACGGGAGGAGGGGTCATGGGTGGATGCCGTGAATTGCGGGAGGGGAGGTCGCGGGGGGGGTGTGGGTGCCGTGAATTGTGGGAGGGGGGGCGCGGGGGGTTGCAGTGAATCGCGGGAGGGTGGGTCGCGGGGGGTTGCCGCAATGACAGGAGGGGGGGTCAGGGGTGGGGAATCGCGGTAGGGGGGGTCGTGGGGGGCACCGTGAACCGCGGGAGGGGGGCCCGGGGGGTTGGCGCGAATTGTGGGAGGGGGGGTCGCGGGGTGCCGCGAATCGCAGGAGGGGGGTGTGTCACGGGGTGGGGCCGCAAATCGCGGGGGGTGTGCTGCAAATCGCGGGAGGGGGGTCGCGGGGGGTGCCGCGAATCGCCACAAGAAAAAATCAACACAGAAAGGTCAACAAATGTAAATGTTGACATAAGTGGGGCACTTCATTGGTGTCCATTTCGACACATGAGAATGAATATGAAAACATTGAAAAAGTGAAAAATAAATCTTGTCAACCTTTTTCATTGTCGACCATAGCCATGTCAGTGTTTTGCATGTGCCATTTAATCGTGGGGATGGCGTGAATGGGGGGGGGGGGGGAGGGAGGAAGGTGCATACCTCCCAACATGACCCTCTCCAGGAGGGACACATTGCTCTGTTTCTGGACTTTCTTCTTAATTTATGGATTACCATCACCTGTGCTTAAACACCTTTCTTATCAATTACCCTGTTTAAAACAGGTGATGACAATCATAAATTAACATGGAAGTCCACAACCCAGCGTTACAGCTCCAGACACACTTTGAGTGACAGATGTAGCCAAATATATAAGAGATATATATATATATATATATATATATATATTACACTTACCCCAACGTGGAAGGATACCTTCCTACTATATATATATACAGGGTTTGCATAAAAGTAATGAGACCTATTTTTTTCTGACATCACAGCGTGCATGTTGACAGGTGGGTTCGATGGAGGGGGAATTCAGCTTCAACAATCACTGAGCATCAGTCACGTAGGAGCTTCCGTGCTGTTCGTATCAAGGTTTTAGCGGACCCCTGTCCCTAGGCTCGGTTGAAGCGTAAAAATTCAATGTTCTTTCGAACAGCGCTACGCCATTAAATTCTGTGTGGGGCTCAGAAAATCCAGAAAGTGTTCAAAAGCTGCTGTTTCATGATAATGCACCAACACCAGCTTTATAGTCAACGACTACCTGGCCCTGAAGGCATTGTTATGCTTCCCCAGCCCCCCTGCTCCATCACTCCCGATCTGGCCCCGGGAGACTTATTCCTGTTCCTCCGAGTGAAGACAGCCCTCAAAGGAGTCGCGCACGCCATGGGACTGTAGCAGAGGTCGAACAGCTTTGACACGCTGCTTGAAAAATTTTGGGAAAAAAAGGACTTCCAGGACACCTTCCAAGCATGGACAGCTCATTGGCTCATATATATATATATTGTTTTCATGTAAAACAGTGAAGTCCACAAGTTAAACACCCTGCATCCTGCACATTTCCTTAAATCAGACAGTTTTCTGAATATGATCTGCTCCCACAATAATGGGCAATGTTCTTCACTCCCTCTGAATGAAAACACTGGTTATCCTTGGAGCCTCGCCGCTTCCTAGAGTGTCCCAACGTGATTTAATCACCTGTAATTGTTTTTTTCACATTCTTGAGTAGAAAACAGTTTGACAGCTCTTTAGTGTACAGCCGATCCTGTCATCACTATCTCACTCTAAAAAGTTAATGATGAAATGACTGATTTAAAAGCATTTAAATTGACTGATTAAGTTTTAATCCTGTTCACCTGGTGAGTTTTAACTACGCAAATGAGAAGAATGGTTACCTTTTTTTATCTGAGGCAAAAGGCTTGGGGGGAAATTTACTAAGAATACGAAAAATCATATTCGTATTTTTAATACGAATGGATACGACTGCATACGGCTGTTTTAGCCATATGCAAATTCATGTTCCGGAGGGTCAAATACGACTGCTTTTTATTTACAGATGTTGTATCCATTCGTATTAGCGCCCGTATATACGGCCAATAATATGAATTTGTATAGGCAGCTTGCATGGATCAGTCAGATCCGTGCAGGCTGCAGTGTGTAAAAAAAAAAAACCTGCGTGGGGTCCCCCCTCAAGGCCGTAAAAATCCCCAGGCTCACAGAGCTTGTCCTGGTTGTAGAAAATCAGGGAACAATTTGAGTTGGGGTTCCCTTCTTTTTCACAACCAGCACCAGGCCCAAGGGCCGGTCCTGGTTCACAAAATACGGGGGACAAAATTACTAGGGGTCCCCCGTATTTTAAGAACCAGCACCAGGCCCTATTGATCAGCTTGCGGCCTAGCGGCCAATCAAGAGCCACTAGGACGCAAGCCAACAGATAGCGGCATTCGGGAGGAGAAGCCGGAGTTAAACAAACATCCTCCAGCTGCTCCTCCAAAGTCCGTCTTGGTTCGGGTTTCAGCGTTTTATTATTTTTCTTCTCCCCGGGGATGCTACTGGAACAAATAGGACCAGATCTATGCTGGAGGACCCTGGTAAGTATGGTTTCCTTCCACAGGTACCCCCTGGATTTCTTCAGGAATGGACGCACCGATGGGCTCAAGATAGGGCTCAAGATAGGTAAGTATCTGTATGAAAGGGCTGTGTATGTAATAAAGCTTTATTTTTCTTATGTGTCTGTGTGTTTATTTAACTATTTGTCTTGCTGTGGAACTACCTCTGGGGGAGAAGCGATGCATTGCCACGGGAGGGAGAGGGGGGAAGCCAGTGCAACTGCATGGACCCGGCGGAAGGGATACTGGGGGAGAAGACTGCACCGCTGGATTACCTTGGCCGCGGGAGGGAGAGGGGGGAAGCCAGTGCAGCTGCATGGCCCCAGCAGGAGGGAGACTGGGGGAGAAACAGTGCATTGCCATGCAGGGGCGGATCCAGGATAAAATGGCAGGGGGGGCACCATGATAAAAGAGGGTTTGGGGTGGGGGAGGGGTGGTGTTAGTGGTGCCAGTGTACATGCTAAGAGAGTGGCAGAGAGAGGGATTGGGAATGGGATTAAAAATAGGCCCTGACATTTAAAGTACGCAGGCCCACCATGGTGCGCTCTGGAAAAGGGGGTGTGGCCACTCAACAAGGGGCGTGTCCTTGAGTGTAGTGTACCGCACCATATACAACTTCTACACATTATGCAACAAAATACTTGACCCCATTATACTTGCCCCTTACACATGATGCCAAATGGAATGAGCCAAAATGCACATAATGCCGCATTGATTCAGCAAAATTCAAATAATGCCACATGGATTGTGTTAAAATTCACATGCCACACATTATAATGGCATGCGATGCGACCGATGCAATGTCCGCGATTTTACATAGAAATGCATGGTAAAATGTAAATCGTGTCAGTCGCATCGCATGCGGCCAAAAGATCGCATGCGATGCGACCGACGCGATTACCGATTTTACATAGGGAACAATGTTAAATGGCCCAATTGACCCGATTTTACATAGGGAACAATGCTAAATGGCCCACAGCCCCCAAATAGCCACTCTGAAGTGTGAAATGGCCCCCCCAATTGTTAACGCCACCCCACGATCAACGTCAACCCGAAGCGTGGCGAGCGCAGCGAGCCCGAGAGGGGCGGCGGTACGCGTCCTCCGACCTTTTCATACCCCCACTATCCACGTCGGCGTGGAGTTGAGAATAGAAAGTGTGGCGAGCGCAGCGAGCCACCGAGCCCGAAGCGTGGCGAGCGCAGTGAGCACCGCGAGGGGACGCGGAATACGAGCCCGAAGTGTGGCCAGCGCAGCGAGCCCCGCGAGGGGACGTGGAATACATGTTAAGTAATCCGTGTCCCCTCGCGGGGCTCGCTTCGGGAGTGTGTTCCGCGTCCCCTCGCCACGCTTCGGGCTCGGTGGCTCTCTGCGCTCGCCACACTTTCTATTCTCAACTCCACGCCGACGTGGATAGTGGGGGTATGAAAAGGTCGGAGGACGCGTACTGCTGCGCTCGCCACGCTTCGGGTTCACGTTGATCGTGGGGTGGCGTTAACAATTGGGGGGCCATTTCACACTTCAGGGTGGGTATTTGGGGTCTGTGGGCCATTTAACATTGTTCCCTATATGAAATCGGGTCAATTGGGCCATTTAACATTGTTCCCTATGTAAAATCGCGGTAATCGCATCGGTCGCATCGCATGCGATTTTTTGGCCACATGCGATGCGACCAACGCGATTTTTTTCCTTGCGATGCCTAAGATCAAAATCGTGGGTGCCGTTCTAGGAAACAAGTACCAACATTTACACCATAATGTCCATTACACGTTAAGTTACACGCCATTATGTCCATTATGTATTATGCCAAACACCATAATGCCTATTAAAAATTATGCTACATAAGTGCTGCTTATCTACATGCTCATTGCCAAGGGTTCCATGCTCGCAGTAAATTGGGGACAGCCACCGCCAGGCAGAAGTGATAGCCACTGACAGTGGTAGAGCCTGGCTGTATTCAGAGCACTGCAGGTCCCGTCTATTTTAAATAATACCCCTTTCACACCAGAAAATGCATTCCCAGGTTGGTCCCCTTTACACCAGCCTAGTCCCTGCATTTTCTGGTGTAAGGGGGAGAGAAAACCACCCCTCTCCCCTTTTAAACAGTTATCTCATTTAACCGGCTATATCTTCGGAACCAACTGTCCCATTTACATGAGACAAGTATCATATTGAAGAACTTTTGAGTGGGCTTTGAATAATGTTGGTCCAGTGAAACTGGAACGTCTGGTTCCCGAGTAATCTGCCCTCAAAGAACATGAACAGCCATGAAATTTACCCGCAATATCTCGGGAACCGATTGACCGATATGGACCCGCCTGGTATCATATTGAAGGCCCAGCGATTTGGAATTGAATGAGCTTCTGTGATGTCAGGGGGGGAACTGGCAGCCGGCGGAACCGGGTGGGGGTTGGAATTAACGGGTCCCATATTATCCTATGGGGAAAAAGTTACACCTTTGCCAGGGGATATCTCTGGTTCCCGGGAGGCTAGAGACACAGGTCTGGGCTCGTTGGAAAGCCCTGGTCCTCAGCTACAAATGACAGGGGCACTTGCCCAGGTGCCCCCCCAACTGAATCCGCCCATGTTGCCATGGGAGGGAGAGGGGGAAACCAGTGCAGCTGCATGGCCCCGGCGGGAGGGAGACTGGGGGAGAAGCTTGCACCGCTGCATTGCCCCGGCCGCGGGAAGGAGAGGGGGAAGCCAGTGCATCTTCATGGCCCTGGCAGGAGGGAGACTGGGGGAGAAACTGGTGCCGCTGCATTACCCCGGCCGCGGGAGGGAGCGGAGGGAAACCAGTGCAGCTGCATGGCCCTGGCGGGAGGGAGACTGGGGGAGAAGCCAGTGCCACTGCAATTCCCTGGTGGGAGAAAGAGAGAAGCAGCGCTGCTGAACTCCCAGCCAGACCAGCTGTCATCACCACAGAGTCATTTGAGGAAGACATCTGGGGTAAGGTGAGCTGCTAATAAGAGCTGAGGAGAGGGCATGCTGCTGCTGAGTGCTGGGAAGGAGGAGGGGGGTGCTGCTACTTTGCTGCCACTGAGGGCTGGGGGTACTGCTACTGAGGGTTGGGGAGGGGGGAATGCGCTGCTACTGAGGGCTGGGGAGGGGGCAGGCTGCTGCTGAGTGCTGGGGAGGAGGGAGGTGCTGGGGAGGAGGGCTGGGAGGGGGGTGCTGCCACTGAGGGCTGGAGGTACTGCAACTGAGGGCTGGGGAGGGGTCAGGCTGCTGCTTAGTGCTGGGGCTACTGCTACTGTGGGTTGGGGAGGGGGGTGCGCTGCTACTGAGGGCTAGGGAGGAGGGGGGTTTTACTATTGACGCCTGGGGAGGGGGAGTACTGGGTTAGGCTCCGTATGTATACCATATATACTGTATGTATATATAAACACACATACATTCGGAAACCCCCCAAAAATTCCTGCGTTTGCCCCTGGGGTCCTACATACAATGTGAACTATTAAGCAGTTCAGACAGATGTGTCTATTAAGCAGTTCAGCCAAAGGTAAATGGTGGTATGCTGCCTCTCTAAGCCAACGGACCTACAAATAAACCTCACCAAATCATTTGTTTTGGACCAGACCACATGCCAATGACACCTTTGTAAGTGTGCTGTGGCACCCAGGGGGTAAAATGTCTCAGTTCAGAACTACTGGTGTAAAGGATACATTTTAGATTCCAACAAGGAAGTATTGCATCTTATATCTAGTAGATCTCATCTTGCAGACAGAAAATTGGGACTGTCTTGAATAGCTATGTATACGTAAAATACTGTAAAGACCAGAGAGATTAATGAAATAATACATAAGTGAACCGACCTGTAAAATTTAGAACTTTTTCTATAACACATCTCTCAAGTTTCCAGCCATACACACTGCCCAACATGAGGGTTGCGAGGGCACAGTGGCGGAACTTGTGAGTGGTTCACTCAGGTGCAAAAATATAATTAGCTCCTCCACTCCACTCTATTGTTGAGTCCAGGTTCACAATATGTCATGCAACAGCGAGTGGCAGCAGTGGGCCCCTTAGTCTTCAGGGGGCCCGGCACAATGCACTTGATGCATCAATGATACTGTAGTTCCACCGCTGGAGGGCATTTATCGACTGGCTAGTAATTGTGCCGCAACATCGTGTGTCTGCCACTTTCACTTTAATGTGGAGCCTCTGACATATGGAAACCTTCAAGCTCTAAAAATTTGGAAAAGCAAAGTCTTACTTAATGAAGAATGTGGATGTAATCTGCAAATAAAACAAAGCAGCTCATGTCCTATAGAGGGTCCGGTATCATCCATCATAGACACACATAATAAAAACACGTCCACATCTGACACATAATGAACGTACTAAGATCACACATATAATGTCTATATTAGTTTTTCTTAAACAGATTGAAATTATTTTTTTCCTTTTGCATTTGTGCGAGAACATTTGCCAAAAACCATGACTCAAAATTAAGAAAAAAAGGAAAGTCTTATGTATCCACTAATTGTATGAAATGGAGTTTTATCTTTCATGTCCCCATTTCTTTATTATGCTAAATTTGATATTATTATTCTACAGCCAATGATCTATAAAGCTATGGCATAAAAAAAAAGTTGTTAAAAATATACGAATCGAAAAAGTTTCCTTAATGTTCCTAGTTTTAGGGTTTAACAAATAAAGTCGATTTTAAAACCCAAAATTTATTAGTTGAAATTTTTTTTAAAATAAAGGAATTAAATGCAGTTTATTGCCTTAAAGGAACATTCAATCTAAGAAGTAAGTTGCTTGATACAGAAGAGCTACTACTGTAGTTACATTAACAAATGCTTATGTTCCCGTACCTTGGCTGAACATCAAATGTTTAGCATTCTCTTTACATTCAAGATGAGAGCTAGATATTCCTCTGTGTTCCGTCATTTCTGGCTAGAAGAGGCTGCAGTGTCCTTTCAGTGGGATTATAAATAGGAAGTTTGGTGTCTACATTATTGAAACGTTACTGAAATTTTTTTGCATGTATATTTTCAAATGCATTAATTATTCTTTATATATATATATATATATATATATATATATATATATATATATATATATATATATATATATATATATATATATATATATATATATATATATGGGGGGAACAGACTCTTGTTTCGCGCCACCTAGTTAGTGATCACTGTGTTTGGGCTGCCGGACTTACAAGGACCTCTGTTGAATGGGGACAAGGAGAATGTGGATAGCAATTGTAAGTTGATGCCCCTTATTTAGACCTTTAGTAATTGGGTCTGTATAGCCTTTCGACAAATTTCAGAACAATAAAAGTAAAGTCCAAAGTTCATACAAATTTATTAAAATGTCTCTTGTTCCACATAACAGTGGTGATTGTTTCAGACCATAAAAAGTTCAGTGGTATAGTTCACAACAGCAAATAGACGAACCAAACGCGTTTCGTCCCTACATGGGACTTCATCAGGGGTTCGCAAAAAGCATTGATATAATTTCCACAGTTTTCTTAAATAGGATGTAACTCCGACCAGATGTTATGCACTACTAGGTCCTTTAATGTTCAGAGATGCGTTGTAGCTTTAAGACTTTTTCTGATGCTGTGCTACGTTGTCCTACCTTCTTCTAATCTAAGTCAGTTCATCCGCTCTGTGGCAAGTTCACACACCTGGGATCACCAGAGGAGCAAGAACATTTTGTCATTACATCTACATGCTCTTCTACAGTCTGGATGATTTGAAAAACCATTTCACAGGCTATAGGGTTGCCAACCCAGCGGTATAGGTATGGTATTAAGGATCTATATATTCTGATCAATATATGACTGTGTACTGGCTGCACCTGTCCTCGAGTACATATTGATCCAGGGTGGCCTCTTATTGAGAGTGTCCACCAGATGAGTTAATCTGACCAGTCTGAAACGACATATCGAGTGTACATACACCTGACCCTATACCAAACCATCTCTATAAAGGGAACAGTTTTTGGATGGATTAGCGGGGATAATACCCAAGAACCCTCAAATCCTAAGCTATCCGTTCATTTGTATGCAGACTAAAAAGTTCTCTGTAGCGATTGAAATATTGAGAAAAAGTCTTAAAGCTACAATGCATCTCTGAACTTTAAAGGACCTAGTGCATAACATCTGGTCGGAGTTACATCCTATTTAAGAAAACTGTGGAAATTATATCAATGCTTTTTGCGAACCCCTGATGAAGTCCCATGTAGGGACGAAACGCGTTTGGTTCGTCTATTTGCTGTTGTGAACTATACCACTGAAATTTTTATGGTCTGAAACAATCACCACTGTTATGTGGAACAAGAGACATTTTAATAAATTTGTATGAACTTTGGACTTTACTTTTATTGTTCTGTAATTTGTCGAAAGGCAATACAGACCCAATTACTAAAGGTCTAAATAAGGGGCGCCAACTTACAATTGCTATCCATATATATATATATATATATATATATATATATATATGTATACACACACACACAATCGAGAGATCCCTGAGGGCGTAGGATCTGATCACTTCAGATTTGACATTCAATAACGAAATAAAACAGTAACAATATTTTTTTTATAAATTTATTGTTAAAAATTAGTGTCCTTGCAGGCAGACTGTGATCCGTCAGGATTCTTTTTTATGAACCGCCAAATGCACATCAATATGAAGGTGAAACCCAACGTGTTTTGTCAAACATGACTTCCTCAGGGGTAATAGTACAGAGCCATTGATTAATATACAGAAAACTGTGGTAACATAAAAAATGCATGTAAATATATATAAATAATTAAAGTGCATATAAAACAGACAGGATACAGAGGAAGATAACAAAAAATGCATACAACAATTTCCTTAAAAATAAAAATAGATATAAATGAAAAGGAAGAGCATGATACCATACAAAAAATAGAATGAGATGTATTAAAAAAACTATTTTTTACTTGTAAAAGGAGAAGTCTGTTGAGTGCTCTTTTTTCTGGATTTATATATATATATATATATACATTTTTATATATCTATATAAATTGGTTTATTTGTCAGCTGATTGAAGTGGTGTTGACTAAAACCATTTTTTGTACCATGGCGGTTACTACATGCAGGTATCAGGGACCGCCATGGGTTCGAATTTGGTGCCAGGGTTCGCCAATCTATATATGGCAGCCTATGAGGCGACTAACATCCTTGACAGATACAATGCGAACATCATTAATTACAAACGTTTCATTGACGATTTGTTTATCGTATGGAGAGGCTCAATGGAGTCCTTTTATCTGATGGTTCAGAAATTGAATGAACTGGACAGCCCCATCCGATTTACTGCTATGGCAGATCAACAGAGCATCAATTTTCTGGACGTGACGGTACTAACAAGTGGTAAACGGTTGGACTATACACTATTTTGGAAACCAACCGATAGAAATACATTGCTGTGGGCATCTAGCCACCACCCTGACAGGTTGAAATCTAGGCTACCAATTTCCCAAATACTAAGGGTATTCCAAAACAACTCTGTACCAGATGTAGCGGAGCAACAAGTACTGGACTGTTGTCGGAGATTTCGAGCCCGAGGGTACAGCGAGAGAGATATACAACAGAGTCTGGCGAGGGCTAGACAAATTCATAATTCATCAGAACCAAGACCTAAGTGCAATGAGCAACGCATGACAGTGGTTATGAAATGTGATACAAAATTTAAGAGAGTGGAGAAGTCCATCAAAAGGAATTGGCTCATCCTGGGTACAGACCCAATCTTTAACACGATCACAAAAGAGCCACCACTGATTGCAGCCCGACATAGACAGAACTTGAAGGACATTCTACTAAGACCAGATGTTACACCAAGTCCGACCACGGATAAGAGATGGTTGTTGGCGAAATCAGGGTGTTTTAAAGACCCGAAGGGTCTTAATGAAAATAATTCCTTGTCAGTTTATCTTTGAATTTAAAATAAGTATGATGATGTTCTGAGCAACCAATAGTAGCAGTTCCTATGTATATAAATTATTTATATATGTGTTTTTGTGGTTTTTGTAAAAAAAATTGTACATTTTTTTGTGGTTTTTTTAAAGTAATTTTTTGTACTTGACACTTTACGTACACTAGGTGGCGGTAGTGCTGGCTATACCCAATATACCCAGTGAGCTTGTGGCCACATAATAGTAATATAGATGATACAAATTTTTCAAAAGTAATATAAATGATGTTTGTCCGAATTGTTATTTATAAAGTTGCATAGTGAAGCGCCAGTTGTCCATCATATATGCCCCACTTGAAATATAGATATTTCTTACAGCCCAGCATGCTGTAATCTAAGGTGCCTGGCTCTATGCGCGCTGTGGAATGCACACTTCCGGGTTTTGCGTTCCACTGAGCGGCAGTGACATGTAGTATATGACGCACTTCCGCCCTGTAACCCGCACACCGGAATACAGGGCAGCATTGACACTATTACCCAGCGTGGCAGGTGAGAAAATAAATATACGTTTTGTGAGACAGATAGATATTCATTTGTTCATGTGGATGTGCAATTATAGTTGTCTGTGGCTTTTGAGACACTGGCTGCACTATGCATATGCTGTGTAATTGGAGCTTAATTGATGGGAGTTTCCACAGGCTCAGTGTGGGTATATAGGTAGTATCTGGTCAGTTGGTGGTTATGCACTTTAGGAGGTGAGAGTGGGGGCCTTGAGAAAGGTCCAAAGGTGGACCGAAACGTTGGCCCGTGGCCCACTGTCATGCACATTGCACTTTATACTTTGATGGATTGAGATGGATTAAAAAGACATCCAAATTGAAAGTCCGGTGAGTGTCCTCATTTTTTTCTGCAAGCTATATTGGACTATAAGAGTAATCTGGAGTTCCTGAGCTGACACCCTGGCAGCTGCTGGACTATTAGTGGAGAGTGTGATCCTTGTACATGGAATATATATATATATATATATATATATATATATATATATATATACATAGCAAACAGTTCGAAAACAAACGCACTCACCGGTCTTCTTTTTCTCTGCACTTTTAATCACAACGTGAATAATTCATCAAAACATGACAGTGGGTATGGTCAACGTTTCGGTCCCTCCAAGACCTTTGTCAAGACCCCTTCTCCTGTCTCCATCAGCGTGCAGATGGAGACAGGAGAAGGGGTCTTGACAAAGGTCTTGGAGGGACCGAAACGTTGACCATACCCACTGTCATGTTTTGATGAATTATTCACGTTGTGATTAAAAGTGCAGAGAAAAAGAAGACCGGTGAGTGCGTTTGTTTTCGAACTGTTTGCTATATTATCTGAAGCACCTATTGGATTAGGGCTTATGGACTGACACCCCGGCTGGTGTGCTTAAAGGTGGCGAGTGCTATCCAACACGGATGGATATATATACATATATATATATATGTATATATAGTTGTTTGTGGATAGCGCACAAAACCATATAGCAAGGTGCAATGTCAGCTCATACCGTAAATCTCCACCATACCAACTGAGAGCTCTGCAGCCATTTCTGATATAATGGTACAAGCACCCCCAAATATTAGTACTTTCATTGTATATTTTAATGAAAAAAAGTTATAATTCCATCCAATGCTCATCACGAAAAAGCCAGTAATGCTTTCATAAGGTTTATGCTGAGGATGAGTCCCAGTTTTCTTTAATACTGAAGTAGTTAAAAGAATGGCAAACATAAAATGTAAACAGATTTCCAGAGAGTATTGAAAATAATACCTGTACCTGTGGGAAGTTGTTTCCTGTGAGGATTTGTTCTCAAATAGATTGATAGTTAGGGACCATTTGGGGCATTTGTAGATAGTGATGGCAAAAATGTTTTCGTGGATTGTCTCAGCTTACAACTGCGATCTCATGCACAGAACACTTTGAGCAACTCTGTTCCCATGCACATTTTGTGTGACCATGGGGTTGTCAGATGGTTAATTATCGGTGGACCAGTGACCACTGCTGCATGTGTGTATGCAGATACTTATATTTACAATCCATTTTCCATTGTAGTTTTTGGGCCACTTGAACTAAAAAAAACCAAACTACTGTACCTACAAGCTATTCAATTTGAATTCCTGACAAATATTGCATAAAGGGTAAATGTTGGTAAATGTTTTTTATTTTGCTTTGGATTAGATTTTTTTTTACTGTTATGGAGTTGTTTTTTGTCTTTTTAAGCAAATTCATATCCTCTACTGCAGCGGTTCTAAATTTGTGGGTCCTAACCCCAAAGCGGGTCGTGACTATCTCAGGACCTCTCTCCCACTGCCTCCCTCTGCACCTCCCTTCAATCCCATGTCAACTTGTGCCAGTCATCTACTGTTTCCCCATGCCACACTCTACCTCCCCATCATCCTATGCCTCCCACTGCCTCTCCTTAGTCCCACTTTGCCTCTCATAAGTCACCCTTTTGTTTTTTCTATTCACCACCATCACCCACTGCCTCTGTCTAGTCAACCACTGCCTCTCCCTGCTAGCCACTGTCTCTCCCAATGTCGCTGATTCTGAAACAAAAAAATATCGGAAGTGGCAAGTTAGGGATTTTTAACATGTCATCATAACAAGTTCGCCTGTTGGTTTATAGGTTGCCAGTCGCCTCATCAGCACTGGTAGAACAGCAAATCGGGTCACATTAGGTCTTTTGTATTGAACCGTCAAGAAAGGTAGAACTACTTGCCCCAACTATCCTCTCATACCAACCTGTCACCTGTCAACTAAGATATACAGGTCACATGGGGATAGAGAACAATCAACCATCAACCTCTGCAGAAAACTTTGCAACAAGTATCTAATAGGATGCATGTATTAAAGTAAATATGTGGTGTTCTTTTTTAAGCTACACTTTTATGCAAGTGTCTCAATGACTCTACTTTTTAGTAAA
This sequence comes from Crinia signifera, assembly GCF_055691185.1. NCBI lineage: Eukaryota > Metazoa > Chordata > Amphibia > Anura > Myobatrachidae > Crinia > Crinia signifera. The sequence goes on from NC_139219.1 coordinate 45,471,966, forward strand.
TGGAAGGTACCTATTTCCATTCACTCCCCACGTTTCCTATTTATCAGACATTTTAGTTCAGCAATCTGTATTATTACAGAATATAACATTGGAGGGAGGAAAAGAATCATTTTTCAGCTGTTATTAGCATGAAGTTGACAAGCACAAGTTTTCAGGACCAAAAAAAAAGAGAAATCCCACAAAAAAGACATTTCAATCTGTCATGTTGGCGTGTATTTCATGGAAAAATAACCTGCCAGGGTTTAATGTTCCTATGAACACCTCCACATACATGTGATTAGAGGACCACAAAACTCATCATCAGCATCCATTCCATCATATAGAAACAGTTGCTACCACAAAGTTCATGTGGAGGATGATTTCACAAACTTGGAACCCGGCAGATTCATAAAAGATGTAAAATCCAGGAGGCATTTAATCCACTTGGCAACGAGGATGTACGTAACGTCCAAAGAATACACATCAATCCTCACTGTGCCAGAATATCCTATATATGGTTTTACTAAAAAAGAATAATGCAAACTAAAAAAAAGAATAACCCGGTTAAAAAACGAGGTAAAAAATTATTTAAAAAAATATTTGTCTATTGTTGTTCAATGATTATTTTTTTAATCATTGTGTTTTAAGGGAAATATGAACAAGTACACGTGCCAAGAAATGGTAGCACTTGATTGGTTCGTGGAAATTGTAAGAAATAAAATTGCTGGATTCGAATATATTACATATGCAAATAATTATATGCATTAAGAATGAAACTGTATACTTTTAATTCAATTATGTTGCACACACAGATATGCAAATCAGATTAGCATGAATGTAGGTACAAGATTTTATTACTGAAAAGTTGGCTTTGGGTATAGAAGTCCGGGGTGAAAATTCGAAACACAACAGACCTGTAGGTAGCTGGCAAGTAAGTCAGCTTGAAAATAGACCGAAAATCAGGACACTGGGAGTTTTGAAACTTTAAACCATTATCCTGTCGTACTGGATTAACATTTTCTTTGCCTTGCGCAGTTCAGTGTAATTTAACTGCCAATTGCTGAGGATTTTTGTTTGCACTTATTCCAAAATTTCCCAAACATCAACTCACATCCAATGTATTTATGTTAAATTACAATCTGCAGATTACTACAATTCACACATTTCAAAAATACTTATGCTCTCAATAAAAACAGTTTTACTTTATATTATACTATGCTATTTTGTAACATAGCCACTACAAATAGCAACATAACCACTACACATAGCAACATTATCACTACAAATAGCAACATAACCACTACACGTAGCAACATTATCACTACAAATAGTAACATATCCACTAAAAAAAGCATTTTTCTAATTAATAAAAAACTATTTTGTCTTTATGCCTTCTAGGACATTATGCATAAAATTTCTTATTCTAGCAATGATGATTGGTTTCCATGATGGGAAGGAAGATTATTCCAATTTAAAATTAATTTTACAATTGATATACATAGGCTTACCATAATTTCCCTTTAATCTAGGACACCTATGGTTTATGCAGGTGAAGTGTAGACTTGAATTTAGCCAGTGTAAATCAGTGTATGTCTTGGATTAAAGGGAGATTATGCAATGTTATATATTCAGTATCTGTATCTGTATGGTTGTATATAGATATATTTATTTTTAACCTCTAAATGCCTACATGGAAAGAAGAGGGCTGATCTATACTGGATATAGGTGAGTAATTTTTTTTCCAAACAGGTACCTTATGGATTCTAAAGGAGAAGCAAACCGAAGAGTGGCACGAGAATATAGGTGCGTATATGTGAGTGTGATTGAAGTGTGCATGCATGTTATTTAAAATTTTACGGTCACGGTGTGTGAGTGTTTGTGCTTTAGTTTAATATTTGTTTTACTCTGGAACTACAGTGGGTTCTTTAATGCCCCAAATGCTGGTACTCGTAGTTTTCCAAGTACTATAGTGCAGGTTGAGGCATGCTGGGACTTGTAGTTCCACAGTAAAACACAATATTTTTTCAAATTTTTACACCAAAAAAGCTTTAATGTGGGTCCCCACTTCCCCAGGGACACAGGCCAGGGCCGACAAGTTGGGGGTGTAATGCAACAGCAGCAGGGATCACTATAAACGTCTCTTCCAGCTTTGGCATTATCTTACTGACTAGTTGAGCCCAGTGCCGGTTCTGAAATATGGTCCCCTGTATCTTTGGAACCAGGACCAGTCCAAGAGCCCGATGCAATATGCAGTTTTTTCCCTATTTTTGGAACCAGCATTGGCTCAAAAGAGCCAAGGATTAATATTTTAACATTTTAATCCTTTCTCTGACCTTTATGCATAGAAGCATCGCACGTGCTTCATGTTCAGCAGTGTTTGGCTACCGTCAACCAAACACGAATCACTTCACCATTGCATAATACGAATCCTGAGAACATGGCAGCTATGTAAAAAAGCTGCTTGTTCGAACACTAAACAGACCCGATCCTGTTCATAACCAACCAAAGTTGCTACTCGGCCAACCCATCCAAGCTTAGTAAAGTAACCCTTTTATGTGAGACTTTGTGATGCTGACTAGCTAACCCTTTTAAAGAGGGGCGAAACAATAAGGTAATGCCCTGAATGGAGGAATACCTCCCAACTTTCCTGCATTCAGCGGGACAGTCACACTTTTCTGGGATTGTCCCACTCTCTCCCAAACCCACAGGCCTCAATATCCCACTGTGGTTGGAAGTTGATGAGCACTGATGCCATGGGCTTAAAGATTCTGGTGGCAGCCCAGGTTTACTCAATCCAGCCCTTAATCAAGAGGGAATAATGAATATGTGCATTCCTGGAGCGAGGACACAGTAGTCAGATGCCAGTGTCCTAAAGGTGAGACACTTTGCTTGCTAATTGGTTTATTTGGTTATGTATAACCGTAAGTTTTGTATTTATAGTATTGTTCATGCTGTCCTTGGTGATGGGTTGAGACCCTGAGATGTAGGAATACAGGAATTATTTCATGTTGCGGGGAGGAGGGGGTCAACAATTGTGGCACTACTAGCGCTAGCATGCACTTGCATCTTTACACAAACAGGCGCTTGCAAAATTACGTTAATAACAGACCAGGCAAATTAGAGAAGTTCTCCTGCTGGACCAGTGCCCCTGAAATCTCACTATACTATTGATTCTGTGTGCAGTCTGGTGACATCTGTTTTGTTCTTGGTTGGCATTTGAAACAGAAGATAGAACTTCCATCCATTTTTATCTTCATTTCAGCAGTTTGGTATTAAAGAACTTCATAGTTGTGTGTATATTATGACAGTTGTAGCAGAAACAAAGTCCCAAGGGCCAGATGTACTAAACTTCAAAAGTGATAAAATGGAGAGTGATAAACAGCCAGCCAATCCGCTCATACCTGCCATGTCTCAGACTGTTTGAAAAATGTCAGGCAGGAGCTGATTGGCTGGCTGTTTATCACTCTCCATTTTATCACTGTTGAAACTTAGTGCATCTGGCCCCAAAAGTAATACCCTTGGATTTAGGTGCACAGATGCACTTATGGCATGCTATCTTACTTATATCGCCAACTGGTGTATCCTTAAACATAATTGCCTCTTTTAATTTAGCACCCAAAATCACTACAGTGCCCTAAAATCGCAGACTGCTGAATTAAATTCTGTGCAAGCCTGTGGTGTTTTACGTAACACTACACACCATTGATACCTTTAGGACTACCATCAGAAATTGTGGGTCTGGGGACTGGCAAAATAGGTAGTGCCCCTTTTCCCCTTCTTGAACCCCTGGCTTGCCTGGTGTGACATCTGGTATCGGCAGCACTGGCCGCACTACTCAACCTCTACATTGCTTCAAGTGAAATGTGAACTTTGTTTATTACAAATTATACTTAATAGACTCCAGTCCTGGGCTCCTTTCTGTCTGGGCCCGGGACTGGAGTCCCCGAAGACCCCCCTGATGGCTGCCCTGCTTAGAGCTCCATACACACTAGCTGATTGCCGGCACTGCAGATATAGTTAATTTTCTCTGCGGTGCAGCTGGTCAAACAATATAGCGCATACACACTGAGCAATTTATTTTAATGATATCGTCTCCCGCTGTGCATGCGATCGCTGATGATATTGTCAGATTGAGCTGCATCTTCACCGATATTGAGCATACATGCTAGACGAGTTTTTAACTATCACTAAGAAGGGACCGTCAGAGCGATATCTATTAAAAATGTGTCTAGCATGTACGGCGCTCTACTTTTCAAGCTAAGAAAACAAGAAATGACATCTATACTTATTCACTTTTTCTGAATAAATAATTCATTCTTAAAATAAAATAATAAAGTTATCCTTTATTTTTTATTTCCCTTATATAGAGATAGAGGAGCGAGTGTGAAACACTTGTACTTTTTATTCTCTCTGGCGGTCGTGAATACGGTCCCTTGTCACGCTTGCATGTGTTGTGGCTAAAAATACATGTATGATGAAGAGGACAACAGATGCCAGGGTACTGGGATAGAACCAAGAGATAATATTACCTACTTGGAGAAACTGGCAGTAAATAAATGTTTGTCCAACATAAGTCAATTGGCATATATATGATGACAGCGATAATTATTAGCTCTCAGTAACTCATTTGTAAAAGATAAACAGGAGAACGTCTGTAGTGATCAGTACATAATTATTCATGGAAAAAGGATAAAAAATTACGGCAACATTTATCTTCTTGTGGTATTTTACATTTACATTTAAATGAATCCTCCAAAGTATGACAGTACATTTCAGTCAAAAATTATCTAATTGTTAATGAATATGTAAAAACTGCAGAGAAAATTTACTTATTAGAACTAAACTAAAACTTTTATTTAAAGCTAAACAAATAATTACCGGGTGACCTGCGCAAAAATTTCACATGCGAACAATATACGATTCATTTTATAGCAAGGTTGGTGGTTTGTAGTAGGATGAAAGAAGAACCGCTTCATTTGTAGCCATTTTAAGTAGCAGAGCAAAACTGATCATCTTGGCCGCGTTGTATCCAAGTCTATGGCCAAAAGTCAATTTGTAACTTTGATTTTTTTTTTATACAAACAATACAATGTGCAATTTTAAATTAACAATTTGTCAGAAGTATAGAATTTAGGACCTTATTCTGGTATCGGCTGCTCGTTCGCACTGGGACCGATGTTATGTGTATGCGTATGCGCAGCTGCATTTCTGTGCATATGAATACGCTGGGTGTGTGTGGCCACGGCAAACCGACTGTTCGCCAGGTGCACACACCCAAGATTGCTGGCGAGGGTCATGGGTCGGCGGCATATAGTCATGCCTATAGGAACGCCCAGAGTTTCATAAGTGTTCCCATGAAAACACTGAGCGTTCCCATGGAAATCACACAGTGACGTGGGTGCTGAGGGCAGGCGATGATGTCCGATGATGTCAGCTGCCTGCCTACTTCCTTACAAATGTCCACGCAGACCTAATGTTACCTCAGAGCAGTGGTCGGCAACCCATTGCTCGCAAGCTACCGGTAGCTCGCGGCAGCGAATCGGGTGTCTGCCACCTGCCGACCGCCTGCCCACCCCTCCATTATATGCCGTTGCTTCCCCTCCATTATATGCCGTTGCTTCCCTTCCAAGTTCTCCTACCCCTTACTGTGCATCCCTGTGACTGGGCCGCCCATCCGCCAAGCAGAGCTTGTGGGCCGGCAGCCAATCAGGAGCCGGCCCACGAGCTTTGATTGGCGAACGGCCCAGTCACAGGGAAGTTACATAGTTACATAGTAGGTAAGGCTGAAAAAAGACTTGCGTCCATCTAGTTCAACCTGGTATAGATATCCATTGCTGATTTGGTAGGTTCTGATATTTTACAGACAGATTATATTTCTTATTTGTACCCATGGATGTTTTTCTCCAGTAAATGTTTGTCTAACTTTGCCTTGAACGCATTTAATGAGCCAGCCATTACCACCTCTCTGGGAAGAGAGTTCCAGAGTTTGACTGTTCTGACCGTAAACAAATTCTTTCTACTAGCTGAATGAAATCTTTTTTCTTCTAATCTATACTCATGCCCTTGTGTCCTAGATTCCTTTCTAGTAGAAAAGAGGGTGTGTGACAGTTCCTTATATTGGCCCTTGACTTGTACATGTTGAGCATGTCCCCCCTTAAACGTCTCTTTTCCAATGTAAATAGTCCCAAATTGCTTAATCTCTCCCCGTAGCTTAAATTCTCCATTCCCCTAATAAACTTTGTTGCTCGCCTTTGGACTTTTTCTAATTCTATGATGTCTTTTTTATAGTGTGGGGCCCAGAACTGCACTCCGTACTCGAGGTGAGGTCTCACCAATGCTTTATACAGTGGCATAATTACCCTTGAGTCCCTAGTTTCCATTCCCCTCATAATACATGCCTGAATTTTGTTGGCCTTTTTTGTAGCTACATTACAATGGGCACTACATCCCAGTTTGCTGTCTATTTGGACTCCTAGATCCAAGATTTCAAGTATGGAATTACCCAGTTCCTCTCCGTTAAGGTTGTAACTTGCACACTGGTTGTGTCTCCCAAGGTGCATAACCTTACATTTATCTACATTTTTGCCCACTCATCTAGAATTGCAAGATCATTTTGAAGCATGGTGACATCTTCTGATGATTTGATGACTTTGCTAAGTTTTGTATCGTCCGCAAAGATGGATACATTGCTGAGTAACCCTATACCAATATCGTTTATAAAAATGTTAAACAAAATGGGCCCCAAAACCGAACCCTGGGGCACTCCACTTAGTACCGGTATCGTATCTGATACGGCACCATTCACAACCACTAATTGTTCTCTATTACATAGCCAATTCCCTACCCATCTGCAGATATTTTCACCCAATCCTAGGTTCTCCATTTTATTTATCAATCTCTTGTGTGGGACAGTATCAAATGCTTTAGCGAAATCTAAGAAAATCACATCTACAGCATTTCCATTATCGAGGTTTTTGCTAACCTCTTCATAGAACCCTAGTAGATTAGTTTGGCATGAACGATTTTTCACGAACCCATGTTGGTTAGTACTGAGTAGACGGTGATGGTCTAAATATTCCTGGATACCATCCCTTAAAAATCCTTCAAATAGTTTACCCACAATTGATGGTTAAACGGGTCTGTAATTAGCGGGATCTTCCTTTTTTCCTTTTTTGAATATTGGCACTACCTCTGCTATTCTCCAATTTTTTGGTACTATACCTGACGATAGTGACTTGCTAAAGATATAATGTAGGGGGGTAGCTAGTTCATCCCTTAATTCCATTAATACCCTCGGAAGAATCCCATCTGGCCCTGGTGATTTATTTGTTTTGAGTTTGCTTAGCCTCAGTATTATTTCCTTCGGCGTGAAATCCACATTGAGATCTGGCTTATTTGTCCCGTTTTTGTTAAATGTTCGTTCCACAGTCTGCTCTCCCTTAGTAAATACTGATAAGAAGAACTCATTTAACAGTTTTGCTTTTCCCTTGTCCTCAGTAACACTTTTTCCACTAGTATCAATTAGTTTTCCTTAATTAAACGTTTACTATTTATGTATTTAAAAAAAAGTGACTGGCCGCATCACCCGCAAGCCCCTTACATCACGTGGCCGCATAACACAGCCCCCCCCCCCCCCCCCCCCGGGCAAAACAGACAGCAACAGCAGAGCACTGCAGGGGGACGCCGGACTGTCCTCTCCCCGTCAGCAGCAGCAACAACAGTGAGTGCTGCTGCTTGGAAACTGTGGGGGCATACCAGTTTCTGGCACTGTGGGGGCATACCAGCTCTGGCACTATGGAGGCATAACAGTTGTGTCACTGGGGTGGCATACCAGTTGTGTCACTGGGGGCATACCAGTTTCTGGGACTGTGGGGGCATACCAGTTTCTGGCACTGTGGGGGCATACCCAGCACTGTGGAAGCATAACCGGCACCGTGGGGGCATACCCGGCACCATGGGGGCAAACCTGTTTCTGGCACTGTGTGGGCATACCTGGCACCATGGGAGCATATGTGTATCTGGCACTATTGGGGGCATATGTGTATCTGCCACTGCACTATTTTGGGCATATGTGTATCACACCCCCATTTTCATTGGCCGCACTCCTTGTGCCATGTGGCTACACCATTTTTTGGCAGAGTAATTATTTAGAAGAGCACCACAATCGGTCAGGGATTATTTATCTGGCAGTACTGGGGGGCATTGTGTTTTTGGCATTACTGCGGCTATTGGGGCATTGTGTAACTGGCACTGCTGGTGGCATGTGTATATATGGTAAGTAACAATACATGGTTTCTACCAGCTCACTGAATGGCATTAGCAACCAGTCTAGAACACTACATAATAATAGAATTCAGTGATATTGGTTACATATATTTGCGCAAAGTTATGTGTATAAATGGCACAGCGTCTATTCAGATAGGCATGGCCAGCAACTCTCAGAGCGCTGGCCATGCCCCCATAGCAGACAAAATGGGGGATGTGGCCTTGCAGGAGTGCTACGATAGGAGTTCATGCCCCCTAATTTCGGGGCACGCGCAGATGTCCCTTCTTCTCTGTCTCCAGTGTTGGGAGGTATGTATGCGGCATATTGGACATAACAGTGAGTGGCATATTGTGTCTGGGGCATTGTGGTGTGTGGCATAATGTGTAAATGGCATTATTTGGTTATTATGCAGATTTATTTTTATTTTTTATTTTAGTAGCTCTTCAGGCGCTTTATTTTGTCTCGAGTAGCTCATGCCCCAAAAAAGGTTGGAGACCACTGCCTCAGAGGAACCCCTAGATGTGTGTGGGCCTTCCACATCATTCGATGGTCAGCGACCATCGAATAATGTGGCCGTTCACCCACAGCCTGCAAATGGATGTTTATGTTAAAAATCCATTTGCACCCCCTGCGTACTAATGCGGCATGCGAGGGGGGGCGTGTGTATCTGTATTCGCAGGGTGGCATCTGGTGGACTTGCACGGCTGCAAATCACCCAGAATAACCCCCTTAATCTTTAAAATGCTACCTCATTTATCGATTTTGGTATGAATGGACAAAAAGTGATCATCACCAAAAATCAGCTTCTAGAAATACTATGTATGATTACAAATGCCGCTTTTATAAATTGAACCAGGGGCATAAGTTCATGCAAGTCGCCCAGAATCACAGTACCGCTTCTAGAGGGCAATTCTCTTTATCATTTTTGTACTTTGCATATGCGATTGTCTGCTATATCTATGCTGATTATGAGACCATTAGTTCCCAACGATGGAACAACTGCTCCATCGTGCACCATTTAGTGGCCACTAGCACACAACACACTTGAATAACCCCCATCGAGGTGAGGAGCAGGGTTAGCCTTTTATTAAATAGGATTAACCGCTCTAGGAATGTGAACATTACCTTTTATAAAAAGATGCAGAACTATGTGCGGTGGCCCCACTGATCAGTTGAACATAAGCCAACCTCAAGTGGACCATTAAAAGGAGCTTGGAGCAGGAATGCCTCCAATATAGTCTGCCACCAAAGGGGCCCCAACGCAGGCCTGGGTACTTTCTACCTCTCCCTCCTCTTGACTCCATCTTTACCGGCAGTAAAATTTATCAGGGCTGCCATCACAAATTATAGGTCCCGGGACTGAGAAAATAGGCAGGACACCCCTTCCCCACTACATACACACACACACACATCGGGTCTGGCAACGCTGGGGTTCTGGTCAGCAGCAGCAATCGGAGCTTGTGCTTTGGCATCCAATTATGAACCGCAGCTGCAGACACTTACGTAATTGACTGCCGGTCTGCCAGCTCCGACTGGCTGATGGCAAGCACCACATTTTTAAATGCTGTTGTTGCTGCCCATCTAAGCAGAACAATACACACCGCTGCCACCTGGGCACCCTGTATGCTAGGGCCTGGGAAAACAGTACTGACAACCCTACCTTGATGGCAGGCCTGAAACTCATAACTATAACTAATATACCGGGAAGATGCATCCCAACACTCTCCACACGCATGTTGTTACACCAGAAGCATGAAAAAAAATCACAAAGGACAGCTCTTGCGGGATGGGCCCAATTCAGACCTAAACGCACGGCCACAAATTTGCAACAGAGTTCAGTTAAGCCACCGCCCCGCTAGAGAGATATCACACTTTGGGAATCATTATGCATGCTGCGAATGGATGTGTAAAAAAACTCATCGTACCAGGCTCACTATCATAATGACTTTTACACTCATCACAGGCGCTGCATAGCTAGAGACTTGCTCAGTGGCTGTGATGAATACAGGCATATCCAGATTGGAGCTGACATCACACAGTGTTTTCCTGGACACTCCCAAACTTTTTCTGGCACGCCTTCTCTCTGGCCACTAAACGGCCGGTTTCCACCCCCAGACGCCTACATTCTGTCAATCCCCTTGCAGGCGGCATGTGCTTCGAAAAAGTAACAGGGCTTCATCACAAGGATGGCCTCTCGCATGCATACTATGGGCCACGCTCATGAGCAGTGTATCAATAATCGGTTGCGGTGCATATTCGCAGTTAAGGACCAAATCAGGCCCAATATGTATAATTCAAGTGTGGAGTGTGGAACACTAGGGGATCATGTGGGCCCTCAGCAATTGAGGCCCACCTTGGGTTTCCCATTTATCCCTGTGCCTCAATTTGTCACTGGCCACGAGCCACTAGTGCAGGGGTGGGCAATTAATTTCTGTCGGGGGCCGTATGAAAAATCTGAAGTGTGTCGGAGGGCCGAACCAATGATAACTTGAACTTCTCGCTGCAGTTGTCAGGTCTGCATTTATTTTCTACAAATCCGAATGAGTGCTGCCTCACTATCTTTGGATACTCCCCAGGTGCCGGACCACGCACTTTTATTTTATATATATATATATATATATATATATATACACACACACATGTAACACTGTGTGTGGGTATCTATATATTTATATATATATATATATTCATAAATACACACATCTATACATTATAGATGTGTGTGTGTGTGTGTGTGTGTGTGTGTGTGTGTGTGTGTGTGTGTGTGTATATATATATATATATATATATATATATATACACTCACACACACACACATCTATAATGTATAGATGTGTGTATGTATAAATATATATATATATATATATATCTAGAGAAAATATAGAACAGAGGGGCGCTCCATGGTGCATGTAAACGATATATTTATTATGGAGGAACAATCACTCCTTAAAAAGGATAAAAGCAATTGCTCGTATTTTGATTTTTTCGTATTTATTGGTACGAGCAATTGCTTTTATCCTTTTTAAGGAGTGTTTGTTCCTCCATAATAAATATATCGTTTACATGCACCATGGAGCGCCCCTCTGTTCTATATTTTCTCTAGATTCATACGTCCTGACCCTGGATGCTTGGTCATTTTCCAATTGAGGGAGCTGCAGTCTATATCATTGGACTTTGGTGAAACTTCTGTGCCTCTTTGTTTAAAGGGCTAACATTGCTGGACTCATTAGAGACTTGAAAATCATCAGCGCCACCTGCACTACGGTTTTTTCTATATATATATATATATATAAAAAAAGGGAAATACCTAATCGTCCGCGCCTTAAAGATGGCTAGCAGCAACTCTGAAAGTCCCCTGTTAGCCGGGACTTAAGACAGATAGAGATAAAGACAAAGGAACAGAGTGCGCTTATAAGTAAAGGTAGATAGCTTATTCCTCACATTTGTTTAAAACATTTATTCAGTAAAAGCCTTAACAGTTCGGCTCATATAAAATACACAAATACATATAGTCTTTGAAGGTGACAATTGTCGTAGTATACAATTTTTTCCAATATAACAACTGGCCCAACGCGTTTCGTCACCTACGTGACTTCCTCAGGGGCACTTGGCAACTTGGTAGACAACGGCACAATTGCACTGTAAATAGTAATACAATAAGTCAAGGAAAATATGTATCGCATTTCACAAAATAATGAAAAGTAAAAAAAGGGAGATGGAGAGGACAAGAGAGAGATAAGATCCTATAATCATTAAAACAATACATCGGTATTATCCATAAACCAATGAGCTTAAAATAATCATAATAGAACTTCTAACCTCACTTTAATATAGCGGGTTGCTAGTATGACAAAGATAAATAAAATCCTTATTTTTTTCAACCAGCAATACAAAAAAACATAAATAAATTTTAATGCGATTTTTTATATATAAAGTGATCACCATTAAAAGTATTTAGCATATCAATAATATTTAATACCATATATATATACCTTTACAAAAGAGAAAAATAATAATAAAGAGGGTACCTTTATGCAGTATCACAGAATGAGTGGGTACAGAAAAATAGTTTTTTTTGCAGGAATATATCTGGATGGAAAAATTCATAAAGTCCGGGGGTTAGAATCCAAAATTCCCCTTCCAATCCAACATGCCACCACCAACACCAAATATAAGTGGGTTGTAAAAAATGGTACATTTAGGACTTACATTTAACCAGTTAACAGCGCTCTTGTTAAAGCTGGCCCATACAAAAAAACAAAGTTTTTTGTCCCAGTTTCACTGAGTACACCCACTCAGTGGCAGATATCCACATCCAAGTCAACTTCAAATACAAACATAAAAACCTAATCAGTTAAATTACATAGTGGGGAAACCTATATGAGACAGTGATTATCAGCAGGAGCGTAATTGGCCCAAAAAAAAAAAAAAAAAAAAAAAAAAAACACAAGATAAAACATCAATACTTACACAATGCTGTGTGACCAGGAAGTAACCTCTAGTGTATTCAATAGCAGAATGACAGCCTTTACCCAGATGGGGCTATATATAGGTCCAGACAAAAAACGTCACTTCCTGTTTGTTATTCAATAGGGGGCTAATCCCTTTAAAATTAGCCATGTCCCACGGCTCAATATAATGTGCCCAGCTAATCTAAGCTATTATTAGATGTTCCGCTTGCTCCAGGGGAACCCCTTATACCCCCCACAGCCATAACTGTAATTATAGAGCAGCCGGGCGGCGGACGCGCTGTGCGTTCCAAACCGCCGCCATCTTGGCTGTAATGGAACGCACAGTCGCGCCCGACTTCCGCCCTGCGTAGTCTGATGTGTTCCTCCTGAACACTTTCATAGAGAGGCGTGGAGCGCAAGCTGTTACCAGCGCTCCCGTCTTCCGCCCGGCGTAGTCTGATGTGTTCCTCCTGAACACTTTCATAGCGAGGCGTGGAGCGCAAGCTGTCACCAGCGCTCCCGTCTCTCCTAAGCTGGGGAAATCACCACTTGTATTCTATATTGAGCAGCGTTAGCTGCGTTCCATATGGGCGCCATGTTTAACTCTAAAAGTGCCTGCTTCCCCTCTCAATTCAATCAAGAATTTAACCCCCAATAGAGAACTTCCCCTTAATATATTGATTAAACCATAAATGCATACAAATACTTATATTTACTTATAATGACTTTTTAATAGTGTATAAAAATAACCTTTACCATATACTTACTTAGAGGAATATGTCACATATGTCTTAGTGCACTGCATGTGCCTCCTAACTATATATTAATCAATTAAATTTTATAAGTGAAAAAATAATAATTAGATTTTATTTTTATTTATATTTTTAAATTTTTTAAGTGAGGGTATACTAAAGATGTATACCTATTATTAATTATTTACCTTTTATAGTGAATGTACTAGATAATTAAAAATTTAAAGTGCTCTTAATTTGTATACTAAATTAAACTACAATACGTGCATGTGTTTATATTATACTGCGGGATTCCACCCTTTGTTTTAAAAAATCCTTAATGTGTCGCCCAAAATTTTTATCCAAATTATAAATGCATACATTTATTCAAGCCATTGATACCCTATCTTGGTTGTCCCTAAAGGTCATTACAGCCATAGATAGCCATTCTTGTCAGAACGACCTCAAAAATTTCCAAAAATATCTGAATGGGGCATAATAATAAAAAAATGCTCCTGCTGGCATATCACCGGCCCATTTCCATCAAGATAGTATCCACACTCGTAATATTAAACCAATATGGATAATTAAGTGAAAAGAATTAAATGAAGCAAAAGAAAAATGAAAAATGAAACAAACAGGAATAAGGAGGGAGAAAAAGCTACAGGAATGCCACTATGTCCACGCCCTCATTTAATCCACTTGGTGTTAAGGAATTTAGGGAGTAGATCCAGAAGCTCTCCTTCTTAATAAGTTCTTGGCCCCTATTCCCTCCTCTAGGGTTTGCTGGTACTCGCTCTAAAATGGTGAACTTAAAATTCTCTCTCGTGACAGAGGAATTATGCTTCTCCAAATAATGTCTAGGGAGGCTATGAACCTTGACTTTATTCTTAATGTTGCGCATATGCTCCTGTATCCTCAGCTTAATCTGTCGGATAGTTTTCCCAACATAGATTAAGTTACAACTGCAAGTAATCTTGTAGACCACATGATCGGAGTTGCAGGTCACTGCGTCTTTAATTTTGTATTCCCTACCATTCTCCATCATGTGGTGAAAGGGAGCCTTCTCCAAAAAGGGGCAACAAATACATTTGTTGCATGGTAGAGTGCCCGGTTTTTTAGTTAAAAAATGGACTCCCTTTGAGGTGGAAACAGATTGAGGCTTCATTCTACTAGGTGCCAAGATTGACTTTAAATTCTTGGCCCGACGAAAGACCAGGTTTGGCCTTGATGGCAGATGTTGACCGAGAATGGGGTCTCGTAAAAGAATAGACCAGTGCTTTTCAAGCACTTTTCTGATTTGATAGTTTTCGCAATTGAATTGTGTTACGAATGGTCTACTTTTGAATTCTTTTGGAGTCTTCTCGGATTTAGAAAGTAGCTCATCTCTTCCATGTGAGAAGGCTTTCAATTTGGCTTCTTCTATAAACTCCACTTTGTAGCCCCTTTCTACAAAACGATCAAACAAGAGTTGTGATTGAGATTGGAGTTCACTATCATCACTGCAATTACGCCTTATTCGCAAAAATTGTGCATATGGCACACTGTTCTTCCAAGCTGGAAAATGGCAGCTCGTTGCTGGGATGAAGCTATTAGCGTCCACAGACTTAAAATGCGTGCGGGTAGTTATTTCCTTACCGGGTATCCCCTCTAGCTCCAAATCCAAAAATTCGATCTTAGTTGGGTTGGACTTGAAAGTAAATTTAAGATTGAGGTCGTTGTTATGAATATGTGACATGAAGTCGGCAATACTGGACTCATCTCCATGCCAAATCAGGAGCAGGTCGTCTATGTATCTCCTATATACAATTATATTGGCTTCAAACCGAGAACCATAGACGAACTGCTCCTCCCAGGCCCGCATGTGAAGGTTCGCATATGCTGGGGCAAACTTCGTCCCCATAGCCGTGCCTTGTTGTTGAATATAGAATTCATCATTAAATTCAAACAGGTTATGGGACAGGATGAATTTCATGCTATTAACAAGAAAAGCAATCTCAGAATCCGATTTCTCTGGATCATTTCGGAGAATTCTCTCTACTGACTCTACCCCCTTATCATGAGGGATTGAGGAGTAGAGGCCCTGCACATCTACAGTTAGCCAACAGTAGTCCACAGACCAGATTTTACCTTTGAGTAACTGTAGGACCGAGGAGCTGTCCTTCAAGTGAGAAACATTTTGTATGACATACGGTTGCAGCTTTAAATCAAGGAAATGGGAGAGGTTAGCGGTCAATGAATTCACCCCCGCAATGATGGGGCGCCCTGGCGGTTGGTCCTTGTCCTTATGGACCTTAGGAATGTGATAAAAGATGGGGAGGACCGGATACCTCACATTGATATAATCATATTCCTCCTTGCAGATCACTCCATCTTTTAGGCCTGAAAGCAAGAGTAACTCCAACTCGCCTTGAAACACTAAGGTCGGATCTTCTAAAATCTTCTTATAAGTGGACTCGTCGCTCAAGATTTTATTCGCCTCCGTGAGGTAATAGGATTTATCCTGAAGAACGACGGCTCCTCCTTTGTCCGCACACTTTATGATCGTATTCTCATCTTTTTTTAGGGTTTTCAGCGCTCTACTTTCCTGTGGGTTTAAATTCCTAACCTGATGTTGTTTGGGTTTGATAGTCCTAAATTCTTCACGAACTGTTTCGTAAAAGATATTAAGATGACTACCCCTAGACTCTACCGGATAGAAATGGGAAACAGGGGCTACCAAGGGTTTGTCCTTGATGGCCTTACTTTCATTGGTCTGATTTTTCAAAAAATGACGTTGGACTGTGAGGTTCCTAATATATTTATTTAGGTCTATGAACAGATTGAAGTGATTTACATGGCTGTCTGGCGCAAACTTAAGGCCTTTATCTAATAACGTGCTCTCTTCAGTAGATAGTTCTTTCGCTGAGTTGTTGATGATTGCGGTCCCTGAAGAGGTAGGGATGGTGGGCCTTTCTTCTTTTTTGGGGAACCGCTTACCCCCTCTGCACCCTCTGGATCTCCGTTTAATCTGCGCTTGAGGCCATGTGGGGAATCGAGACGGGTGTGAAGTTCTTCCCTTACGGTACGGTGAGGGGGACCTGAATCCTGTTCTACATCTAAAAAATGCATTTGGTTACGATGAGGAGAAGGTGATCTGTATCTTTCATTCATTCATTCATTTTAAAACTAATGCAGAGAAAATAGCCTGCTCCTTACTTTGCTTTAATAAAATGTATCAGTGGCGTCTGAGATAGGGGGGGAAGCCAGGAAAGAGGCAAGTAGCTGAGAGGGGAAGGCAGGAGAGAGGCGAGTTAACATTTACCGCCTCAGAGATGTGGAATCCGGACTGCGCCCGCCCTGCACAGTGCACAACATTACTGTGGTGTGGGAGGGGATGCGGTCACACGGCGGGCGCAGCAACCAATGGCAGCAAAGCGGCTGTCGCGTCACCGCATCCCCTCCCACGCTTCCAGTAATGCTGTGCGCGACAAGCATAGGCCGCCATTGACAGCAGCGGCGCCGGAACAGAGCTCTCCCGGTCCCCTCTGCAATTTAAATGACAAGCGGCTATTCATAGTCGGGCCGCTTGTCATGGTACTGAATGTCAGTGCGGTGGGCCGGACATAAGCGTCTCGCGGGCCGCATCCGGCCCGCGGGCCGCCCGTTGCCCACCTCTGCACTAGTGGGAAGGTTAATGGCCACTAAGTGACACTGCCAGATTCAATAATGGAGACCAGGACTCCAGTGTGTGACACTGTTCCACTATTACACAGTATTCCATTGCTATGTGTCCTCTTTTAAATAACATGAGTCAGTATTATCACTATTTTCCACTGAATTACATTTCAATTTATGTTAAACAGGAAACCAAGTGATCCATTTACACCGCTTTCCAACTAATCAAGGAGCACGGAATATTTGGAAAGTACAAGGGAAGCTATTATCACGTTTAATTTGAATGTATTTTGTAAAATTACATTTTGAGGAAATCTGCAAATTGCTTTTAAGAAGAAAACATTTGGGGCAGATCTATAAAGCTTGGAGAAGAGATAAACTGGAGATAAAGCGGAGAAAAGGTAAAAGGAGATAAAGCACCAGCCAATCAGCTGTGTTTGAAAAAGACAGTTGGGAATTGATTGGCTGTGCTTTATCTCCTTTTACCTTTTCTCCGCTATATCTCCAGTTTATCTCTTCTCCAAGCTTAATAAATCTGCCCCTTGATCTTATTGTAAAAACTTTACATAGAAAAAAACAGACAAATAAGACAAAGTACAAGAAGAATAGCACAATAAACAACTAAAAGTGGTGGCTGCAGCCGCTGAAAAATTAACAGTCATTGCTTTAAGGTCAGGGGGTGTGGCCTGTTTGTGGCACTTCCTACAAGGCCACGCCCTGTAATTGACACTGCGGTTGCATGGCCATGCACCCTGTCCCTCTCCCAGTGAAAATAAGCTATGCGAATGCAAGGACTGTGGCAAGGGGACTCCAAACTGCTCTCTCACCGCGGGGCAATGCTGTCTGCCGATGGTACGCAGGACAGTCACAAAAAATTGTGACTGTCCCGCAAAAATCTGGACAGTTGTGAGTTATGCGACAACATAGTACACTGTGCTAACTATGTGCAGTCTAATGTCTGTGAGGGAAGCAGTGGTCTACCTGCTCTTGCCTGGTAAGTGATTAGAATGAAACAGAGAACATTACACATGTGAGAAATCTTGTTACCTTACTTATTGAACTAGTAGTAGTAGTTTGTTTATTTATAAGGCGCCACAAAGTGTCCGCAACGCCGTACATAGCAAACAAAAAAACTGATTACAAGGTAACGTACAGGGTGTGTTGATAAAATACAGTATAAATAGGGGTATGGCTGGTAGAACTAAAATCAGCATCAGTTCTGAAGTAGGTGTCGAAATTGTCGAGGAGACTAAAGATGAAGTAGAGGAAGGGAAGAACAGGGCAGGAGCACTGGTGAGGTAAAGAGGTAGGGTGCTAGAGAAAATTGTGATCTGTATTATATGTAGGATAACTGCCAGGTTCTATTTGCATCACCTTGAAAAAGCTGCAAAGGGAAACGCGTTGGTTACTCTTCGCACGGACACAATTCTATATTCACTGCCACAACCGGACCAGGCTTCCTCCTCTCCTTCAGCCATATTGACATTAGGATTTGAACAAGCCAGCTTTCTAAAAACAGGACCTCCTAATCCAGGTATCACTGTGGCTGGAGAGCACAGTCTCTCCTAAAATAATCCCTATTTTGGCTCCAAATTTACGGAAGTAAAACAGAAGGCCTTCTAGTAACGGACACTTGGCATCAATTCCATCTGGACCTCTGGGTAACTATATCCATGTATTTATTAATTTATCATACGGTATCAAAGACCCTACCATGAAACCTTTTTTAATCAAGTTTGAATAAATATTATTTTAATTGTTTAGTTACACCTGTTGCATGTGTTCAGATATAGCACGGTTATACACCTTTTCTTATACCAGTTTCTATTTGCAGTGCTATTTTTCAGAGCTGATTGCTGATATATGAACTTGCAATCCATTCCAGGGCTCAAAGTGGTCCTGGATAAGTGGTGGAACAAATTCCCCTGCCAGAGATTGCCCCTCCACAGGGTCATCAGCACCCCCCTGCAAACTATAAATTTGTGCCCTATCTCCTATAATAAATTATTATTCCTGTTAATAAATAATAAAAAAAAAAATATATATATATATATATATATATATATGGCTAAATACTCCTCATCTGAGGTGAAGTACCGCCAGTGACCAGTGACCACTAGAGGCCACTCGAGATATCAGAGCTGGAGCTGACAGAGCTGCCACTGGGAATTTTGGGGCCCGGGACTGTTTTTTAGTCTGAGTCCCCCCCCCCCCCCCCCCTCCTCACTTACCGCCAGACACTCCGGGTCCCAACCCCATTCCACTGTGCAGTGCACTATGGATGAATGAAGCCCTACTCCGGGAGTGCAGGCTTCTTTGCCTCTGGATGCCGGTGGCCAATTAAAATGTGGCAGAGCTTGCATACTGTAGGCCAATCAGAGCGGCTGCTGATAAACAAGCTCTGATTGGCTGCAGGCGCTCGGAGGTGAAGAAGCCTCCTGGACTCAGCAGGGCTACGTTCATTGCACCGAGAGTACAGACAGCACAGCGGAGGCAGTGGTGGGGGGGTTCGGTGGGTAATATGAGTTGCCCAGGCCCTTCCCTCTCTCTCAGAAAGGCCATGCCTGGGACAGCTGTATCCCAGGCACCCCCCCCTAATGGCGGCCCTGGGAGCTGACGTCACAGGCCCTCACTGAAGACACCCGGGAATGCCTGCATTTTCCCTGACACTCAGGGAACAGGTAACAGCCAGTTACCACTCCAGCTTCTTGTCAATTAACTTGTGTATAACTAGCGATTAAAAATACGCTGGACTTTATCGCAGGATGGCCTTGTGCATTTGCGCTATGAACCGTACAATTGCACAGTTAATCGGATGGGCTGCAAATTCACCGCTCGGTGATCAGGGCTGACTAACCCCTTTAATACCAAGAGACCAACTTTTTTATTGCACAGTATTAAAACCTTTGCATTTTACTGATTTAATACCCCAAATCTCTTTTGACCAAAAATAATATATCAGATGTCAGGTACCTTCACAACTGTATACCTTACACCAACATTTCATAATACAATATACTGTAGTGCACAGTTGAATTATGGATTTTTATTCCCACATAAATGCACACTAAAGATAAGTAACATAGATTGTAAGATCTATTCATACAAACCAACGCAATATATCCAATTTCATTTCCAGGACTTGTCTATCACAGAAACATTCTAGAGTTTCAGACACCGAATACATGACTCAGAGACAGGAAGGAGCCTAAAGGTGCAAAGGAAAAAAGATTTATACAATACCAAATTCAATTTAAATAACCTACATGTCGAACATCTCATTATCCTTTCAACAAACTCTAAACATGACCAGACAGCTTGCATTGCCAGTGTCTTCAGATTGAATTTCCTCAAGCAGCTGAGATTACACTGCTTTAGGGTTGAATGTCTTTGTTTTGTATTCTTATAACTGTGGAAAATCCTTTATAAGCATACTTCCTTCAAACATACTTTATCTACCAAATCTAACCTGAAGCATGAATGTTTGGCCTGGATTTTTTTCCCTCAAAAAACTTGGCCACCGTCCAACAGTTGATGTTTTTTATACTCAGATGTTGTGCTAATTGAACATGTCTAATTTCTTTCTACTATGGTTTCAAATGTACTACAGATTTGAGCTGAAAACAACATTTTTAACTTTGGCACAAACAGCCCGGTCTTGTAAGTTATACAAGCCATGGTTTCATTTTAACTAATTCTTGTTCTCTCTGTTTCTAATTCCCGTAATACGACTATAATAGCAAATCTTTAATCTCGGATTATATTCAGTTAAACATATTTATCCCATCCAAAAGTCTAGTAAGCAAAAGTGTATGGCAAAAATAATAACATATTTTCTTCACAAAACAACTAGAAAAAATTCTTGTAAGCAATTTGTACACATCAGTCTGTTTATTATAGCATCGTATGTGAGACTTGTATCTGAACACTATTGGGGTGATTCAGGCCTGTTCGCTAGGCTGCGTATACTCGCAGCCTACCAAATAGTTAAGCACCACCCGCCGAACAACTTTTTTCTCTGATTGTGAATAAAATTAAGTCTATACTTACTTTTATCCTGGACGGATGTGGCCAAAAAGGGGGTGGGTGCTGATGCCATGCCCTACACAGGCAATGACAAGGGACTCACATATAACAATGGACATTCCCCTGCTGCGGCCCCCTGCACCTCCCTGTCTGGAGTGAACGGTTCGGCGAATGTGAAACTCGCCGAAGCTGTTTGCTCCAGTGGTTTGTGCATGTGCATAATCGCGCATACCACAAACATCAGGGAAGGAGTCGAATGCAGAGCAGAATGAATGGGTCTGAATCGGCATCAATATCACAAACACACACACACATACATACATTTAGATGCACAGACTAGGCCAATAAATGATTACGCTAAATGCAGAAAATGATGAATGTTGATGATTTACTTGTATACAGTCATCAAGTAAAAAAAATATATATATATATGTGTGTGTGTAGTTGTGTACTCCTGAGGAAGTGCAGAAATAAAAGGCGAGGACGAAACGCGTAGAGGACTCTATTCTTTGGTGACTGACCTCATTTATGCAAGGAAAGCATACACCAGATAAGCTGATTTGTTACTTATACATTGTACGGATATTTTATGTCATTTTGCGGTTGTAATAAACTTTTTTAACAGTATTGCACTAGTATGTTCCTATACATTTCTTTTCTTATGTACCATTGGTGAGTAGACCGGGTAGAGATAATAGAGATTATAAGAAGTGTTCCCGGGAACCACTGGATACTAGATCTGACAAACTCATAATACAGTGGTTGGATACCCCTGTGAACAGTACTCCTTGATTTGTTGGGGTGTTTTTATAAATTTACTGTAAAGGGTTTCACTTCGTATTATCAATTTATTGCACTAGAAGGCGCCTGTCTCACCCTTTATTCCAGATTAATATATATATATATATATATATATATATATATATATATATATATAAAAAATACACTACAATGTAGCAAATATGAAAAAAAGGAGAGGGCTAAAGGGGCTAAGTTATAAGGGCTGTGAAAAAATAACTCGCAATGTATGGGAACATTGGGCCTAATTCAGACTTGTATGACAAATTTGTTCTCAAACCGGGCAAAACCATGTGCACTGCAGGTGGGGCAGATGTAACATGTGCAAAGAGTGTTAGATTTGGGTGGGGTGTGTTGAGACTGAAATCAAAATTGCAGTGTAAAAATAAAGCAGCCAGTATTTACCCTGCACAGAAACAAAATAACTTTCCCAAATCTAACTCCCTCTGCACATGTATAGCTTGTATTGTACCGTTCTGTACAGATTGAGCGGCAGCTACATTCACCGAGAGGGCGAGATGTACTAAAGGGAAAATGCGGTAAAACCCCCGTTTTACCGCATTTTCCTATGTACTAAAACCCGTTCGCAGCGGTTTCGCAGGGCAGGGTATCGCCACCTTTGGGTGGCGATACCCTATAGAAGCCTATGGGCTTCTTTTCGCCGCCCGCCGCGTCGCCGCAACCCGCCGCCTAGCCGACCCCCCCTTTCCCCCCTCCCTTGGGCTTACCTTCTTGCAGGTCCTCCTGGACCCCGGAAGGTAAGCCCTTCCTCCCCCTAGCAACGCAGCCGGACGTCCTTCCGGCTGCAGGGGGAGGAGGAAGCGCCGGGGACAGCTTGCTTAGCTGTCCCCGGCGTGGATGCTGCAGAAGCCGGCTGGGAGGTGACGGAGACCCCCCGCAGACCACAGTACAGGTATCGCGGGGGGCCTCCGTCACCGCATCGCGATGCCAGCCGCATATGTTAGTACATATGCGGCGGCATCGCGGCGGGGGGGGCGCGAAGGGCGGCGATGTATTTTAATACATCCCGCCCAGAATGAGATACACAAGCGGAATTGAATTGCTCAGTTCCATGTGTATTGTACTGTATATCAATCCGTGGCGCTGGATTGGTGGAGCCTTATCAACCCAGCGGTGGTGATGTGTATTGCATGCATATTGTGTATTGTGCCTCAACACACCTCAGTGCGTCTGAGCACACTACAAAAGTGGCGCACCAAAACTCTCACCTAGGCACACTGGTGCAATGGATGAGCTCCATCTGCACATCTGTCCCACTTGCAGTGCAGCATGATTTTGACCATTTTGAGAACAAATTTGTCTTGCGATCAGGTCTGAATAAGGACAATTGTCTGTTCACATACGTGAAGTGGTAGATTAATAGTATAATGAAAAACAAGGGTGTCCCACTGGCAAGTTGTTAACATTTATTCACCTATGGTTGCCAGTACCTGTAGCAGGAAGATATATTATTCTCTTTGGCAGAGGGACAGAAGCTTGGCTTTCAGAAGATCCAGGGGCTATAGGCTACAAGAAGCTATTACCAGCAGAGATGGGCTCACAGAAAGTTCCTTAAATGTGTGAGTCCACTAACCACTTCAGCAATTGCCTGATTGAGCAAGTAAAGGCAGCAGCCAAACTCTCCTGTTAACCCCGCAACTGCCCGACTCCTAACACATTTGTCTGGTGTAATATTGTGTTTTTGTGTGGTGTTATATTTTTATATATGCAACTAGGTCGCCATTAGTTTTGTTGCCTTTCTCCCCTGTTGTTGGCAGGGTGCCATTAGTTTGCTGTTTCTTTCCGTCAGGTCCCTTTAGTCAGCTTCTCCTTTTGACCATTTCCTAGAAGATTTCCAGTACTTTGTCACAACACAAGACCTGGTGGCACCGGAGTTGGGGTGGACCTAATTTACCCCTCCAGATGTGACTATTATAGGCGAAGTCCTAGTATCGAAAGTGCCATCCATCTTTCAGGAAAGGTCAACATATTGTAGGGTTCGCTGTGACGGTCCAAAACAGTGGTCATGGCTGTGGTTTCAAACCATAACAGCTGTAGCTGTTACAGCACAGTTCAATATAAGCTGCATGTGCTACTTAATACACAAAGTGCTACTTAGTACTCAAATAGGAAAAAGTGTATACCCTGATATCTCCGGTTCTAAGCGTCCTAGAGACTCGAGACCGGTACCATATGAAAGAGGAGACTATAGGCTTTTGTACTAGTTTGTGTGATACTCGCAAGGGAAGCGGCAAGCAACCGCAGGAGGGGTCCTCTCCAATTGTCTGCCCAGTTTGCAGCAGTTTCCAGGGCTGCCACTAGGAATTTTGGGGCCTGGGATCCAGTCCATCCCCCCCCCCCTCCCCCAGAGCTGTTAGTGCACTGATGCGTTTGTTAATGTATTTAATTTGTACCTTACAAGCCTCTCGTGATAAAAATTATCTATCAAACAACTAAAAAACATATAATACATCAAAACAATAAATACAATGTGTATAAAAAAAATAGTTCAAAGGCACATAAGGGTTTTGGTCTGGAGCAACAAGGGTTAATGGGTTATTGTGTAGCAGTAGTTCATCAGGTCAGTGAGCTTAGAAGCCGGCAGAAGCAGTTAAGCAGACGATGTTAATAGCGCTGCTGAAGTTGGTTTGTGCTGTTGTAGCAGTACACATGTCACTACTGATCTCTCTGAGAATATTTGTTTTGCTCACCTCTCCCATTTGGAGGGAGGAACTAAGAGGACCTTGCTTCCACGTGCTGCATGCAGTGTTGGGCAGCCATGTGTAGAAAGTTTCTGCTTAAACAAAAATGTCCATTTGAATAGCTGACAGACATGATTAAAGGGGTGGCAGTGGAGCGTGGAGCCTCAGCAAGGTGACAGATCAAAACGTCAGGGACCAGGACACCGGACAGAAGGTTGGAAGTGTGTGGTGGTGGTGGGCTGTGATACTCCAGCAACAGTGTGCAGAATTGATGTGTTTAGTCTCCGTGGTAACCAGAGACTTCCTCAAGACGCTGTCCCTGTGCTTCTTCGGGACCTGCTGAGTGAGGGCCGAGTGCAGGCAGCATACAGTGAAAGGTTGCTGTATGCAAAATGAGCTGCCCAGGCCCCTCCAGAGGCTGGGGCCTGGGACAGCTGTACCCACAGCACCCCCCTGTCGGTGGCCCTGGTGGTTTCTGGCTAGGGGACTTGGACGCAATTTACAGTATTCATGCTTGCTTCCTTGACTGTGAAAAGAGCAGTCTCCCAGGGGAGGGAAGAGGTGGGGTGACCAGCCAGAATTAAACAGTGTCTCATTACGTTAGCTAAAACACAGACAATGGGGAAGTTGTGTGAGCATCTAAGTCCCGTAGCCAATACGGCCAATGAACTGCTGGTTAGAATGATGATTTGCCCTTCTCTAATTATATAGTGCAGCATGTGTTTCAATGTCAGCAGCTCTGGTGTAAAAATAATGCTGCTATAGAATTTCTATAGTTTAACCCTATGGATGAATTAAAATGGGCTTAAAGCTTAATTTCTCTGGTTTTGGTCATCCAATCAGCTCAGAACTGGGTTCTTATGGAAATGAAGATGCTTAGCTACTAGACCAGGCTTTCCCAACCACGGTCCTCAAGGCACACCAACAGTGCAGGCTTTAGTGATATCCAGGCTTCAGCACAGATGGTTTAATCAGAATCACTCAGGTACTAATTAAGTCACCTGTGCTCAAGCCTGGATATCTACAAAACCTGCACTGTTGGTGTGCCTTGAGGACTGTGGTTGGGAAAGCCTGTACAAGGGATAGGAATCCTATGTTTCTGAGACCCCCAGAAGGCTAATAGCAAGTGTCAGAACCCATGGTGGGTCTGAATTAATGGGCCAATTATAGTCTATGGGGAAAATGTGTCCATTTTGCACCCTGATATCTCCAGTTCTAGGTGTCCTAGAGACATAAACCAGTACCATATGAAAGAGGAGATTCTTGGCTTGGCTTTTTTGTGATACCAGCTAGGGTGAAGCCCAGTGATCAGGTCTGAATCGGGCCTTTGGTGTACACACAGCCAAATGCACTGATATACAGCATCTGCTGATATATAGGTCATTGGCTGTGCTCCAGGCCCGAGAAGATACATTTGTGAACTACATCATTCACAGACATGCTCGGGATATATCGGCAATTCATTCGCTTATTGTGTACTCAACTTTAGTTTGTAAAATAATGTACATTCAGTTACATTATATTTTGCAGTTGCCCTTTAAGCATATAAACTTCTAGATTTGTTACTTGCCATTATATGATGTATTAGGTATCTTGAACCACCCACGTGTGCTTTTATACACTGGAGTCTGTTAGTACACTTGAGCTACTTGATGTATCAAAGCAATTAATCTCCGAGACCTTTATTTGCATTGAAATGTATAATTAGGAACACACAGTGGCCTGCAAGAGCTGCCTGAATGTGACATAAAGCAGACCCCCAGTCTCACCTGCAGCCAATGTCTTTGGTAAGGGTGATGTTATCTAATACTTGTTCTAATGCACTGTATTTGTGTAAAGTCTTTGTTTGACTGGAAATAGATTATATGTGACCTACTCTAAAACAAACACAGAAAAGTGCTATTAGTGTAGAGCTCCGCACCGGCTGGAAATGACTGTAATGCAATAAAATAGAATTTATCTGCTATCATCTTTATGCTGATGAGGTGACACCTTCTCACGTTACCAAAGTATATTTGCTTTAAACAAGAGAACGTATCAATCAATTGATTCAATTAGATCAGCATAATAAATACCACTTGTCTATGTATTTAATTTTATTACGGCGAGAGCAGTTTAAGTGCAATGATGGAATGTGGCACTTTATGTTGCAGCATAACTAAAATACAATCTGCCAAATGTTTCCATTGCATTATGTAGAATAGTTTGTTGTGTTCACGTGCGCATTGTGTAACTATAGGCGCCATTTAAAGCAACAGTACAATTAAAAAATAGTTTTGAATGCACAGAATAGTCTGTACTGTGTCCGTACATGGGGCAGCTGTTTCCTCCAAAAAAGCCGATTTAAATTCAATGATTAAAGCTTCATTACCACCTACAAGGGGTTCTGGAAGGGGTGCTGGAAGACTCACCAAAATTCGGGATCCCGGCGGTCACAATGCCATACCTCCCAACATGACCCTCTCCAGGAGGGACAGAATGCTCTGTTCCTGGAATGGCTTGTTAATGTGTTATTAATATCACCTGTGGTGAAACACCTTTGTTACCAATTTCCCTGTTCAAAGCAGGTGATGGCAATCTTACATAAACAAGGAAGTCCAGGAATAGAACATTGTGTCCCTCCTGGAGAGGGTCATGTTGGGAGGTATGCAATGCCGATGCCGCTCCATTCAACGCTCCACGGTGCCGGTTGGCTCGGCATGCCGACTCACCTAACAAGCGTGTCTCCATCTGTATATTCCATCTTAGCTACTAACCAAACCCTATTCAGCAGTTCTTGGCGACTGGGGGCTGTGTTCCAGTTATGAATTAATTGGTATTCTGCTGCACAGGAAACACGTAGAAAGAGTTTGTTAGCTTCACACAGAATCTCATGTGGTCACAGAGAAGGAGATTAGCAGGTGTGCGAACGGTAGAAAGAACACTGAGGCGAGAGAGAAGTGAACATATAGTATCCCAGTAAGTACAGGTTGGGATCGTTTGGTCTACAGCAAGTTGGTCGACAAGCATTAGGTCGACACTGTTAGGTCGACATGGGAAAAGGTTGACATGGGTCAAGGTCGACATGGGCCTAGGTCAACAGGTCGACACAAGTATTAGGTCAACAGTCAAAAGGTCAACATGGGGTTTTTCCACAGTTTTTTTACCCGAATGTCAACACAGTCAACATGGACACAGTTTACAGTGCACCGCATCCGCTCACGATGCTTCGGGCACACTATTTTATTCTCCCACCATGCCTTAGTGGATGGTAGGGCATGAAATAC